>NC_137432.1:17747325-18327325 GCF_964374335.1 Astatotilapia calliptera | reverse complement strand
GAGTGCTCAGTGAATACCTCAGGCAGCAGAAACCCAAGAAAGAGGAGGGAGACGAGGAACCATCATGGAAGGACAGGCCCCTGCACGGTATGTACCACCGGCAGATAGAGGAGGTGGCTGATATCCAGAAATCCTACCAGTGGCTGGACAAAGCTCTGAGTACAAGATCCATAGAGGCTGGGGTCTATCACACCAGGCAAGACCCCAGGTGCAGACTGTGTAAAGATGCCCCAGAGACAATCCAATCCAGCACATAACAGCAGGGTGCAAGATGCTAGCAGGCAAGGCATACATGGAACGCCATAACCAAGTGGCCGGCATAGTGTACAGGAACATCTGTGTCGAGTATAAGCTGGAAGTCCCGAGGTCAAAATGGGAGATGCCCCCAAGGCTGATGGAGAATGACCGAGCTAAGATCCTGTGGGACTTCCAGATACAGACGGACAAAATGGTGACTCCCAAGCTAGGCGAGTGGCTCCAGCAGATCCCGGGAATAACATCGGAGATCTCTGTCCAGAAGAGCGCAGTCCTGGGAACAGCTAAGATACTGCGCAGGACCCTCAAGCTCCCAGGCCTCTGGTAGAGGACCCGAGCTTGAAGGATAAACCGCCCGCAGGGGCGTGCTGGGTGTATATATATATATACATATGTGTATCTATATATAGATATATATCTATATATAGATATATATATATAGACATAAAAAAAGATGGCTGCTTCCAAAAACAAGTTTGGCTGTAATTCAGTCTACAGAGAAACAAGCCTTCGCCTCCTTTTCTCTACAGTATGACCTCAGTAAACACTTTCCTGATTAAAAATGTTTAATAAACACCTTAATTGCTAGTTATTACAGCAGTGCTGTCTTACCTGCCAAATAATAAGCTGCTAACATATGTTTTTCTGTCAGGACTTCTTCCTGACGGTTCAATGTCTGAGTTCAGCTGCAGTCATCACCTCCTGGTCCGTGAGGGTCATCACAAAGTTTATTAGGAGTCCACCAGGTTTATAGCACATTTCAGTCTAGACCAGTGATTCCCAAAGTGATTTTTAATACAATTTAAGAAATACTTCACTTTTTCTTGTGCTTTGATCACAGTGATGATTTAGGATTGGGTGATGCCCGTGGGATTTTCTGGTTTGTAACAGGGCCACAGCACATTGGACTCTGGGAATGGCTGGTCTAGACCAAAGCTATGGAGCAACTACTCTTGTCATCCAGACAGCTATGCCTCCAGCACGGTTATCAACACAACTGATTTTTATAGAAAACATTAACAGCTTTAAGGTTAACCTCAAAAACCTTCGAATATTAACATTTTTGAGTGTTTAGAGACCAAACTAGTCATCTTTTAACAGGATAAATTCCACTGTTCACAAGTAGAGCGGTAAGCCCAACACAGGCATCTAGCATATTTGAAAGTAGGCATTGGCAAACAATTCTGCAGCTGTTAGTTTCTTGCTAACGTGTAGTGAAAGCACTTTGATCCACAGTTCACGCAGCTGAAACCAGGAGGTCCTGCTGTCACATACATTCAGCCTCTCAGCTCACTAATCACACTCAGATCCCTCCACCCGTTGCTGCTAAGGTTATTGCACTTTGAGCAATATATCTTTCCAAGTCAAAGTTAGGGGTGGACGGTTTCTCTCTCTCTCTCTCTGTGTGTGTGTGTGTGTGTGTGTGTGTGTGTGTGTGTGTGTGTGTGTGTGTGTGTGTGTGTGTGTGTGTGTGTGTGTGTACGCGCGCGCCGGGTGCATCAGCCAGATCGATGGATAGGACACATATATACATACATAATGTTCACTCAGCATAGCTTGCACAACAACTCTGTAACTTATCTTTTAGTGTAAGGCAATGCTGCCACTAATCTGTTATGATCTTTAAAAAAAAAGTGCAGTTATTATAAAGTGTATAGACTTAGTTATTAGTATAAGAGACACTTAGATTGCCTTAACAGAGAAGCACATGACAGAAAAGACAGTGAGGTTGGCACATACACTTGTGTAGTCTAACTTTGCAGTATAGAAGCACGTCTTTATTGGTTTATGTCGCCTTTTTGAACCCTGGCACCCTGCACCACAGCAGCAACACTAACCTCAGAGGTTACAGCACCGATCAATAGCAGGAGAAGTGATGAGCTCAGCGATGAGAAACACAAACTGTGCATTATCAGATCTACTTATTGAGCCAAAAGCAAACGGACTTGTTCTTAAAAGCAAACGGACTTGTTCTAGGTTTAAATCAGGCCAAATGCAAAGAGTACAAAATAGGAGTTGTAAGGGAAACTACAGCAACACTTGCACACTCAGTGTTGGACTGCTGTATAACAGTATCATACATCCAGCAACCCTATACAAATCTTTCTAAAAGTGGTAATAGGTGGACAAGAAGTCATGAAACCAGCTTATTCCCTAATTTATTTATTTTGTGTTCAACATAAACAAGAACATATCTAGAGTGCAACAAATTACTCTCATTAGAAAAGCAAAAGTGGAAAAAATATTTCACTAAGGTTCGGATTTACGAACCTGCACATGAACCACAAGCAGTTATTTACAATAAGTACATTTAAACAGGAATAGTCTGGTTTGGGAATGGCTCCTCTAATGCTGGGCATACACTGTGTGATTTTTGGCTCATTTTGAGCCGATTTTTCAGTCGTGCGACCGTTTTGTTGATCGGTCTGAGTTTCGCCTTCATCGTGTGTCGTGCATCGTGTAGTATACGTGGGGTAACGAGAAGCGATTAACACGTCACGACCATCTGCTGATCATCAATCGTTTGGTCGTAAGAAAATCAAACCTGTTTGAAATCCCGCCGGCCATCGTGAGGGTGTCACCACAGCCTCTCACACTGCACACGCGCAAACACAGAAATGAAAGTGAAAAGACGGAGCAGCACAGCAGTGCAGCGTGTGATCTGGACACAAGCGATGGAGGCACAACTTGTAGAACTTTGGCAAGCTCATCTCAGCCTTTTTGATGTGGCATCACAAAATTATCACGACCACAACAACCGTGAAAATAGTTGGATCTACACCGCTGTTCAATCACAGCTGCCTGATCAATGTTTTTCATTAGCAATTTAGCAAAGTTGATGGTGGTGATGTGTGTGTGTGAGTGAAAGACAGAGAGGAACAGATTTTCTGTTATAACCTTCATTTGATAGACGCACAGTGTGAGCACTCAGGTCGCATCAGAGCATCGGACCATATAGTGTGAGACCCTGCATCGTGACCTACGAACCCCTGCGAGTCAATCGTGCAGTTCGAGCAGGAGCTGAATAACGCGACTGAAAAAAATCGCACAGTGTCTGCCCAGCTTAAAGTATCACTGCCTGTAATCTAATGGTTACCAACATATACCTCTCTGAAAGGGATTACTTTATACGTCGACTTCTTGTTTTTCAGGGATATTTACTGTACATTTGGTATTGTGGTATTGGAATATTTATATAGAAGTGTTTTTGACTAAGAAAATGAATGTTATCGTCCACTGAAATGGGCACTAGTTGTCCTAAAAGCTCCTTAAAAAGCCTTCAGTTGATCCAAAATGCTGCAGTGAGAGTAATGACAGGGACAAGAAAGAGAGAGCACACTGGCTTCTCTTCATTGGCTCTCTGTTAAATCCAGAATCAAATTTAAACTCCTTCCCCTCACATTCGAGGTCTTGAATAATCGGGCCCATCTTATTTTAAAGTGCTTATAGTACCGTATCACTCCAATAGAGCACTTCGCTCTCAGACTGCGGGCTTGCTTGTGGTTCCTGAGTATTTAAAAGCAAATTGGGAGGCAAAGTCTTCAGCGTTCAGGCCCCTCTTCTGTGGAACCAGCTTCCAGTTTGGATTCAGGAGACAGACATCCTCTCTACTTTTAAGATTAGGCTTAAAGCTCTTCTTTTAGATAACGCTTACAGTGAGACACTGCAATAGGCCCAGGGTCCTGGGGGCTTCTTATGATGCACAGCGTTTCTTCTCCACTCACCTCTTTTCACTCGCTATGTGTTTATACACCACTTTGCATTTAATTATTAGTTATTATTAATCTCTGGCTCTCTTCCACAGTGTGTCTTTTTGTTTTGTCTCACTCCCAGCCAGTCGCTGCAGATGGCCGCCTCTCCCTGAGCCAGGTTCTGCTGGAAGTTTATTCCTGTTGAAAGGGAGTTTTTCCTTCCCGCTGCTGCCAGATGCTTGCTCACAGGAGGTCGTCTGATTGTTGGGGTTTCTCTGCATTCTTTAGCTTACAATATAAAGTGTGACACAGGAGTGTTTGAATCCTGGATGAGAAGTTTTAGGTTGAAGTAATGTTAGCTATACCTCAGTTAATAATCTAACATCCTCCAACACTCGGTTAAATAAAGGTAGTCAGCTAAGTGAGTAATGTAAAGTGCTCCTCCTATTTAACCACAGTCTGTAATGGCCAACCAGTAACAGAGACAGCACCACCAACACAGACAGCTCACTTTCCATTAAGCCAGACAAGTCTGCTGAGATCACTGGGGAAAAATTAAGACACCGTCTCTTTAAATCTGTCTGCATGACTAACTATCACACAGGAGGGATGAGACAAAGCACAAACTATTTCATGCACAAATGATTATCCTTTATAATGTTGAAACCCTCGATGGAAGAGGAGGTAAAGAAGGAGGATAGCTAGGTTTTTTTTTTCTTCCCTAGTTTCTCTTTTCCTCAAACTGTATGTGATCATTTCAAACCATGGGTAAAAAACCAAACAGTCAGAGTGCTTTGTTAAACATTTACAGATAGTGATTTAAGCCATAAAGAGCACACTGATCAGTGCACTTACTGAATCTGCAAATATTTCCATTGGACTGTTTGGTAAAAAAAAACACAGCACAGCTGCAGCTAAAATTGTGTTTCAAAGCCCTTTTAATCTTGTTATGTTCTTTAATTAATGAGTGAAACATTTCAGCTTTAATGCCTGGCCCATATTATTTAGCTCTTCAGCTTTTTCCCTGTATTCCAGTTCTATCTGGATCGAAACCAAATATCTGCATAAACAGAATTTAGCCTAATGCTTGACTTTAACAGTTTAGGTACAGCGGGCATTAATAAAATCCTGCTTCTGCTCTGAGCCCAGAGGACAGAGGAAGAGCAGCTGACTGGGACAATAGAGAAAGGCACTAACTGTTCTCACAACAAGCATGTCAGACTACATTTAGACCAGTTTTACCAGGTTTTTGAAAAAGCCAAGCAATCTTAATGAAGCTTAGGATAATCTTCAAAATGAATTATCTGTGTGCATTAGCAGGCAACATGATTACTCAATTATTTAAAGTAGAACCCTGATCTAGGGGCTGGTACACGCATGCTTTACTAACCAGCATGTATAAATGCCACTCTAAAGTAAATACAATTTAAAGCTCGGTAAAGATCATTTTTTCCACCATGAGGAGTGACATCACCAGGTGTTCCCCACTATGCAGCGGGGGGAATGACAGCGTCATCTGTACAGTAGATCAAACAGCTCTTTGCACAGACTCCCCACTGCTTGGCTTATTACAGATGGGGAAAGTGTTGGGAAGACTGCGATGAACCACGAACAGGCACCAAAAACAAAGCCTGGCAGCTTCAGACAAACTACACATAGAAAGTCTGCAAATGCTAAAGTGAAATGAGACTTTGAAAAGATGAAAACTCCAGCCGACATCACTCTGCTCATCACTGCTCTTTAACAGCCTCCGGTTTTGTTTTTGTGATGTTTTCAGTAAGTAGAGAAATTACTTCCTTGCATGTTTACTCAGGCTGGGTGCTCTTTTCAGCCGGAGTGATGAAGATGCAGAAGAAGCAGTTGAGTCACGCAGAACAGGTTGTAATTACCTCCCCTTAAGCCTCAGTGTACTCTGCATTTGTGCTCTTCATCTGGCCTCTTTCAAACATCTGCTGTCTTGAAACCTCAAGACCCCATCCGAGGAATACAGCACATAATGTTATTCAGCATGCTGACATCTCATTTCAAACCTTTCAGGCCTTTCAGCACATTGTTAAAAAGATCAACTGGCCCAGTCAGCTCTCTTCTCTCATCAGTGCTCACCAGTGTCTCTACCTTTCATCTGGATATGTATTTATTCGTAAACTGATCTCATTTTGCAGGTTTTTATTTGACATTATTCTGTCATTCTTTTGGTGAAAGACAGTGGTCATTACACTCTGAAATGCAGTGCAACGTGCATGGGCGAAGAACTCTTTAAGGGTCAGGAAACAGGTCATTAGTTTAAACCCTAGACACAAGTGCAGAGCAGGTGTTCGGTGCCACGGTCGGCCGATCCCTCGGGAACTCCTGCCACTAAGGTTCCCCTGACAGAGCCATCAAAATTCCCAGGAGTGCCACATAATAGCATGCAGGGCGAGTGACCTGCTAATACAAACTGCTCAAGGACTGTTTTTGGAAATGAAGGTGATTAAAATCAGTCATTACAGCACTGAGAGCAGATTGCACTTTCTGAATCATCCTGATAACTGCAGTGGAGTCGGTGTCAGCCTAAGGGTGAACGTGAACACTGACAAATAAGTGAAAACCCCAGGGGGGAGTGAAAGAACCTGGAGATGCTTTGAAGAGTTCAAAGTCGTGAGGACAAACCTGCTCTTGGACCGTGGCACAGATGAATCATCTGCTATTAATATACAGTCTGGGCGCACAATCTGTTTATGTGGCCACTTCGGTGTGACAGCAGAGCCAGAGACGAGCTCAAGTTTGAATTACCAGCAGTGCTGCATGTACGTGTTCCAGTTCCCAACAAACAATGCACTCTGCAGCAGAAGCTACCTTATAGGTTAAGGGCTTGCAAGAAAATAAACAAACCTAAAAAGCAGGAAAACTATGATTTTATGGGCTAAATTGTTGCCTTTTTACATGCATCATCATGATGCATCAGTTTTTGTTTTATCGGTTCACAGGCACCTATTAAATTGAGACTTCGTTATTTAAAATAGAAATCTGGAACCATATATTGCAGAAAAGATCTCAGTTTCAGGGATCTGATCCAAATTAGTCTTCAGCCATAATTATCTTACCCATCTGTCTACGAAAACAGAAGAACAACTTCTCTGAACTTCCTTTCCTTTTTCGTTTGTAGACTTACACATAGACAAACCACAGAAGGGAAAGTACATTGTAAGCATACACACAAGTGTATCACTTTAACCAGTGCAAACTCTCAAAACATCCAGAAAGTGTCACATGCCGCCGATTACAGCTGAACAGGATCGCTGGTGGACTCGATCTGAAACAGCAAGCTGAGCTGTAGCATGTGACCCAACGTCTGCAGGTGTGGCACTTCTTTGTGTTTACACTGCTTTTGCATGTCTTTTTCATCTCAGTGCATCTTATTATGTCAGAAAGGGACATGTCTTGAAAAGGTTCAAGTGTAGCAACCAAAGCTACACTTCTGATTGTTTATTCTTTGTTCCTCATGACGGAAAACCTCCCAGTTCTGCCGACCTCCCTCGTCATCTCAGGCTCCAAAACACAGTTCAAGGTTTTCAGGCTGTTGCACTGTGAAGTGGGAGGGCGTGTGAAGGCTTCCTAGCGTGAGAACTCTGAAAGTAGTTTACTTTTAAATTCCCTCTAGCGCAGTGTACTGGCAAGAACCTGGCTATACAACATCAATGACACACATCGTGTTGTAAACAAACTAATGCAGTGTGGTTCTTTTTAATTTCTTATTTAAAGGCAGTAAAAGTACAAAGCATACACCACAAAAAGTACCTGGGATGACACTAATATTACACATACTATACCATCCCATAGTATTTTCTTCAAAAATGTAAGATATGTTATATATAAACGATTTTCTAGCATTGATGGCAGTCAGAAAACACAGTCAACACTGAGCGCAATTCAACAAACAAATTTAAACATGGTGTGTAGAAGTGTGCGTGCAATAACGTTGCAAACAAACATTATGCTGCACTAGTTTGCTTTGTTCCTTAAAGGTTAAAGTCCACGTGCCTGTGCAGAAAGTGGTTACACATTGCCCCAGCCGAGTAAATATGTGAAAGTTTACTCTGACTCTGATATCTTAGCTTAAGCTTCACTTACCAGCTTACTTCTTTACAACTTTGTTACAGAGAGACAGAGAGATGCTCCTGATGGCGACGGTTTGCTGTGTAACATCTCGCAACCAACAGTTATCTTGCATTGTACTGTATAGGGCTGCTCGATTATGGCAAAAATGATAATCACGATTATTTGACGATATTTATTTAACCCTTTAAGACCTACCATAGAACCAAGTCCACCAGAGCTTATATTATTATTTTTTTTACATGCTGTAGTGCCATTTGTGGGAGCATTTCAAGTTGCTATACATCAATACAACTGTTATAGCCCATATTTTAATAATATGTATGCATTAAGTCCATAGTAATTACATAAATTGCAAAAAAGTGCAATAAACTACAAAAAAAATTGAAAATCGCTTTTGTTTTGTTTACATATATTTCTACTTGGAGAAATTTAAGAGGTTTATCCCTCAAAACTTTAAATACAATAAAGTTGCAAAAAAATAGTTTCCCACCACAGGAAATTTATTTTGAGTGTCTTCATAGTTTTATTTTGGAGATACAGCAATTTTTATATACTGCAGGAAAAACAAAAAACAATCCTATGATGCAAATTTGCAAAGAAAACAGCATGTGCATCATTTCACTGTGGGAAGTGTTACGAACAGCTGATAGGAACGGCAAAGCGTGTTTCTGGAATATTATGTTTTTGTTCCTGCAAGCGCTTTTTATGCAATTTTTGCAAAGCTATATGTGGAACGAAACCGTGACCTAGGACAAGCTGATGGCATCAGATGTAAGTACAACTCCTCCGGTTTCATATGCAAAACAAATTATTGCGCTAGCTTACACGGTTCAGATTCTACAGGGATTTAAAAATAGTTACGCAAAACGGAGCGTGCTGCTCTGACCGGCTTTAAAGGGTTAACAATAACTTTAAAAAAATAATATAAAATAGTGTGCAACACCACTGAAGTTTTTTTTTTTTTTAAACTCTCTTTTCAACCAACGGCAGTCACTCTCCTCTCCAAATAACTTCTGCTTAGCTTTCCGAGCTTCCCTCGGGTCCTCTTAATCAGCGGTCTCCAACCTTTTTTGCGCCACGGACCGGTTTATGCCCGACAATATTTTCACAGACGGCCTTTAAGGTGTCGCGGATAAATGAGGGAGGGGCTAATAATCGGCTCAGTCATTTTTAATGATCGTTGAAAGCCCAGATCGTAATCGTGATTAAAATTCGATTAATTGAGCAGCCCTAGTACTGTATATCAATAAAATCTGAATAATTAGGTTAACTGATTAGCCTTTCTAGTGTTTATGAGTTAGGGTGGCATTGCTTTATCATGTCATTAACTAATCACACACGCCCCTGGTTGTATACAGAAGCAGCTTAGAACGCTTGTCTCAGTTCAAGGCTTATTCTAGCCTCTTTGGATCTGCTCTTAGAGACAAATACCCACTAAGGTCTCAAGGCTGTCCTACTGACACATCGTAAAGTGCATGAGGACTCTCTCCTAGACAATCTGACATTTCGAGCCCTTTATGAATGCTTTCAGTAAGCGTGCATTTCTGCAGACTCTACCTGAGGAAATTACCCCTCTTGGCACCTGGAACTGGAAGTACAGGAACATCACCAACTCAAGTGTGACTTCATTCACAGATCTGACTTTGACTTGTTTGACTTGGCTATTATGGTTGAGAATGTGGAAAGGCCTTTGACTTTCTTTGGCAAACCAGGTTTGATCATTAACCGTGGCTCAGGGGGTTGGGAAGCGTATCTGTAACCGGAAGGTCGCCGGTTCGATCCCTGGGCTCTCTGTCCTGGTCGTTGTGTCCTTGGGCAAGACACTTTACCCTACCGCCTACTGGTGTTGGGGGCCGATGGCGCGATATGGCAGCCTCGCTTCTGTCAGTCTGCCCCAGGGCAGCTGTGGCTACAACTGTAGCTTGCCTCCACCAGTGTGTGAATGTGAGAGTGAAAGAATAGTGGCATTGTAAAGCGCTTTGGGTGCCTTGAAAAGCGCTATATAAATCCAATCCATTATTATTAAACTAAATATGAAATATGAGTAGCTCCGTGTATCTTAACACAGAGAGGCCTCTGCTCCAGAAATAGAGGTTCACAGAGGGCCGTTTCATTCCTCACACAGCAGCTGGAGCACAGATAGGTGAGGTTGCTGTCTGTTACTCAGGGGTTAGGGTAAACTGGCCCAGTTGTGCACCAACTGGGCCATTATTGAGCTGTAATGTAGCACACTGCCCACCCACAGTTCCTGTAGAAGTTCTACTGTAGAGTTACCCGTCTCTAACATCGTCTGCACACTTCCACAACCTGACTCCATGTCAAGTTAGTCTCAGTCTTAGTGGGGCGGCAGCAGCCTGCTCTCCCAAACAACCCCCGCTGTCCAGAGAGACAGGGAGAGAGGCACGGGGACTACTAATGAACCCGAATGCCATCCGTGGCGTTTCAAGAGCAGCAGAGCATGCATCTGATTAATCTTTGTCCTAATTAGATCGAACAATTAACCTGCCCACCACTGAGCTCTGGAGCCTGATGACTCTGCACGAGCGTCAAACCTCCTGTACATTTAAAAACGAAGCGTGCCCTCACACTGCAACTTTCCTGGTTTTCACAGCGACCAATTAATTCTAAGTAACAGCGCACAACCTTCCGTGTGATATCTGGGCGGAAGGAGGGACAAGAGCTCCGAGCCGTTTCTGCTTTTCACTTCAATGGCACTACATTTCTGCGCTTTTGATTCAAAGTCAGAGGAGGCACTGATGGGTCTCATCACAAATTAAGTGTGAGATGCGAAGCAGAAAGAGGAGGGGAGAAGGGGAAAAAAAATCCAATCTTCATTAACATGGAGATACTCCCCCGATGTGAAACGCCTTGAGGACATACTTGTTCACTCACTGACTGGATGCTTTAAAGCATGCACTGCCTGCTGATCTGAAATATTTGAAATGCTTCACTTGTTACATGCACTGCATCCTCATAACAATGTGGACAGGGAGAATGCAACCACAGAGGACATGTACCTAGCCGATCCCTTATTAATTAACATGAGCTCAGCTGTAGGGATGCAACTGGAAGCATACAGCCCTGTGACTGGACACTCTGGGAGGTTTTCTTTTTTTTCATAAATCATGTGTGCATGAGCCACAATTGCACAATGAAAGCTCATGAAGCTTAAGCTTGTTTTCCCTTTTCTTTCTTTCTTTCTTCTTTTTTTTAGCATATTGCACAATGTAAAGTACTGCAAAAACTGTTCTTTATAAATCTGCAGTATGGCTCTTTAACCCAGCTGACCATACAACGTTAGCTGGGTTAAAGTGTACTGTTTTGTGTAATGTTTTTGAGGCCCTGCCAAGGACAACACGACCAATGTTGCGAGTTTAATGAGCCCATTAAAAGTGACTGGGTCAGCTGACGGGGCTCTGCTGGCAGCAACAAGTGCTTGACAGTTGGGAACTTAAAAAGTGCAGTCGTTACGCAACGTGTCAATCCGTGTTTGAACCTTTGTGGAAACGCTCAGTTTCATTTAATACGCGTAACTTTTGACTGCACTGAAAGCTGCGATAGATCGCTGCGGAAATGGCTGGCAAAACTCGAAAATAAAAGTTGAAAATATATAGCAACGCGTCAGATTTTACTAGTTAAACGTTGCGGAAGCTAAATGTGGGAGTTTCTCTTTATTGCAAAACCTTAACACGTGTAGTGTTGGGTAAGGGAAGGAGAAAATCCACGAGTATACGTTAAACTCGATGACTTTCAAAGGGAGTTTGGAAGCACTCTCCGAGGCGTGCGCTGCAGGCTTGTTTCGCTCTGTAAAGTTGAGAGCGTACACAGCAAAACTCTCAGCGAGCACAGCTGTTGTGAGACTGACCTGTCCTGGAGTAGACGGTACTTCTGTCATGTGTCGTCCCAGTGTTGTGCTGCTCTAGGTGGACCGAGTCCTGCACGGGTCCGGGCCACAGTCTCTGAGAGATTGCATCCCTGACAACTCTCGCGCCGCTGCCCGTGACAGAAAATATGTAGTCCATTACTGTACGGCTGCAGAACCTAGCTAGCTTAGCTAACAAAAAGAGTTTTCAAAAGTGTTTAAATAGCCGCTCTCATCGCGCAAAAAGAAAAACAATGCTGACAAAGCAGCGACACTCAAACTCGTAGTGTGAACGAACCTCAACTACTCCACACATTCCAAAACAGGAACTATTTGAAACACGTCAACGGGTGCGCACTGTTTTTGCCCCTAGTGGACTCGAACGCAACAGGCTGTCTTCCAGTGCAGCCTACTGCCCTATTGGCCCACATTTACACTAACTGCATTCCACAGAAGGTTCCTATATTTGATGTAGCCTCCTCAATAACATAGCTAACCGCTTTACTTTGCTTTAGGAAAGTCTGAATTAGTTGTAGTATTGTGTTCCTATTGCTTACAAACTGTGTATAACATGGTAGCACTTTAAGTTGTTTTTTTATCCAGAGTAATGATTAATAGGTTTGTAAGCTTGAAGATGCAAGAAGATAAACACATAAGTATTTAAATGTGTTTGCAGCTACACTGTGTTATAAACCACACATTACATGCTCATAGATGAGTGTATGGCTAAGGATTTTGGTCAAACAAAGCTTAAAATACAATTTTATCCACAGATAAGCATTTGAATGCAGCTTTTACTTTACAGGCAGGGTTCACATATTGTTACTTCAGGTTACATTCTTTAGGTTTGCAAATATTTTTTTAATGCTGAAGTTCATTTGCAATGAATCACAAGTTACAGATTCAGTGCTGATTGAACGCAGACTTTTAAAAAGTCATTCATGAAACCTGAACTTGAAAAAAATCTTTACAAATAAAAAAATAAAAAGGGGAAAAAAATGAAGCTCAGCACAGCCCACACCGATTTCCACATCGTTGCTAGGAGATTTGATTGCCATCAAGTGTGGGGCTTTATAGCACCCTGGAGACTGACATCCATCTGACTCCCACCTTAATAACATTCTAATAAATTGAGACTCTCACATCCGGAGGCAAAGTACACCTCCGTGCCCATACTGTAAGTGACTCAAGGATCCAAAGTGAGAACTCTGAGAGCTGCGACATATACGCGTCTGCTCGTCCACTGATGGATAGGCAGAGATGGCATTTGCTGTGCGCAAATGAACATGGAAAAGTGAAAAGCCGGCAGACCGGAACAGGGTGTGATGATTGGGAAGCAGCCTCAGGTTGTGAGCTGGAGAGCCTGTGATTCATTATTTATCCCAGGGGGCAGAGCTGCTCTGGTAAGTAAAGAGTGTAAAGACAGGCCCTGTAATGATCCAGCAACACATTCACATGAGAAACGTTAAAGATGGGGAGGGGGGAGAACTTTTCTTTGCAAGGATAATCAGACAGGAAAAGCACCCGTGTCTCATTCCCAGTATGTGTGCAAGGCCAGCTGAGGTTAAAGCATCTGTTATATCTGAGTGCATTGAAGCAGTGAGGTTTGAGAGTGCCAGCCATTTTCAATACTGAAAGTGCTCCATCTGCTGGTTGCCTTAGGTAGCGTGGGTATTAAAATAGTGCATCAGAACGAATGCAGTTTTGAATATATGAGATTTTACTTTTTTTTTTATTTTGAGAAAAAAAAGACTTTTTCCTCATCATCTTTGACATCATCTGCCTTTGTGGTTCTGTTCAAACAAGCAGGGCTGCAACTAAATGCCTGCTTTCACTGTCTATTAATATGTCACTTGATTTAATGACTGGACAATTACTCATTTAGTCTGTAATAAAGCTGAAAAATGTCCCCTAAATGCCCCCAATTCCTGTTCCTAGGATGTTTAATTTACAAGAAAAATCAATCAGAGACACGCTTATAAGCCGGAAAGCCTGAATACTCGAAATTTTCTTTAATTAACCACTTAATCAGCTATTACAAATGATCGGCACCTTATCGCGCTGCGTTTCAGCTGCCCTGCAGTCACGCGGGAGAAGAGGTGTTTTGTGACAGATCCAGTCTAAACATATGTGAGCCTGAAGCAGGGGGACTGTTCAAACTAGTGTTTTTTTTACTTCACAAATGAAAAGAATATAGCACACAAACAACTTCGACAGCATATATTTTTATATTTGACTTTGAATCATAAGCACCTGTCCCACTTTTTTCCTCTCTGACCTTGTGTAGCGCCCTGCTGGTACACTTGGCACTTGAGCAATGTCTTTACACTGGCCCAGCGCCACCCCAACAAACCCCACCCCACTGCGGGGCCTCGTAGCTGCGTGATGTACTGTGTTGCTGTACAGCTGCCCAGAGCGGTCATCAAATCATCCATAACATACTCAGAGGGAGCCATCCTCTCTGCGCTGTAACCCCATAGGATTAGAGATATACCGAGCAGTCGTGCACGCCAAACAATAACACCCAATCTAGTTTTAAAGACCTATTTTCTCAGAGAACTCCTCCACTCTCTAATTAAGCCGTAAATGTGACCAAAGAGGGAAAAATGAAAGAATTCCCTCTGTGCTCATCCGACTATGAGCATCATTGCATGGAAATTATATGAGTTACTTTGTTCTCCTTAAGCCTGCATGTTTGATGTGTGTATTTCGTGTATTTTAGAGGTGATTAAAGAGACCCTGGAGCAAATTAGCTAACTGACATTTATTACGCTGTTATGTCCTTCTGAATTTTTGCAAATGATCCCGTTTCTGTGGACTTACAGACCATTATATTAGGTATATTTACAATATCCTAAAGGGACACGTTCTAATTTGGTTGCGTGTTTACAAGGCACGCAAAAGCTATATCATAACCTTTCTTATTAATTTCTATCTGGATCAGAGCAGTATTTGAGAACCATTTTGTTTAATGGAGAAATCTTGCTGTTCAAGTACCTGCATTAAAAAAAACCCCAGTTGATGTCAGCTGCTGTCAACAAAGGCCCTGAGAGGGTCCTGTGCGTGAGCCTTTGTCATCATCTGGGTGTTAATCTCAGCAGTTTCCCATTCAGAGCCAGGTTGGTTGGCACCTAATCCTGAGAACAGGGACGTTTTCATTACGAAGAAACACGCAGGCCACCGGGGAGCTGCTGCCACTTTCCCTGTTATCAATGAACAGAAGTCACAAGTAATGTTGCATAAGCAGTCTGAGCTGAAGCAACACGCTGAGCATGTGCATGCACTGTAAAGCCTGTGTTAGCATGTGCACACGCTTACCGTATGCCCATTTCTCACATAGTCTGCCCCTTCTTCCAGACTTTTTTTTTTTTTTCGTTTGCGGTGGAAATCACTAGAAAAACACAGCGCAGAGTTCACTCGTGTGACACAAATGCACCTGCTGGCAAACACAACCGAGCCTTTCCGTGTACGGCACTGGTTGCTTGTAGTGAACGCATCTCACGTGGCATTTCCAGAAGCATCTAACAGAGCTGGAGTGTACGCACAGAATGTACAGCACAAATTGTCCTGTGTTTCATGAGCGTTATGCTCTATTATCCCGCAGCTCTTACAAGATGACGACCAATAAAGACGGTTTGCTGCCAGGAGGAATCAAGCGGAGGCATACAGACAATGGCAACAATCACAGGTGTTTAACAGCTCTTGTCAGAAAATGCCGCTTTCTCTCGGGCTGTTTCACTAGGGAAGTAAAGCTTTGCCTCTCAAAAGCTTGTCAGTACTACAACAGATGAACATGTTTTTCACATTGACAGCAGGAGCCAAATATTCATGAGAGGGAAACATGAATCGAATGTTGTGTGGTGCCTGTTAAAGCCAGAACAATGCCAGGCTGAGTCACTGGATCATCTGGAGAAATGCGCCTTTTAATTACTCAGAGCAGTGATTATATAAGTCTGACTGCTGTCAGTCAAATGTTTGCCTTGATTTTGCACGAACGCTGCGGAGCACCTTCCATCTTGCTGCTTACATGGGACTATACAAACATTTGTGCGAGGCTATTTGGCCCATGAGTCATAATCCAGCATTGATAAATCATGTGTGAAACTCTTATCAGTGGGATGCAAGCAGCAATGAGTAACCATGCATTTAACCACAGACTGCATAGGAGAGATGCGCACAGCCTGAGTGACGTCATTCACTGATTTGTGAAGACCTGCTTTGAAGTCCCGAGCTGAGGATTTTGTGCATTGGCATCATGGTGTTTTGAAACCAGACATGATGATTGTGGGGTGGATAGCATAGAGAAAGCACACTTCAAGCTCATGCATTGAGGACTGGACACAAGCCAGGACCTCACTTAAGCGAATGCTGCTTTATCCTCTTGTATCACTGTTGTGTATTTGTGACTTGTTAAATAAGCCACAAGCAGACCACTGATCAGGTTCTTTCCATGAATGTGCAGCAGCGCTGTTTTTAAGTGCAGAAATAGAAGGATTATGTTTGTGGTGCTGGGGTGTGGTTTGGATGCTGGAGTGCGACACTGCAGACTGTGACAGAGCTGTAAACACCGTGTCTGTACATGTCCGTAAAGGTTCTCAGTCATCTAGGTTATTGTAGGAAACTTTAACACATGTCGTGCAGGGTGACATCTTCAAGGAAACGCAACTTCTTGAAGTTTCCTTGAAGACGTTTCTCCTTTCATTCAAGAAGCTCTAAGTCTGTACATGTTTTTATTAAAATATGTAAATTCTTCTCTGACCAAACTGACCGGATCGACACCACACTCAAGTTTGTCGAGCTGAAGCCAAGAGACCAACAGCCCAGCTTAGTGTAAAGATTAGATGTGTGCCTTCTTATTAGCAAAGACAATGACCGAAATGAGAAGGGATCACATGTAAGTAGTTCAATGATTACTTTCAGTCAGTGTTTGGAGTTCTTTTTTTTTTTAAACTGGCCATCAAATAGCAAATCATCAAGCTCTCCGCTGGGCTACAGCCTTGCGAGTTGGAGTAGAGATAACCAATCTCAAATCTCATGCCAGCTTATATCAAAAAGGCAAGGTCAATGTCATGCTTCAAGGTTAAAGCTAAACTTTACACATAAAGTACAACACTGCTGCCACGAGGAAAAACTGAACCTTTAAAAGAGGTGTTCTATTTTAGAAGATAAGCTGCTTGTCACAGTCAGTTGTGCTCTTTTATACATTTGGTTTTATATTGAACTCATTCAGCAGAACTTAGCTAACGGTTTCTCCTCACTATAATGCGGATTTGTGACCACGGGATCCAAATATATCATCCAAAAAGTGGATCTTTAGTTGCCTCTAAGAGTCTTATGTACACAGAGAGAAACAGATACAGGAATAAATGAGACTGGATGAATAAAGGCTCCACAGTCAGGTTGATACATGATGTCAGAGTGCTGAAATAAGCCTCTGTGTTTTAGCTTAATGCCTTTAGCAAAGACAGGAAACAAGGAGGTGATGGTTAAGGTTGTTGTTGTAGCACCCAGCCTGACACTGACCTGCCGCCACATCAATTCACCCCCCTGTTATTGCCTTTTTTCTCTCTTCGGACAGTTCTACAAGGTGGCTAGTGGTGATCGATGGGCGGTGCCTTCAGAGCGGGCTATCTTTCTCCGCCACTTCCACCCCCTCTACTCTTGGTCATCTATCCTCTGTGGGCGTTCGCCCTGTCTGAAGCCGCCACAAGAGGCTGGGTGGGCCCCCGGCGAATGATGACTGCTGGCTCGGTGCGAAGCACCAACCGCTTGCCTCTCTCTTCCATCTGTGTGGATGCTTTTCATTTTACTGCCTGGCAAAATTCTGCTTATAATTACCTGACAGCCACCAGAAGATGCTTAATTACAGGCGCAGAGAGAACGAGGGAAGACGAAAGGGAGAAGCAGGATGATAGTGGATGAGAAAGAAGGAGGGGGCGAGGAAGGAAGGGAAGGGACATGCATCAGACATGCACCACTGCTCTCTTCATACAAGGCAATTTATTAAAATAATAAAGCCCAGCCTTGCACTGAAGGTTGAGTCCACAATAAACCTGACAGGGAGGCAGAAAAGCGGTGCTACAACACCGAGGCACATAAACAAAACAAATGCTCTGTTATGTCTGCGTCCACTTTATTATCCAAGCTGAACTCTTCAGGAGTTAATTGCTTTCTTTTAAACGCAGACGCAGTCATAAATTTCATCATTAGCCTAACATGAATCATTCAGCTTTCAGCCAAAGCACAAAAGCACAAAGAATCCTCTACATAAGCCTCTTCACCCTGGACGGGCATTAGACTCTGTGACGAGATACAGCAAAGGGCTGTGGGATGGGGGGCGGTGTGGGGGGAATTAAGAGCCAAATGGACATCTTAAATCCGACAAAGATGCTAAAAGCCTCTGCGCGCTCTCTCCGTCTGCTGTAAAACTGTCGTCATCCCAGGCTCTTTTCATCTATCACCTGATATCACTTGTTCCACGAGTACGCTAAATTGGATAATGAATCTCTCCCCACCAGGAGATGCAGTACATGGATAATTTGTTGGGGAAGTTACGAGCCGGGAGCATATTGCATCACTCGAGGTGCGAGATGTTACCGTGGTTAAATGGATGCAACCTTTTGGATGAGTCCACAGTAGTTACATGAGTGAATTAGGACCCAGTGACGACGTAATTAACTGCGCAGGGAGGAACTCGTTAATGAATCACTCCGGCTCAGTTAATGAAACACATTTAAGTTAAATATGGTGTCAGTCTATCGATACGCAGCTTATGATGTTGCTAAGTGAATGTTAATTTCATGTAGATATAAATCTGTTAATCTTTTAAAAATAAATATCCTACAGAACTAATCAAAAATCGTCTGAAAGGCTTTTCTTACTGTCACTGAAAAAGGTGATGATAATCTGACTTTGATAAGTGATTTTCTTTCATTTAAAGAGTAAAGTTGAATAGCCTTTTAAAGACACACAAAGAGGTTGAGTGTGAGAATAAAAACTGCAGGGGTAAAAATGAAATGAGAAATAAATTGAGTTGGAAATGTTTTGGAACGTTTTGTAAAATAAATTAATTCGATTTCTCGCTCAGAGCTAAAAGGTCGACCTAGATGGCGCTAAAGCTGGGATGTGTTAGCTTAGCTTAGTCTAAAGACTGCTGAGATCTTTTAAAAGGTAAGTTACTCTCCTTAAAGATCTTTTTAACTGATGTCCTGCTTAAATGAGCAGAATGAACCATTTTACTTAGCTTTAGAAAACGTTGGTTGATTTCTTTGAACAAAGCTATGCTAGCTTTTTCCCTAGCAACTTTAGCTTACAACAACCAGACTGTGGATCTAGAATTTGACGTGTATTTTTTGCACAAATCACACATTTCTCTGATAAATGGATGTAGCCCAGTGGCACAAACGTCATGCTTCCTACAAAATGTGTAGTGCGTGGCACTGTAAACAGCTACAGCTGTAAAGTAAAAAAATCCCTTAGAAAGTAGCACGGTGACCACCAAGAGAGGAACTTTTAAACAAGAGGGGTAACTATTTCCCTTTTTTGAAGAGACCATTGACTTTTTTTGTAAAAGTCTAGCTGTGACAAACACCAACATAAAGAATGCTGTTGGTGAACTGTGGCTAAAGATGCGTGAGCTGGAGCCGGACCTCTGTAGGGCAACACTGTGAGAAAAGGTCATTTCTTTACGTGAGACCTGAGCTGACCAGCTGTGTCTATGCTCCATTTGTTTGCTTGGACATATAATATCACAGCTTTGCAACACATAGCTCTGGGTAAATTTTACTTTATTTTACTTTACACTGCTTTGTTGTGTCTAAAGACCGATATTGCACCTAAGCACTGAGGCATTCAGCATTGACTAAGCATCCACTGTGGTTTTATTGTTTTGTCTTCATCATTCAATCATATTTTGGGGTAGTTACAAAATGCATTACAAAGTAAAATTAATTGCAAAGGCAAAAATAGATTTCAGATAAGTCAGTAGCGAAACCAAAGACAACTCACTTCTCCTAAATAACCGATAGGAATTCAACTGAATCAAAACCAAGAAGAGCAATTTTAAAGCCCATTTTCATAACGACTTTGTCCTTTGATGGCTGTGTGTTTTCCCCTGCTGTACCAATACTTGTAGAGCTCAAACTTGATGTATGTAACTTCTGCTGCTTCACGTCTCTGTGGCAGTTTTCCAGAACCCTGCCATCCAGCAAATGTCCAGAGCAATGACCCGTGTGGCGAAAAGGCAGCGCACTATGCTGGCCGACTAAATCCTGTCCCCCAGCTATTCTTCCTCTTGAATAAACCAGTACATGGCAAACATGGCCCCAGAAGCATTTATAATATAAAGTATTCGACATTCTAATCAGGCCAGGAAGAAGAGCTCAAGGTGGATGTGGATGAGTCGCGATTCTAGCCGTTGATTGCTCAGCTAAATTTTCCCATCTCTTGTCATTATATCCACTGATGGGATAAAAGCCACAAGTACAATGGATGCTACAAAAATTAAAGTGATTGCTCACTCTGAAGTAACACAGCCATAAAAATATGGAAAAAAAATACTTCTCGTCTTGTACTTCACCAAACATTAGCAAATATTCATTATCCATTTGATATGTTTTTTCCATAATAACATTGTAACCCTGGAATTCCTCCAATCAAACACGACATTTGAGCTGATTGGAAAGTTATGACAATATATGAAACTGGATAGTAAAGCGTAAACAGTGCAGTAGAATTCAACAATACCAATTTAAAATGAGTACAAACAGATTTACTACCACTGTACTTCACGTAAATCCCCTAATAAGTTAGCACAAAATCTGATTTCAGTGTAGGAAAGGTGGAGTCGGGCAGTAACAATGAACATTATTCTGCTGAGTGCTTATTGCATGAATAATGTCTAAAAACAAAACAATTGGGATGACAGCAAAGTTGTATCATTATTATTATTATTATCACTGATGATGATGATAATAATAACCATTTTCAGCTGCATCAAAATTAGAAAATGTCTGAAAAAGATTAGCAATGAACAATGCAAGACACAGATCAAACAGTTGTATATCATTAAGGATCTACATTAACACAACTTGTAGTGTTTCGTACGAGCAATCCGATTCCAGTGCTGCTGTAAATTCAGTTACTTTTTCCATAAATATCATCCATAACTGTGAGATTTATCGACTCCTTAAAGGCACTGAGTAATAATGCTTTACAGCGCCTGCCGTCGCATAAGCAGGGTTTCTTCTGTTTTTAGTATGTACATTAGATACTGGGGAAATAGAGCCGTTCTTAAACAACGGGAGCCCATAAATTCATGAGCAAAGAGAAACAAATATCAACCGTTATGCGAAGTGGCAGATCTTATTTTCCCTCCGCTGTAAAATGAATCAATAGCTGGGGCCGGTCTTGGCGTTCGACAGTGGAAAACTGCTTACTCTTCATTTGAGCTATATGTAATCAATCCTAGCCAGAGGATGGCTACAGCCCTTTCCAAACTAAGTGGGGAAACAGTGGGATTACTGCCTCTGTGGCATTTATAAATTGAGCCCAACGAGAAGAGGGCCACCGAGAGACTCCCCGGTCAACGTAATTACACCGGCAGGCCAATAAATCCGACCCATAGATCTTTTACAGTGGTGCTGCAGTAAATTCAGCCTCTTTTCCTTGCACTGCTTTCTTTCACTCCAGAAGAAAACATTAATGTTTTTGTTTCTGTCAAAGTGGGAAAAAAAGGAGAAGGGGAAAAAAAAAACCTAACAACGGCCTTGGTGGCTACAAATCTCTGTGGCTTTTGCTGCTGGCCAAGATGTGATTCAGTGCAGCGATTTAGATCCACACAGTGTTGAGTCATACATATGACAGCATACTATGCTGTGGATACAAATCTACATTAAGTGTCCTTGAAACAGGGGAATGTGAAGGTCTGTTTGAAGTTAATCTCATATCATTTCCTTATGAAAAACTAAGGGCATAAAAGGTGCACAGAACTGATTTAGGGAGTGCACGCGTCATTCAGGAATGACAAATGTCAGACAAATATATTAAAGGCCATTTGCGACAGGGCTAACATCATTGTGATCCGTGTAACATTGAGACAGTCTAAGGAGAAGTGAACCTCTTATCCTCTTAGTTGCATGTCTGTCCTGCATACACAAGTCTGTCCACAGCAAACAGGTTTCATAGCATTTGCATGCAGCAGCAGCTGCAACTCCTCTTTAAACTACAGGTGTAACAATACCTCCTCTTCTATAAACATGGCGTTTGGCTAAATGGATGTTCACCTTAATTCACTCTGGATGCAGCCTAATTAGTGTAATATTGATGGAACCAGAGATGTTCAATGCCTGCATAAATTTGGTTGTGAGCTGCTTCGTCTGGCTTTGCAATAGGACCAACCGTTTCAATACAGAAAATGTCATTTGCATTCAGGTCACCTTTTAACTCCTATTGTTTGCAATCATGATACAAAGAGGAAGTTTAGAGGGCACCAATGGGATGTAATTAAATCCGCAGAGCAGCTAGTCTGGTCTGGATAAGAACGTGGAGAGCGCTCCGAGAATAATAAGCACAAGTAAAAAGTCAAAACCTGGTAAAACAGAGGTGACATTCCCTCCCTGTAACCAAGTTAACATCAAAGCGGCTCCCTTGCTGTCTGGGGATGACTAAAGCATACTATTAACCTTTGTAAAAATGGTTCCTGAGGCCTCCTGGGTGTCTGTGCAGGTCTGAGGTGCATGTGTCTGTCCACCTCTCTCATATTGCAGTGCGGATATATCAAATCAGGTATGTACATGCATGTAAACACTTCTTGTGCACGGCCTCAAAGTGCATGGACGCACATCGTGATACGTCTACATCAAACTAAAAACACTGCAGGTGCTATTACAAGCAGTACCTGAATAAAACTAATCACTGCTTTGTTGTTTACAGACAGAAAAAAAGCCCATCCACAAGTATCAGATATCCCAATTAAGGTTTGCAAGAACAGTGTGATTTGACTGCTTCTGGTGCTGCTCAGTATAAATGCAGCCCTTTGGGCATGCTGTTGTGAGCCTTTTCTTATCAACATGCAGTGTAGACTGTGCTACCCTGTAGGCACAGCTGCTTTCACCGGATTAACTGTCAAAGTTCTTGTACAATATTACCCAAACTGCCTTAACCCCTAGTGTGTATGCAAAGACTGCTGTGTGTGTGTGTGTGTGTAGTGCCTTGTTCATATGGCTGCATAGCTGTGAATAGGAATTAAACTTTCAGTTACCTGCACAGAGCTCTGCTTTTAACAATGGCTTTGATAATAAACTCTATTTTAACACTGAATATAGTATATCAAAACATATCTCTCTGAAGACAATGCAGATGAGGACAGAATTATTACCCCACCTGATGCTAATAGTCAGTTCAAATTCAAATTCAAATTCAAATTTTATTTGTCACGTACACAGTCATACACAGTACGATATGTAGTGAAATGCTTGGACAACTGCTCGTGACCTAAAGAAAACAAAAAAAGGAAAAGGCTATGAATAAGATGGGAAATAAATATGAAAAATTAAAAAGGGTAAGTTTAACTAGGAAGGAATAAAATATAAATTAAGGTTAAAAATGAAATAACTGTACAACACAAATTAGAATGAAGGGTAAATTTAACTGGGAAAGAATAAGATAAAATATATAAATTAAAGTTGAAAATAAAATAAGTGTGCAACAAAATACACAATATAGAACTATATAAGAATGTATGAAGAAATATAAATAAATATATACACAATAACAGCAGCTGTACAAGTATTAACTGGAAATAAAGAAATATAATGTCCAGTGTTGTGCAATCCACATTATGTCTTGTTGTGTCAGTTGTGCCTGCAGTCGTTTGTTGTAGTTTCCTGAGCAATCCCAGCCGATTCTTCTTTGGCTAATCTCTCAGTCTCTTGCAGATTCGACGGTCTTCTGGCTTGTTCTTAGTCTTCAGTTCATTCCACAGATTTTCAGTGGTATTAAAGTCAGAGTTAGAGGTAGTTCTTCTCAAGGAGCAACGCATGTTTTAGGGATCCAGTTTTGCTGTTGACTACTTGAGGTTTTCTTTCAAAATCTTCACATATTATTCCTTCCAACTTGAAGGAATTGAAATTGAAATTCCCAGTTCCAGATGCACTGAAGCAGCAAGATACTGCCACCTCCTTGTTTCACTGTCGGGAGGGTGTTCTTTGGGTGGTACTCCTCTCCCTTCTGTCTTCTAACATTAGCTCTCTCTGGCCAAAGTTCTAGTTTTGTCTCATCTGACCAAAGGATAGTCTTTCTCCTGGTTGTCCTTAGCATACTTCAGTCTGCAGGTTCACAGTCAGCCAAGTCAAGACTGTCGACTCTTATTGACTCTTGACTTGTATTTATATCTTGGCAGTTGTTCTGGGGTCTTCAGACACATCTCTCACTAGTTTGCTTTACAGTCTTTGAAGGCTTCCTACTTCTGCCAGGCTTGTTCTGTACTGTGTGGCTCTCTTTAAATTGTTGATGATATATCTCACTCCAGTTCTTGACATTTGGAAAAACTGTGACAACTTTATATATCCACCTTCTACTTTGTGAGCATCCACAAGTCTTTTTCTCATGTCTAAGCTAACTTCTTTAGTTTTTAGTAGCTTCTGACAGGTCAAACTCTTGAGGTTTTAATACTGGGTGTAAAATTGGAAGAAAATCATAAGTTTTAACTTGATTTTACAAGCTTTGAGTGTTACAGAGTTAAAGCACATCATTGCACAGCAGTGGTTTGTGCTATGGTTAAGAAATTTTCAGTTTTTTTCCAGCTAATAATACTGATCTTGGTCATTTTTTTTGTTTTTTTTTGTTTAATAAGTCTATTATTGTCAGAGGTGGTAAATAATGAAGTACAAATACCTTGTTACTGTACTTAAATAGAAATTTCAGGTATCTGGACTTTACTTGAGTATTTATTGTCTGACAACTTTTTACATTTAGTCCTGACATTTTTAAATAAATATCGGTACTTTCTACTTCTTACATTTTCAAAACTGGGTTGTTACTTTAGGTTTCACTGCAGGCCATCAAACATCGAACCAATTTGAGCCTGAGCATTAAAGGATAAGAGGCAATCCTGTTTGCGTTGCACAAAAAGATATGAAAGATGCAAAACCGTGTGCCAAAGTCAGAAGTTAAAGTAGGCTGGTGTTTTTACTTTTTGGCAGAGCACAGGAATGATTGCAAGTGTCCACAAGCTGCGGTCGCATACTTCAGCATCTCGCTAGAACAAGACGAGTGAGCATAAAGGGAGCAATACTTTTTATGTGGCAGGTAATTTCAAATGCAACGTTTCTATCAGCTTAACAAACCTCAGCAAACACACAAACTGTTTGTGTGCAGTTTGTCACACAGTGTGTTAAAGCTTAAACTTCACTCAGAGATGGAGAAAAGTAAGGAAGACAGGACAGGAGAGGAAGAAGAGAGGTTAGATTTAAAGGTAAGGACTCTCTCAGTGGTATTCCATAAACTGGATATGTAAAGCTTACATGTAAGTCCTCGTGTTTGTAAATCAGATATTGGGTCTGTACATGTGACATTTTTCATGTACATTCATATATTAGTGCAGGATAAACAGGTTCGTTTGCAGTTGTGTACATCCACAAAGAGCCGCAGGTCAGCTGATCACTGCCAGCTCTTAATTTAAATTATTGTGAGTTGTGATCCTCTACCATGCTGAGCAACTACAACTGATTTTAGGATTCCCCCACCTGCTGAATCCCATTTTAACCCCTGACTGTGCACAAAATTTTGAGAGAAACTTTCAGTTTCATAGGTGGTAGAATTTTGTCTTCATCTGTATATCTAGCTTTACACTACTTGGTGTGAAATGGCTAGCCTTTTAGGAGATCTTCATATTGAACATGGCTAAAAAAAAATAAGAATTCATCTCCTGTTTATTTAAATGACTTATTTTACCCAGCCAACAGTCTCAAACCTGAAATCTCTGAATATGCCAGCTGTAGTTCCACACCAAACATCTGCATGACTCACATCTTTCCACCTCTTCCATGTTTCTGCTAATTCAGTGGTTCCTAGGAAGATAAACACCGATCTCTATAGTGAACATGCAGTGTCAAACAAGAGTTGGGAGATGCTGAGGAGAGAGAAAGCTTGAAACCCTGAAAAAGGCAGAGAACGAGGCTGTGTGGGAGGAAGTGAAAGTAAGACACTTCACTGGATTTGCAGTGGGGCTAAGCTGCCTTCTGGTTCTACGTGACCGGCCTATACTGCCAAGGCAGGAAGGCTTGAGCTTATCTCAGCGCACACAAGCAGCACCGCTGGCAAAAGCACCCTGGCATGGCTGTGGGTGCTGCTGCCAGAGCGTGACCGATGGCTCTTACTCTCCCTCTCTCCCTTCTCATTTTAACGGTTATTCTCTCTGACAAACGTTCATCCAATCCCTCTGTCGTTCTTATTCACTCAGGGGATGCAAAGCATAGTGGCAACTTACACTTAAGGTGGATTTCATAGCAGAAGAGTCCTCCTTTGCCCTTATAGTCTGCATCATACATGGTCTGTAATAACAGCTCAGCAGTGAGTAAGCAGGATATTTCCATTTGTCTGGTTTAAAGTTTGACTCATCTTTATGAAATGCAATTCTAATAAAACAAATGTTGCCAAACTCTCTTTCCAGACCACAAATACTATGTCTGGAGTTCTACAGCAAACTAATAGAATGGTTATATCAACCTAATCTTTACAGAAATGTATATCAGACAGATATATGACAAACAGCTGAAGTTTACATCATACCTAATGTCCATTTGCATTTCATGTCAAAAACAGTGAGTCTGAAGTCACCTCTTACTCACCTAAAACGGAATAAGTGGCCATTAGGCAATTATTTGAAAGCAGGGACTCGAAATTGCACCTTTTTAGTAAAAATTACATGTCTGACACATGAACCACACTGTACTCACTAACTATGCTCACTTTTTATCTTTTTTTTCACAAATATAAAAGCTGTGTGGATTAAAAAAAATGTGAGACCCAGCGGAAGAAACGCAGAGTCAGTGGGAGTCAGTCAGTCGTTGATCTCACATCTGCAGCTGGTTCAAGATGCTGCTGCATGACTGCTAACAGGAACTCATACAAGACAGCATATAATCCCTGTGCTGGCCTCACTGCACTGGCTGTCTGTGTCTTTTAGAGTTTATTTTAAAATTCTTATGTTTGTTTTTTAATACTTTCCCAATCTTGCCCTGCTTTGACTCTCTTCTGGTGTGTAGGGCTTCTTCATCCCTACACACCCTGTCGGTCTTTTAGGTCAGCTGACCAGCTACTCCTGGAAGTATCGAGATCCAGGAGGAAGCTTAGAGGGGACAATCTGAGTACAACATGTGAAGAAGAAGAAAAATCGCTGGATGCAAAGAAAGCACTGTTGCTAATGTAGAAGTCCAGGTATTTAGAAAAATGGACTATAAACTGCAAACTTACTTCTGACTGCACTAAAAACTTTCTGGAAACACGCTACCCCCTGGTGGTGAACATATTAAAGCGGGTAAATAAAAGGAGTACCTATACTGGCATATCATTTGACACAATAAAAGTTATCCTCCTGCATCTAAGATGTTCACCTCTCGACTGTTGGAAACGATGTGACCATAGAAACGCTGGGTTTTACATGGTGATAAGAAGCAGCGTCATGAAAATATATTTACTCTGATCTTTCCTGATGACAAAAACAGAGGAGAAATATTAGTTTTTGGTATCATAAGCAGCTCAGATAATCTAATTCTGCAGATTTTCTCAAAGTCATTTTCACTCTCAAGCGCTCTCATGTCTGTCATTAAGGCAGCGAGCAGCAACACCAGAAGGCAAAGGTTTGTAACACAGCACAGTGCATTGTGGGAAGGATGAGACTCTTATTGCCTTCCTTCGCGGCTAATGATCCATAAAAATGTTTCTGGATCAGCCCTGATACCAAGTCTTAGTATCTTCTCTGGTTGTAATGGACGCTTTTTTCATCCTGTCTCCCTCCCCCTCACCCCCAACAGGCCGTGGCAGATTGCTGTCCCTCCCTGAGCCTGGCTCTGCCAGAGGTTTCTTCCTGTTAAAAGGGAGTTTTTCTTTCCCACTGTTGCCAAGTGCTTGCTCACATTGATTTGATTGTTGGGGTTTTAATCTGTATTATTGTTGGGTATTTCCCATACATATAGAGCAACTTCAGGGGACTATTGTTGTGATTGTACTATATAAATAAAACAGGAATGAAAATTGAACTGGTCAAAAAAAAAACTTTAGATCCAGATGTTTCACTACTATGGAGCATAACAGGAGCAACAAAACATGTATCAATGCATCCCAGGGGCAAGTGGGGATTATGGAATTTTGAATTCCTCGTGGACTCAGCAGTGGCTGTAGCTGGTAAGAGCAAAGACAAAAAGACAAAGGAAAACGGCTAACTTTTTACGCAGTTTTAATCAGTTAATCACCCACCAGTAACACATATAGTCCCTTGTTCTCATTGTTCTCTGTCATCTTGTTCTTGTCAGTCAAGCTTTCCAACATTCCACATAACAATAATAATAATTTGTTAGTCCCTGTAGGGAAATTATTCCTTTGTATTTAACCCATTCACCCAGTGAAGCGATCGCCATCCACCAAATGCAGCGTCCAGGGAGCAGTGTGTAGAGACAGTACCTTACGGTAGCCTTTCAATGGATTCGAACCCCCGACTTTCCGATCACGGGGCAACCACTCTACCTAAGGAGCTTTGTCTTTTGTCTTGTCTCTATTTGGACTCTTTGCCGCACTGCCAGCTTTCCTGTCTACCACTGCATGTCTGAGACTACAAGTTTGAATTTTGGACTGCACAATCTTGGGAGTTCCCCATTACTCAATTTGCAAATGAAACTGAATGCTCCACTACACTGCTTTCATCTCTTTTATATCTCTTTTCTAGTTTCAGAAATTCAAGTTTGTCCCATTTTACTAGAAAAAGAGCAGAGGGGATGTCTTAAAGAGCCTTGTGTGTAATTGCCACCCCTGGCTACAGTCCGGATGTGTAAACACAAGAGATGTGCCACCTGAGACAATTACATCAAATACAGAAACCAAGAGTGACACAAGTATAGCACTCGTGGCGCTGGCTGTAACTGTCAGCCGCTGTAGTGATTAGCTCCTCCTGCTACATCATGCTGTGACTATGCTGCTGCTGCTGGGGACTGGGGGAAAACTGTACTATTTTCAAGGACAACTGCTGTAGCGATGGCTTTACACACAAAATCAAGCACAAGTAGTAAAGGAGCAACAGGACACCAGCTCCAACGCTCAACCCGACACTTCCTTCGATCTTGTGAATAGCTGCTAATGATATTCTGACCGCTACACCAACTCCTCCTCCTCTTCGACCCTCCAGTGAGAATCCAATGAATAACTAACAGGTGAATAATCAGTCAGAAGGTGGCGGTGGCAGGGTCCGCCGCTCTCGGGGTGTTAGGTTACGCCGCCACGTACACACCCGCCTTGTTTATTAGCATTTCCTCTGTCAGCTCCCCTCGATACAATGCTATGCTGGCAAAGTCTGGCCTCTGCTTCTGCCTGCAAGCCGCTAGTGCTCACCGAGGTGTGCACAGCAGCATTCGAATAATTTCACACAGTTTACCTTGTTTAAAAGGAAATTATTCATGATGGATCCTGATGGGAATTCAGAAACAGGCTCTGACTGACTGCTGTGATAGTCTGATTGTTCCCCATCAATAATCAATAGAAAACTAGTTTATAACTTAGCACACTTAAACCAAAAACAAATGTAAAGATTCAATTGTAAATTTAGAAAACACTGATGATAATTTTTGCTTTTAACAAAGTTGCATACCCTCTATGAACAGGTCCGGTTTTAACCATTGTAGGCAATGGTCTGCTCATATGTGCTTATATGTGCATGAGCATAAGTTTAGCTGTCTCAGTTGAGAAATTAAGCCAGACTAGATCGTAACGTGATAAAATGCCCCTCTCCAGCACTTCAGCGGCGGTCGGTGCCACAGTTTGTAGCAATCTGTTGTGGAGCTGTCCGTCTGTCTTTGAGACAGATTACCCTTCTGCCGGTACCCCCCGGTCAGAAACACAGGAAATACATTAGAGCATAACAAGGTAGAGACTGTGAAGACAGAGAGAGTGAGACATGGGGGGTGGTTGGAAAAGGCGGGAAAGCAGAGGAGACACTGGGGAATAAAATGGTAGAAAGAGCAGAAATAACAGGAATGGGGGGATCCAGCTCTCCTCTTAGAAGCCATTAGGTGCGGTGACATGCTGTGCAGGGCTCTGCCTTTGCGTCCATACAAAGATGCCTTATAGCCATAATCTGTCTCCATATTTAACTTGAGACGGTACACAAACATAGGCAGAGTCAGACCCATGTCTGCTTCCATATAGGCACGGAGCGCATGAGTCAGCCCCGGAGAATAAAGAGATTGAAGAGCACTTGTACGGCAATGAGAGCACAGTGTGATGAAGCAGTTTTCGCATGCGCTTGTTGTAGGCAGGAACACGGTAAGTCATCCTTAATGAGTATACAGTCGCGGGGACACAAGGTTCATCTCCTGTTTGGCATTCTCTCGCCAGGCTCTGGAGTGCAGGCTTGAGGCTGGCTATAATGATGTAAAGGTCAGACGTGGCAGTAGGACTAGGAGGCTGTCAGACGGAGAAGCCGGGACTCTGGGGAGAGCTGGTGTCAAGTGTCGTTCCCTCAAGAATCTTTCCTTTGCCTCTGCTTTTTTTCTCCTTTCATTTCCTCTCTATTGCCAATCTTTCCACTTGTTCCCTCTCTTTAGTTTTACTTTCCTTCGTTATAGCGGCAATCATTTCTCCTCCTTTCACTTCCTTTTATCTTGTTTCCTTTGCCTTCTTTCCCCCCCTTTTCCCTTCTTTAAATTTCCTCCTCAGTCGTCTCTTTGCTTAGCTTACCCCTTTCACATCTTATATTTTCCTCCCTTCCACTTCCCCCTTCCTTCATTAGCCGTTTCTTTGTTTTCTCCTACCGTCTCTCTTTCCTTTCATTTTTCATTTCCCCATTCATTCTTTGTTCGTGTCAAATTTCCTTAGTCTTCTCTTCCATCACTCTTCTCTCCTTCCCTATTTATTCTCCTGTAAAACCTGTTCATTTCCTTTCTTTTCATTTTTCTTTTCTATTGTTTACCCATAGTTTCTCTCCTTTAACTTCTTTCTCCCTTTCAGTGTTTTCCTTTCCTTTACTCCCATTTGCCTCTACCCGTTTTCCGCTTCCCATTCCTTTCTTTTTCCTCACTTCTCTTCTTTTCTCCTCACACTCCTTTCCTACTTTTGCCACTTCTCTCTTCCACAGCCTCTCTTTTCTCTGTGTATTCCCCTCTCATTTTCCCTTTTCTCTTCTTATTTCCTTGTCTTTACTTCTTTATTCTCTTCTTGTTCTGGTTACACCCTTTTTTCTCCTTCAGGATGTATGTAGAGTTATACAGTTATCCATCAATTCTTCTTGAGCAAATCATGTAATGAAATGAGCAGTCTGAGCAATGGCTGATCCTCATCAACGTCATGTCTGGATGCTGCTCACTCTCTTCTCGTTACAGGATGCAGCAGTGACTGTAGAACTTTTAATTGAAGAACACCATCAACACTTACCCTCGGAGGTGGCGTCGCCTTGGTAGGAGGCTCATTGGCTGGGTTATTAAAACGTCTGTTGTGAATCTGCTATGTGCCTCTAATGACAGGTCTGTCTGAAGCTTGGCAGACAAGCGCAGCGAGTGGCCTGCCACATTATTGCTATCACATTAGAATAAATTAGCATGATCATCCCTGCAGGAGCAGCCTGGCCTGGGTTTAAAAATGCCCCAGGGCTCCACATCCAATCGCGATAAGAAATAGAGAGATGGGACAGTCGCTCATCAATGTCTCATTATGTGATCCAGCCGTGTAAATGACTGGCAGATGCAGTATTTCTGTAGTCATGTGAAAAGTCGGGCCTTGATCTAATTGTGGTTTATCTAGGACAACGCTAGCCAGAGCAAATGATTAACTGCTATGACTCATGCTTTGGAACCTTGTACAATTTGTTACTTTGTAGTTAAAAGCCGTAAAAGCACAATAAGTCACGGTCGCATTTCATTTTATGGTTGAATGACTGTGACTTCCGACCCTGTGCTTTTACAAAGAGCCAGCAGCTGCCATTGAATTGGTAATGGATGACAAGAGCGGGCCGAACTGTCAACAGCCAGTCCACCTGTGTGGCCAAGCTTTTATCCCACAATTTCCTCTATTGATTATTGCCGACTGAGCTGATGGATCAGTCCGTTCTTCGCTCAATGCCCTGCTTAAAGCAGCGGCGTCGATGTGTGATCACTATAGAAAGTTCACTGGTGTGGCACCAGTAGAGCGGCACACCTTGAGCCAAATCGTGCCTGCTCAGTGGGGCACTGCGACCCTAAAGTGGCACGGTCCTGCAGCAACTCAACTCTAAAGCTGTCCTCTCCCTGCAGAACAGCCACCGCTGCTGCACTGATTTACATGATTAATCAGACTGTATGCTCAGCCATGAAGTGAAATTCAAATGTACCAAGAACTCTAATAATAGAGCTGCAAGGGCATCAGACTAGAATTGCCATTGTACAGTTGTATGCCTTTGCTTGGTGCAATTTACATCCATGTTTGTCTAGATTTGATCTTTGCTGTTTTGGCTATAAAATGTTGTAGCTGCATAAATGTTTCTGTGAAAGTTTGTTACAACCAGCTAATGAATGTGCAAAACTGTGTGAGGTCACAGTGACCTTTTACCTTATCCCAAATCATTCACTCCTTCACTACTCCCTACTCCTACAGATGAGAACAGAATTATTAGCCTCAGCTGTGTATCCTTTTTTCTGGATAACAGCCTGAAGTCATTTGATGTAGTCTCACGCTTGCCTCCTGAGCAATCCCAGCACGTTCTACTTTTGAGAATTTCTAAAGCGTCTACTGGCATGAACCTTGGTCTTCAATTCACCCCACAGATTTTCATTTGGATTCAAGTCAGGGCTTTGTGCAGGCCAGCCAGTAATGTTCACTTTGGTCTTCTAGAGGTAGCTCCTGTCCAGGAGCGACATATGTTTTGTTGGTTGTTGTCAAGCACACAACATAAGTCGCTCACAGCAACGACCCAATTTTGGTGCTGACTGCTTGGTTTCTATGACCAAAGAGATCTAGTTTCATGTCATCTGTCCAGAGGACGCATTCCAGTAAGCATAATCTTTCTCCAGGTTGTCCTTAGCGTACTTCACTCTGGCTTGTAGGTGTCTCTTCTACAGAAATTGAGGTTTTCCTGGTCTCCTACCTCAGAGACCCTTCCTGTGAAGCATTTTATTGTCTTCTTAATTCCCGACTACAATTCCCGACTTGGCTAAGTCATTCATTCTTGTGTTGGCAGTTGTTTAGACACATCTCTCATCAGTTTTCCTTACAGAGTCTTTGAAGTCTTTGGCGTCCTATCTCTGCCAGGCTTGTTCTGGACTATGTGGCTCTCTTGATGATATATCTCACTCCAGTTTTTCACACTTAGAAGCACTGTGATAACTCTGTATATCCATCTCCTGCTTTGTGAGTATCAACAATTTGTTTTCTCAAATCTAAACTGATTTCTTTAGTTTTTGCCTTGATGATTTCTAGAGTGACAGCTGGAACCTTTGCTGAAGTTTTTATACTGTATGCTAATTGGAAGATAATCCTATTTTACAGTAAGTTATCTTTGCACATCAGTGGTTTGTGCTCTGGCTCAATAAAACGCTCAGTTTTTCAGGGGGCTAATAATACTGACCACACCATACAGTCCATTATATAAAAAGTGATATTCTGGAGAAATTCTCTGTTGTATTGTATAATAGTTGTTGTCCAGAAGGCTACTTGCTGTTAAAGGTAGCAGTAGCCATCTTATTGCTACTTCCTGTTTTCTTATTAATGTATTTTAATAGCATCATATCACTGAAATTTACATACCCAAGGATTGTGTCATTTTAATTGCGGTATTATTAAATTGAACTAAAATGTCCTGTTCATATATTTATACACTTTTCTCTGAAATTCCTTCTGACATATTTGGAGCTTTACATCACTTTTTTTCCTGCTCCTTCAAATCTGATTCCACAGCTACGGATAACTTCATCAGCTTGCTACATTAAACATTGAGTCCAAAAGCAACAATAACAATGTATTTGGATTCGGTATGACTTGCTTTAAAGCACACATTTGAAAAGAATCAAATAAAGCCAGAATAAGGAAGCGTGAAAGGGACTGTGAAATAAAAGTAGAACAGGCCTACAGCAAGAAATACCTCGCAGATCACACTTCCACCTTCTAACCTCAACCCAAGCAGCTTGTGAAGTAAATCTCATCAATGAAGTGAACAGAGGATGCACCGCATTCATCAGTTTGGAAATTAGTTTACCTCACACTCATTTCATTATCTCCAAAAAGTCAGCTCCCTAAAGGGCACTAGTACCAACCCACTGGCTGACACAGAAAGAGAGCCACAGCAGGCAGAGCCACCACCACCACCAAGCACCACCACCACCAGAAATAGAATTCATCACAGGAAAAACTCTCATCAGAGCCACATGATTAAAAATTATGTGAAGGAAATGAATCAGGAGTTGTGTAATGGGGAGAGCATCTGAAGAGGTGACAAGGGGAAGCTAAACTGAGTGAGAAATGCATGTCAGCAGCTCAGACGGTGCATTTTAATGCTGACTCAAGTAATAACTGGACATCAAATTCAGGCGAAATGTTCTCCACTGGCACACAGAGAGACAGGATCACAGTCCCAGCCCCTGTGTCATTTACCTATGGTGTAGCCTCTCTTCAGCTCGCCACATCGGGGGCTGCGGCGCTGGGAGTTGGTGGTGTTGTTTTCCTGCACCGCGAGGACGGTGGTTGTCTTGGCAACAGATGGCGCAGCCTTGTTGAGGGGCGAGGCGGGCACCAGTGTCGGGGAGAAACCTTGACTGGCAATATCCACCGACTGAGACTTCTTCTTCAGTCTGCAGAAGGGCAAACAAGGAGAGGAACGTGTTATTGCTATATTCACATGGTGTATGGATGAAAAGGCAGAGAGTGGACAGAGAAAAGATGAGTGACCTTCATCGTTCCAAGGGCGAGGGGATCAAAGCACATTTAAATCTGAGGCGGTTAGCTGTCACTGCGCTGTGTCACAGAAATGTAATTGTGCAAGGCAATTTTGCAGCGGCAAGGAAGTTGGTTGAAAGAATCAATAGGCTAATTGCAATCTTGTTAAGGGTGAATTTATTAGCATTGCTCTGCTTGCCCAGTGTAGAGCTGTCTCTACTGTAAAAAGGGATTAAATGGTGGGATATTGGAGAAGAACAGCGGGAGTCCAGAGCTCAGGAAACAGCGAGTAACAAGCTACAAAAGGAAAAAATCAAGTAGAGGGTATAAGAATTTACGGAGGTGGAAATGCTTTATTTCATCTAGAATATACTAAATCCTTTTTCATCCTTTTTCATATACTAAATCCTTTTGCATCTGTTTAACCAAAACACCCCTGGACCATTCACAAGTGGCCCAGAATCCTGCTGCAAAGATTTAACATTAAACAGCTCTAATGTAGCTCCATTTCACTGGCCCATCATCAACTTTAGATTTCATAATTAATTTTTAGAGAGCTGCTTAGTCTGGTGGCATACATGACATCTTATATTTAACTAGTTCTTAAAAGCCCTGTAACGAGGGCTTAAAGCTCTAGCACACGTGTCTTGGAAGCCACGGTTCACAAACTCAGATGTGCTTTCACTTTTGACTTGTGGTTGGGATGCCTCATGATTCAGCAGAATTAAACACCAAATCAATTTAGTGAATCTGTTTAACTGGGCAAAACAAATCTGTAAGAAACCACTGCCTGTAATCCCAGTTTACTTATAGCTTTGACTAACTGGGCCTGCTTGGGCACAAATCTTCATCATCACCCTGAAGTTGTTCTTTTTGATGAACCACTTACTGTATCCATCCTCACTGGCACCTACATGAATAAATGGATGTATGTGACTGGTTATTTTTTATACTCGATACCTCCATATTTACACTGTTGTCTGTCACATCAATTCAATTTAATTTAATTTGCATAGCCCCAAATCACATCAACAGTAACAGTTGTAAGGTAAAGACCCTACAAGAATAAAGAGAAAACTCTAACAATTAGATGACTCCCTATGAGCAAGCACTTGGTGACAGTGGGGAGGAAAAACTCCTTTTTAAAACCAGGCTGTAGGAGCAGCAGCCATCTGCCCTTTTGACCTCCTCAGACTGTACCAATGTTCTCCATCCACTTGGAGATATATATGTCAGGCTGTACCAGAAACTACTAGTCAGATTGACTGGTAGTACTCCACGGATATCTGGAGAGACCAAAATAGAAGGGTTTTTTTATTCCCTTTGTTAGCCATGTTGCCCCTCTGCTAATATCTAATCTCCTCTGTTGAAATTAAAACATTTTCTCAATCTCATTAGCCAAGCCATGAGATGGGAACTTAGGGTATAGACAACATTTTTAATAAACTGCATGAACTTCTAGTGCTCATTGTAAGCAACCAAATTGGCAAGTTTGCTAGCAGACTTGCCAAAATTTGCCAAGTAAGCTAGCAGGAAGTTAGCTGGGAGTGCTAACTTTGTATTGATTAAAATTGTTTGTAATTCTAAAAAAAAAAAAGGCCTAAATGGGGAAATGAGCATAACAAAAGAGAATGCAAAAAATAAAGAGTAGCCCTTGGTGTTAACATGACTACACCACCATCTTGGCTAATACCTAAAGATGCAACAAGCAGACCTTGTTGTCAAGCTACATAGCTAATCTTAGTCATGTACCGCATTTGCATTTTGTAAAGTAGTTTTTCCTCCATTACCACACGGAATTCAAATGGCTAAACAATTAAACAGAAGCTACAGTGCAACATGTAAAACTCTCTTTTCCAGTAAAAAGCTTACAAAATTTGAATGCTTATGTAAAGGGCATCAAAAGGCATGCACTGGCTGAGGTAGGTCAAATATAATCTGCCTACAACAAAAAACAAGTCAAAGCCTATTAAAAGGCTGATGAGATCCCAGGTTTGGGTTTTACATTTATAAATGAGTTAACTGGGCTAATCTGAACAGGTAATCCCACAACACTCAGCAGCAGGTTTATCCACTTACATATGGTCGCAAAGCCACATGTGTAAACATACAGAATAAATCACACTAACACACTGACACACTCATACAAAAGCATCTAAAGTGGTAGTAAAAAAAATACAAATAATAAAAATTAAATTCTTGGGTGTTCCAGCAAAAACGTTGTCAATCAAAAAAATGGCTCCTAAAACACTTTCTCCTATACACTGAAAAAGTCCTGAAACAGCAATACAAGATTCCCAGTGCTGCGCTCCCTCGCACACACTTCACACTTTCAATCATTCCAGCAAAACTGCTGAAGCGAACAGAATCTTTCTGGCCATTTCACCCAAGTGCCCATCCCCACATAGACCAAAGCAACACACATGACCATAGCGTCTAAATCGCTAATGAAAATGCACAATCTCTATGGAAATGTCCTTCACTGTGTGCTCTTTTTAAAATCAAACAAACTGAAGCAGTCAAGTCAAGAGAAGGTGCCAAACGGAGCAGGTTGAGCTGCAAAAATTATATAGATGTTTTCCTTCAGTGAAAACACACAGTTGGTATATTTCTACAAATATACCAACTAAAAATTGACCCCATCTCTGTACCTTTTATATTTGCATGTACATATATTCTCCATCACATTCTGTCTCGTCTTTCCATTAATGCATGCAGTGGAGGTTTTGACAGAGCTGACAAAGGCTGACACAAAGTTAGCTGAATGTGCTAGATTGTACTTGTTTTGAGGACGCAGACATGCTGCTGCTGTTAATGGCAGGACCAGAGAGAGAAAAGACACAGACAGACAGACAGACAGACAGACGGAGAAAGAGAGTGAAAGAGTGTCAAGCTATGTGAAGTCTATCTGCTTTCCCTTAGGAGTTAGTACTAATTACTGTCTCATCAGTAGAACAGAAGCCCTTCTTCTAGCTCTGTTTCACTAAGCTACAAGGACAAACGGTATCAAAACGCGTGTGTGTCAGAGTTCAAGAACAGAATCGATGTGTCTAAGAAAGCAAGATGGAAACAGAAGCAAAGAGGTAAAGAGAAGGACAACGCATGTGAAAAATAACGTATTTGTGCCTTTGTGGGTGTTTACATTTTCATTCTTTCTATAATATGGAGGCAAAAGTCAACTCAGTGGCAATATTTTTATGAACTTATTCTTCATTTTCAAGTCTTTTTAAAAGAAAAATCATCAACAGTCAGTTTAAAAGAAGAATGAGACAGTAAAACACACAAAGCACAACAAAGAAACAAATTAACATTTGTAAAGACAAAATATTAATGTGGAAAGGCACACCCATCACCTGTCACCTCCAGCTAGCATGGCAAAACAAATATGCACGTCTCAAAGGGGACCTCTTTTTCATATTTTCTTTACCAGAGGCAGGCAATCAAAAGGAAGCTGCCACAGAAAATGAAGGGACCTCAAAGGCTTGTTTTTTGGACATTGACTGAACCGAGGAGATTTATCAAGGCAGAGTACAGCATAAGTAAGAATTATTATTTTGTTCTTTCATTTATTCAACCCTAGTGTAATAATCCACACGATAAAATATGGAACTGGAAATGAGCACAACAGGTCCCCTTTAAAGAGTTTAAAATGTACTTTGCCAGGGCTAATTACATTAACTGTTCCCATACTGCACATGTTTGACTGTTTTTCAGTCTAAGCAGTTTCAAGTCTGTGTTGTAAAACCAAGTCAAGGCAAATAGCTAAGGAACTAGAGAGTACCCATCAACTGCCCTTTAAATATGTGCTGTTAAGTTAAACCCTTTAATTAGGATGAATACTGAAAAATGTGGGGAAAAAATCATAACATGAACTTCAACTCAGCATAAGCCATTATTAGCTTAGCACTCAAGTCTCTGACTGCACTGTTAAAGACGAAGGTATGTTTTTAGGTAATGCAGGTTTTAAAAAGAAAGAAGGATAAATGGAAGTCGTACAGGCATAATGATGTACTAAAATAATAATAATAATAACTATAAAAATTTATAAATAATATTCTATTTAAGGCCTATTTAAGGCCTCAGTGCAGCACTGTTTACAACTCTTTATGACCAGCTAGCGAATGTCAACAACCTCCTAAAACCATTCACTGAGTGGTTGTGGAATACACTTTTCCCTAGTGATTGGTATTTGCTAATCAGTCTCTCGGCCTGTATGAATGGGACTTGAGCAATCAATTTCACCGCAGCTGCAGCTTCCAGCAATCACTAACAATCTTCCACGGAGTAAATATTTTTCCTGCAGTGGTTTCCAGATGGTTGCTAACTGGTCCTTAGGCCTGTGTGACTTAGGCCTAGCTTCTTTATGATTTTTTTTAATATAGTTTTTGTTATTCCTGGAATAGACCAGACCAGTTTCCATACTGCAAGTCTCAAACCATACAATATAAACCTCTGTCTCTCTCTCTATGGCAATGCTTTACAGTGGTAGCGCAATTAAACTGGCAACCATTCCTGCAACCTGACATCAGATTTAACAACCCCGACATGTCTGAAACATTCCACCTTAATCTCTATGCTTTTAAGTTTTTCTTTCTTTCTTTTTTATTACTTTGTGTCCAATAATGCTTGTTTAATTTGTTTTCTTGCTGCAGTAGTTTTACTATAGTGTCAGCATTTTCTACTGCATTCAGACTGTTGACATTTCCCACTGCCACAGGCTATGTAGTCAGGTAACAATGTCTGGCAAGGATCACCTGCGTTGCATTCACACATGAATTTCTCAATGATATATATATATATATATATATATACACACATATGAAAAAAAAAAAGTTTGCCACGTTTGTCCTTTTCATTTCGGCCCCAAAGCCTTATTATAAAGTTGTGCTGAGAGCTAATCTGAGGTCCACAGAGTCTTTTCTAATGAGCATCCTAGCTCAGCTTACAGGTTCAGGACCCAGGTGGGTGGTAGCCTGAGAACTGAGATGCTGTGTACCATCATCAGCTGCACTCTTCAGCAGCTTCTGTTTCCCACTGCGACTAACGGAGGAGCAAATGGCTGTAATCCCTCATACAGCCTAAGAATTGAACTTAAACCGCAGATTTTAAGTCAAAAGTAATGGTAACTTATCTAAAATATGCACGTTCAAATCTATAGCAGAGAAGAGAGAAAAAAATCTGAATCAAACAAGAGGGGACTGCACAAGCTAAACTGTTCACACATGCATAGTCATTCTGAGCTATTTGGAGTGTGGCTGTCGTGGATGATTCAAAGCACTCCCAACACAACAAATTTACAACACCAGATTTAACGAGTGGTGGATGTAGTGGACTGGTTTGCTTTGTATCAGGCTGAAAGTGTGAGCTGTTAGAACGAGACAAGAAGCATGCCGAAGGTCAACAGCCAGCCTGCCAGATGGCGTAGCAGTTAATGATGTAATGGACACCCTTGCGTCACCAGTAGCTACTGTTTCCCAACCACATGGCTGCTTCATGTTTGGAACTTTCACAACTGATAACACCACAACTGTGAAACCCATAAAGAAGCCCTAGTGGGAGCTTGCAGCAAGTATAAGAGGCTTTTCCTTTCACACCAGTGAGGAACTATAGAGCACCACAGAGGAATGAGAGACACATGTCGACAAAGCCAGCAGCTCGGACTGATTCCTATCTGCGAGCAAATGCTCACTCAATGATGAACAGAGGGAGGGTAAAAAATTAAAGAAAACAGACACACGGGCATTTTGTTTTCTTCCTCACTTTCGTGATCTGACCTGGACCAGGAGGCAGTGGTACATTTGCAGCTCTGCCAAACTGGCATCAGTAAGATTATCCAACTCTACAGGGATCCACGTGACTTGGCAAAAGGATGCATAAACAACAGGAAATTTGGGGCTAAGTCAAAACACGCTTATCGCTCCCCTACTAAGAAGGATTAGACCTTAAAAAAGGGGGGATGCGTTTGCAGTGCCTTCCAGTGCTCCTCTTTGCTTTGCTTCCAGTTCCCTGTCATGAACAAAAAAGGAGTTAAAAAATGTTTCATATTTTTTATTTATAGCAGAACTGATAGTAATACTAATACTGCAAATGGTTAACTATAGTGTGTCCTTAATAAGCTGTTAAAAGGCACTCAAGGTAAGGAGATTGGATTATCTCTGCGCCTTCCTTCACAACTAAGTGAACAGCATTTTCCAGGTTGCACTAGGCTGTTTTTAGTGAAAAGCTTTGATAAACCCACGCAATGCGACAAATAGCACAAAGGCCGCTAGCGTAGTGGAGGTTTTAATGCTTTTTTATGACTATATATTATACACGATGTTTTAGGGCCCTGCTCGTACAGGACTGCTTTCATGTTCTTCCCATATTATGTTTCATTGTGACGTTGCTCTCGCCACAACGTCTGTGCAGGGAGGAGCTCGGGGTCGATGGAGGAACAACAAAAGGGTCTTGCTTTTAGAGGGTAAGGAAAAGAAATCATTCAGGTTGGAGGACTTGTTGCAGTTTTAATTGAAACATTTCAGGCCAAACCACAAGTAGGTGTGACATCTGATGAATCCTAAAAACTAATAAGGCACTTAGTTATTTTGATCACATGAACAACTTCATTAACATACGGCCAGGCAAGGGAATATCTTCTACTTCTTAAGTATCTCTTTATCAACATCCTCTCATCTTCATACCATGCAGCACTCACATCAGATTGTTTGATTTGAAATGGATAGCAGTTATGACAAAAACGACTTGACAACTGAAGGGTTAGCTAAAGCCTAATAAGAACGAGTCAGTTGCTATCGATGCTGTGCTTCGACACACACAGAAAGAGAGAGAGAGAAAGAGCAACAACAACCTGTGGCCATGCATGTTAATGAGCCTCTTTTTTACGCCTCGAAGCAAAATGAAATACGGCTCAGACCCCGCCGTCCTCTGCTCTGCGGTTAGACACCTCCACATAATGATCTATGGAGCTCTACGCCACATTACGCTCATCTTCCCTTCCTAAATGCCAAAGCACCAATTCCATGTCAAAGGTTCATGTGACGATTTTGACCAATGAGGCTTTAAACTCTCCCTCTGTAACTAAGCGGCGAGAACAAAAGCTAAAGGCCAGCCGTGACGCAGGCAAAAAGTTAAACAACAGAAAAGTCAGCAACATTATTAAATCCTGTGTCAGGTCGGCTGTGACGGTGTTTGCTACAGAGCATTTGTCATCTGGAGCCGGGAAGCATCTATAAAATGCCACTTTTCAGCCAGACATGAACAATGCAATCAAGAAGTGAAGCTACAATTCAAACTCATTAAAGAGCTTTCCAACAAATGATTCGTTGTTCCTGACACATCTGATGCTCAGCAATTCCTTGCCCCCCCCACATTATTTAATTCTTTAAGACCCCTGACATTCTTTTGGCCTTCTTATGTCTTGTTTTGCGGTTTGTCACTGGCAAAGGCAAACAGGCCAACATCAGCATCAGCAGGTGGATTAAAGAAAGAAAAAGAAAGTGCCTCGGTGTGTGACTTTCTTTCTCCAGTGTTTCGCTATAATAAGGAAATGAGATGTGCTATAGGAACAAAACCAAGATAGAGATAAGGCCCACAAGCACAGGAAAAACTACACAGATGGTGATAGCTCTGCCCAGACTCATTGATAATAAAGCCAGTGAGAGTCGGGTATAGAAGTACTTTGCACTGTTATCTTGAAATACACTTTACAACTTTTTTAAGGCAGCTGCCATTCCTGCTGTGAAATCAACTACGTTCTAAAAGTTAAAGTTCTTCTATAATATAAATCCTTAAGCTAACAGAATGTAAGTAAAGCTACTTTTTATTCCGTGTCCTATCAACAAAATGTTCACATTTTAAATGAAAAGCCTGCCACAAATATCTCAGTTTGTTAGGAAAGAGTTTACAGTGCATGGGATTTTTTTTTTAAACCGAGCTACCAAATTGGGTATTGTGAATCATGTAACTCTACTCATATTAGTATCATCTGTGAAACTTCTGGTATCATACCCGATTTTAAACTGCTTTATAAAAAAGCTTAAACATTGGTAGCCTTTGCTCAACTCGAAAAAAATTCTAGTTATATATAAATGTTTCGGCAGAATCAGAACTTTTACTTTTCTTTTGCTTAATCCATCCATCTATCCTTATCTCATTCAAGGTGGCCAGTCTTTCACACAGCTAACTTACAGACAGACAAAAACTCACAGACACTCACTCACACTACAACCAATTTAGAATCACCAATTAACCTAACCAACATGTCTTTAAAGTGTGGGAGGAAGCTGGAGTACCCGGAGAAAACCCACAGGACGAGCAAGCCCCTCAGGAAAAGGCCTCCGGCTGTAGAGTACAGAAAGTCTACCTGCACCTGTGTTTTCAGTTTAAAATTCAGCCCCCATGGCTGTGGGTTAAAAAAAATCCTCCAGACACCAGTTTGTCCTCCTTAATCAAGCCTTAACTGATTGCGCAGCATTACACTCTAAAATAATACCGGACGAAGACACTAGCAAACATAATGCTTCACTAGCCAACCATCCCTGGAGATGTGTCTAATGATTTCTCCATCACTTAGCAGCTGCATCTGCCAGCAATGTTGAACAGCTCCATTCTGATCAAAAACAGTCCATAAATCAACAGTTCGGTTGGTGAACACACAGCTGGGAGGCATGCAGCTATTCACTCTCTAAAATGTATCAATATCCCACAGAAACACCCCTCAGCCACAGCCTTTCACTTGACTAACAGAAGAATTATCTTAGCTGACACAAGGCAGGGAGAGAAAAGAGGAAGATGGAAAAGCAAAAATCGCTGCTTCATTATGTGTCTGTCTCTGACTCGGGGGCATGTTTTTCTCTCATACTTTTCTTTTCTAACTCCGTATCACTCAGACAGCAAACACGGACACATACAGTGAAAAAAAGAGAGCGTGCACACGTGCACTCTTTGTCCCGATCTTGGAGACAAACACAACCCTTCAGACTCAGCCGCTCGATCACACAGCTTTCGGTGTTTGACTCAGTGAGTATCTGTGGGGCCCAGGGACCGTTACTGCTGCCACTGCAGTCTTCCACTGTCCTCCTCCTTCACCTCCTCCGCCGCCTCCTCCTCGTTGCTAGCCTCAGCCTCGCTCCTGCACTCTCATTTGCTGAGCGCCGGTGACAGGCAGCAACACAATTGGTCAGCGACGGTACTGGATACAACGTCATGCCACTGTGGCTTGTGGCGGTGCAGAAATCAGAGACGTGTTGTGAGTTATTGGCAGTTTTTCAGCAGTGTGTGGAGTATCATATTAGATCATTACGTCTGGAAGAAGCTGGAGGGGCAGGACAGACAGCGGAGATGAAAAGGAACGTTTTAATTATCACCGTTATTGGCTTCCCACATAGCATCTAATTTGTTTGAAAGAATAATGTGCAAATATATCCCAGAGCAACAACAGTGCATTTGTGAAAAAAAGTAACTGCTACAAATAATGGAAAACATGACTATACTGGCTGGTTTGTTACTATAGTTTTGATGTAGCACAGGCAGACTGTTCCTCCTATGATTTTTGATTTCTTTGGATTAGCCTGTGTTTTCTCTATCTGTCCTCTTCCTTAGTGCTGATTGTTTGGTGGCCCACCTCCATGAATATATAGCCAGAGAGGGGGCCAAGTGGAGAGATCTCCTCCACCAGACCGTTGACTCGGGCTGTTGTCTTTAGTTTTATTGTTTAGTTATTAACTGAATTCACTAGTTTACTTTCTTGGTGTAAAGTTAGGAGGAGCCTGAACCTAATCTTTCAAACCTAATTGCTTTTTGCTTATTGTGGATCCCATCACCTATATTTGTGCACAGTTTTCTCATAATTGTTGCATTATTCGGGATTCTTTAAACCATGGCAACTTTGTGGCATGCTATGTGTTGGGTTCCTGAGTTTGGTGACCACAATACACTGAACAGGAATGGAGACAATGTAAGAGAGATGCACTCGTGCTGTGTAAGATTTTAGAAAATACACCTCATTTTGAGAGTTGAAAGATCAAATTGGATGAGACTTTCCAACTAAAAACCTAATTTTGTATAAGCTCTTTTTAAATGCATTCAGACTGAGTGTAAATTTAAGTCAATCTTGAAGTTGGTGTAAGGCGGAGGTCCCCAACCCCGGGGCCACGGACCGAGTTGTTTGGTACCGGGCCGCGAGAGTTGAGGTCCGGGTGTGAAATTTATCATTTTCAGGGTTTTTATCGTTAACTCGGTTTCCCTGGGTCTTTTCCCGTGCTGTAGTTATGTGTCTTATTTTGAAAGAAATATTTACACGTTACCATAGCGATCAGAGAGCATTAAAGGGGCAGAGAGGAGGATGTTACTCTCAATATTGTTGGTGCATTTCAGGAGGACGCTGGTAATAAAGTTACACAATTACACAGTGAATTCGCGTTTATTATTATATTTACAAAATACCACAGTTTTTGTCTTGGTCGTATCATTTTATTTTGTTGTCTTTATCTGCGACACCTTAAAGGCCAGTCCGTGAAAACATTGTCTGACATTAAACCGGTCTGTGGCGCAAAAAGGTTGGGGACCGCTGGTGTAAGGCGATGTAAAATTGGCATACTGTCTACAGTGATGCTGGTGTTTCAACAGTTTCCAGTTCATAGCAAGCTTAGGCGGGGGTGGTTCCTGCCTCATTCCTTAACATCCAAACTAATTTCCTGTCATCTGAGGGTGACAGTTTGGGTCATCTGCAACATTTAGGCAAAGGGGTGACACATCCAAATAACTTGCAATTACGTACAGCTATTTGAACTGATAGTGTTGGACCTGGAATGGACCTCAACCCTATTGTAGAATTTTGGGCTATGCTGGGTCTGTACCAGGAAACCCAATTTAAATGAACTCCACAAATTCTGCCAAAAAGAGTTGTCAAATATCCAACCAGAATTAAACCAGAAGGCTGTTGATGGCTATCAAAAGCACGTGATAAAGATGCTACTTGCTAACTGATATTTTACCAAAAACTAATGGAGAATATGTATTTTTACATATATTGTATTGTAACTTTGAGCCTCTTTGTTTCATTTTTATCCTGTCGATTAAAGAAAATCCAAAATAAATTCAAACTCGGTCCTTGTTAGATCAAGTTATCATCGAAAAGTCATTCCATAAAAAGTCAACCAAACCTACAATAAAGTTTCCACCTGACATTCTAAGAATCTGCAAAGAAAAAATTGAGGTCATTTTGAATTTCAGGAGAAAAAAAAAGGTGGGACAGAGCTATGTTTACCACTGTGTAGCATCCCCTCTTATTTTAACAGACTGGCTGCTGGACTTTCAAAAGGGGATTCAAGTTGTTAAACAGTCCTGGCTTTTCCCTGCTGTAGTTTTGCTGAAAGCTCTAGATTACAGGCATTTGTAGCTGAACAGATCACATGGGTGTGGACCAAGCTGCTATTTTCAGGGCGTCACATGAGCTTGTTTTCCTTCCTGCTTTATTGTATATGAAAAAGTTGTCACTCTTGGTACAACAACATGACACTCTTCTGCCCTTGTTATTAATTTAAATGATTTAACACAACTGTTAGATTTTAATTGTCCACAAGAAGTTTGATGTATGGAGTCAGGACATCTTCACCTAGCTACACCTAACTGAGCATTAAAAAGCTTTAAAGTAAAAACAGCAATGTGTCATTTTTCTAATGCTAGCAAAAGCCTGGAGAGCTTTTGGTTTTATTCATCAGTTCAGAGTTTTCTCTTTAGTGTCGAATCTGCTCTTATTTGTTGTTACTAATTAGTCTGGTTGCTATCAGAAAAGCTTCAGGAGCGGAGTGGGCAGAGGGTTTGGTGATATAAGGTGGACTAGTGGGAGGGGAGTAGTTCAAAAGTTTAAAAAAATAAGACAAAATATTTTTTCCTTCTTTCTTTTCTCCTTTGTTTGGGTCTGAGAGAGATATAAACAAAGCTGTCGGTGATACAAACATCCCATCTGACACAGAGCAGAGGCTGCTGTGAAACCATGCTCATTTGTTGAAGCGCAACCCTTTGATTGGCTGCCTGCTCTAATTAGAACAAAAAACATATGCTAGACTCCAGCCGTCTCATTAACACCATGTCCTTGAAACAACACCGAGTGGCCCTGCTGTCTGACTGTGGACAGATTCAAGCTCTACGCATGAAGGGCACTACATGTTGTAACTGGTATAAGTGGCCTTGAAAGGCCTAAGCCTTTCTTTTCCTATGGTGAGCATGAAGATGCCCATTTCTGTGGCACTACCGTCACATGCTGGCCCAAAATTATTTGGACTTGGGTTTTCATATGAGCAAATACTAGTGCTTATCCTTGCTTAATTGCATTTGAGATGCTTGTGTGAAGCGTTTGATTGAGCAGGGTTTTAAGAAGACCTTTAGTTGGAGAGAATATTATAGGTACTTTGGGCTGCTCCCTTTTCCCCCCCAAGGGGTCACCACAGTGGGTGAGTGGATCCACATATTTGATTTTCCCCCAGTTACTTCCCTGCCAAGCTTTGGAATGGCGCTAGAAGTACATTTGCTTGCGACCCCCAAAGCTGGCCTTCTCTTTCACATGTCAGACAAACACGATGCACATACATAAGATCAAATATGAGCTTGTTCCACTGTGGGCTTATAGAACTGGGATGTCAAACTCATTTTACATGGTGGAAATTTCCCCTCCTGTCAGTGTAAAGATGTTTAACTACACATTCAATCTCCGACATATATAATGTAAGATAAAGAAGTGCAATTTTAACAGTACATCTCGGTGTTTCTACATGATATAGAAATCCTGCTAGAGTAAATGAACAAAATTTGTCAACGTGGCTCTTTTTACTTAAACTGAAAAGAAAGAAATGCGTAAAATGACAGAAAAAAAAACTGTGTTGCTCATTGCCCACACTGTGCTATCATTATAAAACAAAAAGTTCCCTTTAATTTACAGAAAATGTCCTTTTTTATGGACATGCTGTAAAAAACAAAAACAACCCCAAACAACATTTCTAAAGTACATCGAGAAAAAACAGGAACTTTTCTGTCATTGAAATATTTATTACTTATTTACTTATATTTACTTATGGCGTAAATGGCCATGGCAGAGGTCGTCTTTAGCAGGAAAAGCTGTGGAACTTATGAAAATACAGTTTATACAGGTTTATTCCTTTCTACAGTTTCCAGAACTATCCATTGGGTTGAATTGGAGTCTTTGCTGAGCTGATTGGATCCGCATTAAAATTGTCCCTGTTCATAGTTACAAGCTAACATTTTCAGACACAGAATTTGAACATCCAGTAACTGAGCAACTAAAGATTACAGTGTTGAGAAAACTGAAAACACAAGCTTTAAAATTGGTTCAAATTAAAATTCTGTCAGGTCTGACAGGCGTCAGCAGCTGTGCTGCCACATTTTGATAGCAACTGTAAAGACAACGTGTTCTGAATTCCCTACAGTTCACACCTGTGATTGCCTTCATCTCCATAGCAACAGCATACAGAACGAAATATGATTTCTCTGAATTAAAACTGGTGACCACAACACAAAACACAGGCTTCTGTGTTCAGTAACATTGAAAAGATTGGCAGTCCTTCACGGTGCAGTTCTAATAAACCATGCTCCTGGAGGAGTGACAGGCTACATAAAGGTTATATTTTTTATTCTTGTTTTTGTATCTCAGTACAGTCGTCTCCTCTGTGTATCTGTGCTAAATTCTATGAGTTGCAAAAAAAATTTACTTCATTGTATTTTCTCACTTGCACATCTGTTCATTGTTTGATGGCAAGCGCTGACTGGAGGCACCGTCATCTGTTAGCACTGGTGTCACTGGCACCAGCTGATCAGGTTACACGTCCTAGATAGTCCGAAGCTGGAGGCGTACTTTGGTTTGAGGTCACTCTGGTCAAGCCTGACTTGTAAAGAACTGCAAATGTGTATACCTGGAAGGATAAATCTCCTCCTTCCAGTCCACAGTTTTATTTCTTGAATCAACTCTTCCTTTTCTCATCTTTTCCCACGCTCTTCTTGTCAGTCATTATCCTCCCTCTTTCTGCCCTCTATTCAGTTGGCAGTCTGGTCAGCTCAAGCTGGTCAACCTGATGTCGTTCTGTAGCAGGCGCCATTGGCAGAGCTTGGCACATTGTGCGGTCTGCTGAAATTCACCGAGCACACTCACATAAGTGGAAATGGGAAGGGCCTCTCATACTCACAAGTGCACACAAATCCACCAGCACACTTGACATAAAATACTGTTGGATAGGACAAATCCGGTCGACAAGTTAGGAAAACATCAGTGGCTTGGCAAGTGGTTGACCTTTCAATAAGTGCAGATATAAGGAGGATAAGAAGTGTCAGATCAGGCCGAATCTAGAAGATAAGAGTGTGTGCCGTATTGCTCGGAGAACGAACAACTCCTAAATGGAGAGTGACAGTTGAGATGGACATAGCAAATGAAGACAGAGCCTCAAGGATGTCTATGTGCGGCTGTCAATCACATCAGACTCTCACACCAAATCATTATTACACAGAAGCTATAAACTGGTGCTCTGACGTGAGATGTAAGTACAAAAAATACCTTCCAGTCAAAGTAAAACAACTTTCATTAATGAGAGTCTTCACATTTATATCAATCTTCTGCATCTAATTTTCTAATTTGCCAGGATTGCATTTAATTGCTGTCTTATGAGAAATCTCCTTTAATTGGTAGTAAAGCACACACATCCAACGGATCCGCTTCTTGTTTTCTCCATCACGATGTGGAGTTACACAAGGACAGATAAACAGTTCATTTGGTGTGAAAAATGTTATCACTTATCTTTGCAGCAATAAATTGTGGTCACATCTCATCCAAACATAAAAAAGCTCTTCCAGGCAATCTAGCAATAAACCTCACATTTGTGTGAACAGATAGCTTGAATGTGGGTGAACCAGCAAATCAGGTTTAAAATTTCAAAGTCAATCAAAGCCCATGGAAGGTGGTGCTAAAAATAGGTTTTTCACTCTAATCTACATGGCAACTAGCCTAAACACAATGGAGGTATACTACAATGACTTTACCACTGAAAAGACACTGTTAATGACTGCATTACAACCTGCAGTAAAACGAAGGGCTTTATGCAACTGTTTTTTCCCAAGAGTGGTGCCAAGGACTTCTGGCCTTACTGTGGCAATAATAGCAAATGTTAGTTAATAGTAGTAAATGTTACACAAGGACAAGTAGGCTAATAATTATTCAGACATGTCCTAGAAATTAATCAGGATAGAACGTTAACTTCACAAAGCAAAAACAAAACAAAACAAAATGTTAAAAATATTGCAGCTCATTTTTTAATAATTAAATTTTTGTGTGCGTGCTAGCAAGCTAGCAAAACACACTGGTGTCCTTGCTATTACAAATTCAAACTGCTTCTCGGTGCAGATATGTCTACACCACAGTAGTGTTTTTTATTCTCGTTGGAAGTGTTGGCAAGTCAAAAGCCAAAAAATAACATGGTGCACAGTCTTATGTCAAAAAAAGAGAAAAGAAAAGAAAGGCAAGATTTAAAAAAAAACAAAACAAAAACAAAACACCGTTGACATTGCGAGACAAAATCTCTGTTCCTTGTCTACATGTAAAAGCTAAAACAGAGTTTTGTTTTTAAAAAATCTTCACCTGGGAAGGTGTTTTCCTAAAGCTTTGTTCTCGATGATCTAAAACTACATTTACATGTGGACGAAAACACAAAGAAAAGCGTTCCCCAAACTAGCTTAGCTAGAATGCTACTTTCTGCTACTCCCTTTTTCAGTATGGGTCACCACAGCATGTAGCACCACATGTTTGATCTGGGAGATTTTACATCATATACCCTTTCTGGCACAACTCCAAAGGTATTTTTGTCTCCCAGTGGGATGAAACCGGGGCTCTTTTCACAAATGCATAAACCACTAGACTATGGAAACACTGACTAGCTTAGCTTAAAAAATAACAAAAGACAAACAGCTGTCCTGAGTCTTTCTAAACTAAAATACCTCTAATTCTGGTTTAAGACTGCACTGTTCTTACAATGTCTAACAAGTTTGTTAACTTAGACTATTAGAGTCATAACTGCCACCAACTTGGTTTCAGACACAGTACAGACTACATCTCAATCATCAGGACTTTATATTTGCTATAATCAAGAATTTAAACCAAAAAATATATGTTTATGTTTGATTGTTAAAAAAAATAAAATTACTAGAGCACATGACTAAATCTGAGTGACCAACAGTAACTTACAGTATTGTGCTAGGGTAGGACAAGTAAGAGAAGAAGCTTAATTCTCCCATCAGGCATCACTTAGTGAACAGCCTGCCTTACCGCTACAGCAGCCAACTAGCGTCACGCAGGCAGCTACACTTGACATTCCCAGCACAGCTCAAACGGGACATCTGTTAGCTTCATGCAGCAAGGCGTCCATGAAATACTTCCTTCATTTATAGGTATCATTGAAGAACTGCCCAGCTGCTTCGGTATTAATTAGCAGTGCAAACTGGTGAAACTCAACATAAAGTTAATATGCTGCGAGAAAGCAAATTTTGCAACACAGCTTATCCAGTTAAGAGCAGACAGTGTGCTCACTCTGAGTAAATTCTTTATCTAGTGAGAAAAATAAACATATATGCAGATACAGGAAGATTAGATGGGAAAAAGCTATAAATCTACCTCCTATACAGAGCCACTATTTGAATTCAGCAGCGTCGAGGCTGTAAACTACATCTGGTGCTCAAGAAGTTTGAGAGTAGATAATACTGACAGGTATAACCAGTTAAACACCCTTTAATCTATTCCTTCTGAGAAATGATGAAATTGCTCCCACAATTGCTCCCACTATCCTCCAGCGACCTTGCTGTCTCTCCTGTTGGTAAAAGGTAAAAGGTTTGCAATTGATGGGTGAACTTTAAACTGAAGACGTCATTCCATCAAAGACCACTGTCGCCACGGTGGACAGGCCTCTTGAGAAGACAGACAAATCATTCACATGAAAACGTTGCTATTTTAAAAAGGCACAATTGCTCAAAATGACAGTATTTGATGGAATGGCAGAAAGAAAAAGGTCTCGCTGAAGCAACCACTCCCTCTCCTTTGTCCGCTAACGGCTTTCCACATCGCTTAACTGAAATCTCAAGCCAGAGTGAAAATGAGAGAAATTTACCTTTACTGCGAACAAACATCGCTGCGACATCTATCCATTTATGAGACTCTTCAAAAACAAAGTATTGTCGACAAAAATGCATCTGAACATATCGACGAGCACAGATGCGCAACCACTTTGGTAGTAAAATGAAATGGAGCACAGATGAATGTACCCAAGGAAAACTCAGAACTGTTCTCACTTATTAAATTCCATCAGAAACACCTAAAAACTAGGATTTATCATCCCTAGTGCCTCACAAAATTCAGCTGTAGGGATTCATTATCTACTCGACTACCCTCACTAACACCAATCCATCAACTGAGTATCCATAACTACTGTGTGTTTTTATCCATTTTTAATGTGACATTAAAAAAAACAATGTAAATGTCACACAAAGTCTTTAATTAAAAGAAAAGAGGCTATTTTAGAGTAACTGGATAAGGAGAAAAGGTACAAGTAACTGTGATTAAAGATGAACAAACATCAGCTCAATATTCACAGTTGACAGAACAACCTTAACTTATCTCTCGGTCTGGAACTACACAACCTTTGTTAATCTTCATTAGCAGTGAAACTGTGTTCAGTGGTCATAAAACCGTTTAAAGGTAAATAAAGTGAAAACATACAGCACATTCTACAGCAGGGTCAAGAGATATAGAGATGAGGACAATATAATTACCCTCCCCTCAAGGTGGAAGGAATCATGAAACAGTCAGCAGCACAAGTGGATCTGGGTCATTGCTTTGTCTTCTAACACGACAACAAAACTGAAATAAATATCAGACTTCAGTTGATAATGTATTTGTTATTTTGTTATTTCATCCATCTACTACTTGTTTCTCATACGGTACCAGGATTAGAATACGGATTAGGTCTATTTTGGAGAATGGGTCAAGGTTACCCATGCAGTTTATGGATTATGTCACCAGTTGGAGGTTTGCATTTAAATGCGTATGTGCAACAGGGGCCCTCTAGCTGCTGAGCCACCATTTCAGAGGTTATTGCCCTGCAAACGCTGTCAAAAGGCACGGTGATGCACAACTCTGAGTCCCCTGTGACTCGAGTCTTTCTCATTCACTGGTCGCAGCAGGACTAAGTAAATGTGAAATGCTGCATCTACAGCATGACTTCTGCCTTTTTAAAACCCCCACAAACATAAAGAAAGGAGTAAGCCTGCGGCCCGTCTTTGCTTTGTCCTTGTCACATCGAGTCTCCCTGTTTCCTTCCCTCTCCCCCGTACCCCATGCCAGAATCATCGCCAAGCCAGCGCCACTCTGCCCCAGCAGGGTCTTTTAAGATGCAGGGAGCCGAGCACGATGCGATGGAGCAACAACTTTTCTCCGCTCTCTCAATTTTTTTCCTCACTCCTCCACCCCCAGAGCATCTTCTGCACCACTGCTCTGCCACCACTAATTCATCAGCGCAAATCTCCTGCAAACTTCCTATACAAACAAGTGCGTCTTTGGCTTCAGCTCCCCGGCACATGCTCACCCACAAAGGTCACACAAGCGCAGACCTCCCCAGAAACAACACATACCCTCCCCGAGTCGCTGTCCAACACGATAGACGCTGCTGTATTGACATCTGCTCCATGATCTGTATAGAAACAGACAGGGCGTCTGTTTGTGTTTGACCTAATAGCTGTTGACGCGAGCGCTTGTTGCTTAATTCAACACCTTCCAAAAATGGAACTGCAGATGTGCACCAGCTTAATGATAAGTTACTAATATGTTTTTACACTCTGTTGTTCACATCTGTTTTGTTTCGCTCAGAGTCGGTGAGGCCCCTGAGGGAAAGTGCCAGTTAACACCAAAGCTCTATCAGAAAGAACAAGGTAAACAAATCTCAGGCTCTGATGTACTCAGTTCATTTACATCACTAGCTAGTAAATGGGGGAGCCACTACTGTTTATTTGTATATTACAAAAAAAAATAAAAAAATACACAGAGGACATGAAGTATTGTGGACTTCACAAGATTTTTACCTGAGTTAGGTCTGTGGACCAAAACAAACAAGTTATGCAGACCACGCAGGTCTAACATTCATCACACCTGTCGTAAAGGACTGGACATGCTGGTGTAGCATGTGACCTCCAACCTCTGACATTTCATCTTGCTTCTCAGATGACAAACGCTCACTGTTCAGTTTACTAGATGCACCTGTTAAACTGCTCGTTAACACAAATATAAAACGAGCCAATCAAATAACAGAAACTTGATATATTTAGGCAAGTAGGACTGGTCAAGAGGACCTGCGAAAGTTCAAACCAAGCACCAGTATGGGGAAGAAAGGCGATTTAATCGTCTCTGAACGTGGAATAGCTGTTAGTACCACACGTGCTGGTCAGCGAGCAATTCTCTTAGTGAAAATGTCTTCCTGGTGTCAGAGATCAGAGTGAAATGGCCAAACCGCTTCGAGCTAACAGGAAAGGAGCAATAAAAATAATGACAACCAAAGTATGAGGAACACACTGAACCTTGAAGCTTTTGAGCTACAGCAGCACTGATCTGGTGATGATCTGGTTACAAAGGCCAAACCAAAGAAGTATACAGCATTTGTAGAGTGTGGAACAGATGTACAAACACACAAGATTTTTATTATTTTTATCATTTAGCGCTTAAAACTTCAGTTTTTGTGGCTTACATAACCCTAACAGCTGGATATTTATCACAGCTTAATGTTTTCAGACACAGAGCTGACTACACACACACACACACACACACACACACACACACACACACACACACACACACACACACACACACACACACACACACACACACACACACACACACACACACGGAGCATGCTGTTCCACAAGAGGTCAATGTTAATCACAGCTGACAGAGAACAATGCAGCTGCAACATGCATGACTTTCAAGGTGTGACTCCTTTGTACACGTACACAGAAAACATGTGACTCAGTTCTGGCTAATTCATGTATAATAATCAGCATCCAAAAATTCAGCTGAGAAAGTGCATTTGTTAGCTTCCAATCTGTGAAAGCAGCGATATATCCAAACACCACTGCATACAAATACTGATATATATATTTAACATATACTATGTGGGTGGTACGGTAGTGCAGTGGTTAGCACTGTCGCCTCTGGCAGGAGACTTTCCATGCAGAGTTTGCATGTCTCCAAATACATGCTTGTTATGTCAGGTGGTGATTCTGCTGTGTGTATTTCTTCATCTGTTTTGGTCATTTTTATTACTTGATTGTTTGAGTCACTGAACGATTTCTTGTTTTTATGCTGCATATCAACATAAAGTTCTCTAATGTTAATCTATCTGAATAAATAAAGTTTATTAATTTCAGGTGAAGCCTCATCCTCATCAACAACACTCTTCTGGAACAGAAGCAAACTTTCGGTCAAATGTCACAGAAGTAATGAGTGGGCTAATGTTGAGTGCATCTGCATGTAGCTATATATTCAACCACAGGAGTCGAGTCTTTCTCAGTTCCTGTCACAATCCATGTTCACCCTGCTGGACAGTGCGTTGAGCTCTGCCGTTTTTCTCTTGGATGTGGCATAACTTTGATTTGACATTCGCACAGTGTACACCAGGTTTCCCGCATCTTAATCTAAATCCGATACCTTTAAAGCCTGCCAGAGTATACGATTTTATGTTGCTTTCTGCTAAAAAGCATCATTTATACTTGTACATTGTATTTCATTATTTCCAGTCCAAAGAAAGTGAGTGCATGAAAAAGAAAAGGTCTACAGTTTTGATTAGCATTAGCAGATTGCTGCAGAATTTCCACGACACTGATGGCCACGTGCCATTTTCCTCTCAGAGCTGTGTATAGACAGCCTATGTGGGCCACCAGGTCCCGGCTTACAAATCCACTTTTTCTGACCAAAGTGGATTAAAGTTTCAGTGGTGAAGATTAGAAGTGTGGCCTGGAGTGATCATTTCACTTGCTCTGCCAAGATCTGTGTTAACCAAGGTATCTGTGTGTATGTGCAGATATTAACTTACTGGATTGAAGGTAGATGGAGAATTTGTCCTGAGTTAGGTTTGGATTTACACAATGCATTTCTGGGAAACTTGACCACTGGCTTCCTTACGGTTTCTCCACAGTATGTGTGGTTCAGTGCACTTCAAACATCTAGGCTGAACCACGTGTCTTTAGCCATGTCGAAAGGCAGGTATTTATACACCAGTGACCCTTTAGGACCGCTCACAAGATTTCTCCAATCTGATTAAAATTCGGATTAGAACGTCACTGTTTACATGGACCCAAGTCCACAAGTGATGCGATCATGACGTACATTTACATGCATTGAGCATTTGAACAGAAATCATTCTGACAGGCGCAGAATCGTCTAACTTCCCGGAAATACTAGAAGTTGATTTCTAATCTAAACAAATGCTGCTGGATTTCTCCTTTTATCGTCACTGTGCAACACGCCACAGATTACAGTCTCTCCCCTCTCTCATATTTATGACTTCAAGTAAAAGTTTGTGTTGGATACAGACCAGCTTTGTTTCACTCTTGCCACATCTACAACTAACTGCTGTAAAGGGGGTTGATGGATCATTTCACCCTGAACATCAGTAGAAGTGTTTACATGCACACTCGGTATGATCCGACTGCAAGAAAAAATTTAGAATCTTTCGATTGACGTGTTTGCTCGAACCATTTTTATTCCAATCGTCTTTTAATCTAGTTGCTCGTGTTCATGTAAACATGGCTACAGATAAATATGGTTACAGATAAATACGGATTGTCTTGTCACATGTCAGAGTCTGGCATATATCAGTCTGCTTGTGAACAAGTCTTCGACTGTGACTTTGGCAAAGGCAACAATGATTCATTCAGAGCATCTCAGAAACAGTAGGGCAGGGTTTAGGGGATTTACAGGAAGGTTTGAGTCACAGTGGCTCCAACATGCAAGGTGTGATGCCATATACCACAGGGGAGCAACAGGTCTTATAGAGTTCACACCTTGGTAAGTCTGAACTGCTCTGGCAGCATGCAAAAGACTAATGCCAAAATTAGGCACAGGCTTGTTTTAACTATCCCAAATGCCACATGTGAAGGTACCTGTCTCTTAAATCTATCTCAATGAATCTCAGTGTGATTAATTAAAAGTTACATTTTTGTAAAAAGTGTCTTTTCAAAGACATCAAAAGAGGTGCCAGCTGTGCACATCAAAAATGTTCGAGGTAAGCGATTCCTGAATAAAAATGTTTGAAAGTATGATTGATAGTGTATGAATAGAAAGTAATACAAAGAGAGGAATATAAAGGGAACATTATATTTCACTGGGATAAAAAATTCAAAAGGAGCCACTTTTATGCTTAAATCATTAGAAAATGTGAACCTGATTAGACATACAATGCATATAAAGGACTTGCTACAGTTACAGTTACACTCAAAAAAATACTGTCAAAATTGTTGCTTCATGTTTTTGACAGTAATTTTTTTTACTGTTTCTCTAAGGATTCGTTTCACGTCTGATTTCATATATGTGCTGTGTATGTGGTTTACGCACTCCTTTCCGTATGACTTTGCTTCCTTTATGAAAGAATAGATGTTCCAGACTCACTCTGTGCAAAGCATCCTGGGACGTGATGTTCTGACACATTCAGGCCCGAGTTGTTGTTCAGTTTAATTCTGCATAGGTTTTTAAATCAGTCTCTGGGGTAGTTTTAAGATGCATTTATTACATTCCCTTTTGCTTAAAAAAAGTCTGTCTAATCAAAAAATTTTGAATAAAGAATTCACTGCAGTGGAAAGTATGGACCTGATTCTTCCTTTATAACTACTGTGAGGGGAAAAAAAACCCTGCAACAATCATCTGTTTCTCAATTTTATAACCACTATGATATTAAAAAGGCCTTTACTCCAATATGTCCATTATATTGCTCTCATCTGCTGGCGAGGCTGCACAGAAGCTTTACAATTATTCAGCCAGACGGCCCTGATTTTGTGCGATCGTACAATAGCAGAGAAATGAACTTGCAAATGGATGATGCCTCTGTGAAAAACTGGAGTGTAAAGTGACACACGGCTTCAGAAAGCCTGTCACTACAGCCTAATGACGACTCTACCATCTGTTGTCAAAAAATCAGGAGGGCCTATAAAGACACTGTGACCATTTCGGAAAAAAATACCTCCAGTCTGCAATATAGATATGAAATCGCAGCTTTCTATTCAAACAAATACACAAACCCCGCTTCTTTACAGACAAGCTGGCAAAACCGACTGAAAATGATTCCCAAATCATGCAAAAGGTCTAGTTTAAAGACCCGTAACTCTTGCAAAATTAAGTTTTCACCCTTGTACTTGTATACAAGAAAAAAGCCCCGCCATTCTTCTTTCTTTGACTTACTTGATTAAAGGTCTAAATACAACAAAGTGGCTTCTCCACTTTTCCTTCTCAACGTTGCATCCATTTGCAGAGCAAAATAAATGATTACCATTGTGGCTTTCTCTCATTATTTCTTTTTCTACCGTCAAAACAAACCTCGGTTTAGAGCAAACCTACGTCGTTGTTGTTTTAGACACTATTAGAGAGAGAAATTGCCTTTGGATAAAAAAGGAGAATTTAGTGAGAATAGTTGGTACATACCCAGCACGTTCTACAATGGGTTCCATTGACTCTTGTGCTGAAGAGATAATGGAATCGATCCCTCAAACTGCTTAACTTAAGCGTCTGCCTGTCATGTGACCTTGTCCTCATTAGCAGAGCGGGGCACTGTGCTAATTTATTTACTTAATATAACCTCGACAAGCATGGATGCACAGACAGAATGAGGAAGAAGAGGCCTGAGCTGGCCAAGCTGATTTGAGCCTGTTACTGTAGGCCGAGTTAAGACCTGAGGAAGGAGGTGCGCGTGTATGTTTGTGTGTGGGGGGTGGGTGGAAGGGTTGGGTGGTGGGTGGAGGGGCTACAATGACAGAGGAAAAGATTGAGATTGACAGGACAAAGGGGAAAAGGATGGGGAAGCTGTCAAGGCTAGCAAGACAAACAGAGACAGAAGGCTAGTAATGCAGAAGAAGAGGAGGAAGAGGAAGCTGGCTAGAGATACTGTGGGGCATGGGGGTTGTTATGTGCCCTGTTTTGCCTGGTCCTCGCTGCATATCCCTCGTGGCCAGACTCCAGGGGCACGTCACTTGGTTCTGTTCCAGGTGGTAAAAGCATAAGGGCTCCTGGTGGTGGAGATGTGCCACACTCACACTCAGCCATCTGGTGATGAGTCACTCTGTCTCTGTGCTTGTTTGCTCTGACTGGGCATAAGATTGTATGCCATCAATGTGTGTGTGTGTGTGTGTGTGTGTATACGCCTGTCCCTTTAACAAATTAGCACCCCGTTTTATTATATGATGGTAAATGGCCTGCATTTGTATAGCGCTTTTCTAGTCCCTAAGGACCCCAAAGCACTTTACACATCCAGTCATCCACCCATTCACACACACATTCACACACTGGTGATGGTAAGCTACATTGTAGCCACAGCCGCCCTGGGGCGCACTGACAGAGGCGAGGCTGCCGGACACTGGCGCCACCGGGCCCTCTTACCACCACCAGTAGGCAAACATGGGGTTAGTATCTTGGTATGCAGCCAGGAGGCAGCCTGGGATCGAACCACCGACCTTCTGATTAGTGGCTGACCTGCTCTGCCACCTGAGCTACAGCCATGATGTCAACTCAGAGGAGACATAATCAGTAAAAGCTGAAAGTATCTGGATGTCATCTGCAATATGAGTGAGGTCACGGAGAGATGAAGACAGAAGACATCAGTGAATGGTAAATGGCCTGCATTTGTATAGCGCTTTTCTAGTCCATAGGACCCCAAAGCGCTTTACACTACATTCAGTCATTCACCCATTCACACACACATTCACACACTGGTGATAGCAAGCTACATTGTAGCCACAGCTGCCCTGGGGCGCACTGACAGAGGCGAGGCTGCCGGACACTGGCGCCACCGGGCCCTCTGACCACCACCAGTAGGCAAACATGGGGTTAGTATCTTGCCCAAGGATATTTGGCATGCAGCCAGGATGCAGCCTGGGATCGAACCACTGACCTTCTGATTAGGGGCTGACCTGCTCTGCCACCTGAGCTACAGCCACCCAATGTAAAAATATAGTAAGCAAGACTGTCATTAATTAATTAATTAACAATAATAACAACAACAACAAAAAAAACCCACTGGGGACAAGTGAAATGACACTAGCAATGTAACTTAAAATGCATCTGTGCACTGCAAATGAAATGCAAAAAGTAATGGAGACGCCCCGGAGGCGATGCACACAGTAATCTCCTCAGTATTGTGCATGCCTGATGGCAGCATGCATGCTGCCTCCTAGATAGATGGAGCCAACTAACAGCTCTGTTCTTGTGTGACAGCTCCCCTCCTCCGGGCCACAGCTGACCCAAATCTATGGGTTTTTTTTTTTTTTACTCTGACACTCTGGCGCTCCGCTCTCTCCTCAAATCCCAGTATCATTTCTCACACAGTTATCATGCTGGAGAGACTGGTGTGGCACCCTTACCTTTACTGCCCCCTATCTCCCAACACGCAGCCTTACTTCACTGTACAGAAAACTGTAGCACAGATTGGAAAAAAAGCAAGCAGGATTTTTTTTCCCCACTGGAAAAATCTCACAAGATAGATTTTCTAGTAAATGTGTGTCTGTATAAGAATGAATAAAGGGGGCTGAATTACCAGAACCCAGAAAATATTTTTATGCATGACAATTGTCCGAACCAAGCTATCTGTTTTTATGCTTCAGTGAATGAAGGAGATAGCAATGGCAGCAGGAAATACACTTTCCCATTCTTATGAATGCAATATCTCTCAAACGCTCTGAGGGGATGTCTTCAAATTTACTAGTGCTCAGATGTGAACGCATTAGAATTTGGCAGTCATGGTCATTATAACCTCAAAAAATAATAATAATAATAATAATAATTCATACACTAGAAACATGCTAAGAATTTCTAACAGGACAAGGTGATGACATTTTATATGCAAGTATGTCATTACTCTGAGATAATGTTCTGAAGAAACACCTCTTCTGGACATACTTCTGTTTAAAGATGCTCCAAAATGTTTTCAGTTGGTCAAAGTTTAGACTGCAGGCAGGTCAATTCAGCACCTGGACTCATCTATTAAAGCCATGCTGTTGTAATGGATGAAGTACGTGGTGCAGTAGCATTGTCTTAATGAAATATGAAATATCCAAGGCCTTTCTGGATGTTGTCTGGATTGAAGCACATGCTGCTCTAAAACCTGTACATATATATGCCTTTCAGTGGTGATGCTCTCTTTCCAGATGTGCAAGTTGCCAGCATCACAGGTACTAATGTACCCCCACACCATCAAAGATGAAGGCCTTTCAAATAAAGAAACAAGATGGGCCCTCTCATCTTTAGTCCGGAGGACCCAATTTTACTTAATCCAACCACAGAACAGTTTTTACCTTTGCCTCAGTCTGTTTTAAATGAAGGCAGCATTACTGGGTGGTGTTCATATATGGCTTCTTCTTTGTGTGATAGAGCTTTAACATGTGTTTGTGGATGGCACGACGAACTGTGTTCACAGACAATGATTTGTGGAAGCGTTCCTGAGCCCATGCACTGATTTCCATGACAGAAACACTCCTGTTTTTAACGCAGTGCTGCCAGAGGGACTGAAAAACACGGGCAGCCAGTATTGACCTTTAGCCACGTCCTCCGAGCTTTCTCCAGATTCTCAGAATGTTTTGGCGATATTATGTATGATATAATGTAAATAAAATAAAATAAAACTAACTTTAAAAACTCTTAAAAACACAGAAGATGAACTAAAACTATATAACTGTGAATTATCATTTTTCTACCGATAGAAGTACTGTGTAGAGTAAATTCTTGTCTAACAAATAGGGAACATTTACTAGTTACTGCGTCTGATGTAAAAAAAAAAAAAAAAAAAAAAAAAAAAGAAATCACATTAATGTGACCTGATTGGTGATCCTAGATCGGTGCTCCTATTGTGACACTATTTATAATTATTGGTGCCAAACAGAAGGCTGGCCTTGAGCGCGCTGTCCTGTTACATTATAACTGTAACAAGAAACAACACACATAGCATGTTATGGTCCCGGGACTTAAAACCCACAGCTTTTCAAAAAAAACAACGGTATGACACACTAGTCACAAAATGTACTGAAGAAAGAAACGTTTCAGCTCCACATTCACTATTATCATAGAAACTAAACATAACGTTTTGGCAAGACCCCCTAAATCATTTTTGCAAAAATATGTTTCATATTTAACAACTTAAAAATTGTGTTAGGCCTCTGTGAAAGTCTAATGACCTAATAAACCTGCTGTATGTTTGTTAAATACAAGTATAAAGGTGGAGCCAGCAAAAATACTGATGGGAAAACTGCTAGCTTAATTTGGTATAAAGGTAGAAAAAAATACAAATTTACCACAACAAGAACAAATTAACTTAATACTTAACATCTTATATCTTTAAAAGTAGCATGTATTAGTTGTGTGCCTCTCCAAACCACTCAAGTTGCAGATTCTATTAGATTCTATTAGATTATAATCTATCCTGACCATAGACGTATGGTCAGGATACGTATATAATGTATATAAAACGATGAAGGAGCCATTGTAACATCATTGTAATCCACTAAATTGTGGATTTCTTATTTTAAAGCCTCGGTGTTAGTGGCCTGGTCACCACAAAATTTATTTTTGGAACCCAGAGGGAGGCACTGTTAGCTATGGCTAGCACATCTGGTTAGCAAGCTGCATCCACAAAGCATACAGGTGCACAGCACAGAAGTACAGACCTGCTAATTAATGCTTAAAGGCTAAAGAAACACTCAAATTTACCCTCAAAACTACAACACGGACTACATGGATGGCATTTTATGCAATTTCATTAAAATTCTTTAAGAGGTACCAACACCAAAATAAATTGAGCATTCAAATTCAGTGACTGGACTTTGCAAAGCTGAAGCCTAGTGGCTAAACAAAGGGTTGTTGTAGGGGCCCAGGCCCATCGGGAGTTGCATCCGGCCATGCTTTTTTGTGAAAACTGATCACTAAGCTTTATTTGACTACCTTGAATTCAAATGTGAATTTTACTGTTGTAATATTGTTATATATCAACCCTTTTCCCATCAGTTCGAGGCACTCAGTGAAGTTTTATATAGACATTAAAATCACACTTTCTTACAAATCACCTCAACTGTCTGTATACGGGCTGTCACTGAGTTGTTAAGAGCCACATGGCTCAGCAGTTTTTATGGCTGACTCAACCACAGGGCTGTCTGTCACTGCGAAAGTCCTGCCAGAGAGCAGAATGAATACGCTGGGGCAGGTGCTGGTTTCCATCTTTGCAAGAAATGCTTTTCACCGGAAATATTTTGGGTAATGAAAGTCCACCCAGCCCATCTGTATCCTAGACCGATTTGAGTTGGGCAGTGCATGATGATGTTTCTGAACAGAGGGTGAAGAATGGCTGAGATCTGTAATGCCTCCCTGACAGACTACAGCAGCAGAATACTTAATCTGCACACCTACATGTGAATACCTCAAGAGAGTGAGCTGTAAAGAAAGAAGCACATACTTGGGCAGATAATGGAAAAAAGGGATAATATCGGACTAATCTTACCCCACGAAACAGCAGAAAGAATTTCTTTTAGTTCCAAGTGTGGTTTGTTTATGTCTTAGTTTGATGAAACAGTTGATAACTGGTAACAAATAAGATGCCAAGTGCACGAAATAGTGGATAAAGAGGGCTTCATACCAAAACAAAAGTTCCTCTTGGAACAAACTGACTCACGCCATCGCTTTCCTCCCCACATTTTCACTGTATTTTATCCATCTACCTATGATTATATGTGAAAGCTGCAGGATGTTTCAGCCTCTCTTAGTGCATAATAGGCGAACATTACAAACAATCAAAAAGTGATGCAAGCGTGCACTAATCAAAGGAACAGATGGCTGGATTTATGGTTGAAGCATAGGTACTTTAACAGTGTCACATTTTAGAGGCAGACGGTATTGTCGCATCGTTGTAAAATCTATGCTATATATGTCATGGTAAATATAATTAGAGGTGGAAAATTAAGTATTTGGTGCAGATGTCCATAATCGGTGGTCGTAGCTAACTTCACTGAGATGGAGAAAGATTAGAAAGACAGGAGGGGAAGAAGAGAAGTTCTATATAAATGCAAGGACTGCTCAGTGGCATTTGATAGACTGGACATTTTTTCGATCTGTACATGATGTTTATTATTATTTTAATAATGAGGTTCAGTTCATTTTGCACAAAATTAGCTGGTAGAAAAGTTCTCCAGCAAGTTTTTACTTTTATACTTAGAGTACTTTTCAGAGCGTGTACTTTTTAGAAAAGAAAAAGTAAAGAAGTTGAATCTGTGTACCTTTGCCACCTTCTAATATAATAAAAGGCATCTGCACCCTAAGAGCAGTTTTGATTCTGTTTGTAATTTATTTTAAGCTGCATGCTAGCACTAAATTCCAGCATGCAACAGCATGACTAACTGCATGACACTTTCTTGGTGCTGTCCTCTGCACTCCATGCTTTGTTCATCGTGTACAGGTTGCAAACAGTGAGTTTAAAATGAAAGAAGGACTGATGCACATGTTCAAGATAAACCAGGCTTTTGCTGCTGTTTCACTAAGTCAGCTGCCTTTTTGAAAACTGGGTCCATAGTTGAGTCATCACTAAACCAGAGAAATGATCAGACAACCACTGTGTGCTACCTGAACATGCTCATACGCAGACTTTATGTCAGATATACTGAGTAATACAGGTACAGACTTATTTCCAAGATTAGCAACACTGACCAACCTAACGTTGCACTCAATTGATGTTGCGTAATCAATCTGATATTATGCTAATTGAGAGTCACAACTGCAGCAGAGCGGTGTTTTGTTAGGTGCAGAATGAACCAGAATAATGGGAAGAGAAGTATTTTCAGTTTCTCAAGACCAACCTGAAGACAAAGAGACCCACAAACAAGCAGCAGACACATGCAGGTAGGGCCTGACAGAGCATCTCAAGAGGGGAAGCACAGCATTTCTTGATGTCTCTGAGTTTTAGACTTCAGGCAATTTAGACTGCAAAGGATTTTCCTTCAATTATGAAAAACAATCCTTTAAAATGTTTTGTTTTTTAAGTTTCTTATGAGCCTCTGAACATGTGGAACTATGTATAAAAATGCCAGAAATTCCCAGTTAATTCCAGTTAATACTTCATATGGACCTTATGGACTGTAACATCAAGCACAGATGGCAAAGATTGACCAAGCTGGGCTGAAATGCTAAAACAGTATTAAGTTAAATCTTAGGCTGTTTTTGTATAAACTTCTTAAACTTCTAAGTAAGCTTAAAACTAAGATATTACAATGCAAACTTCATGGGTATAGCTTTTATTTTAAAAGAGTGCTTAGACCCAGCAAGCAGGGTCAACTTAGGCCACCGGACCCGTCGTCCAATGGAGGAACTCCTGCTGTTCATGAGTCCCACATGTTTTACATCACATGAAAAAGTGCACAAAAACTAACCCTGTGGCAAGTGACTGCTAAACCAATACATTTACATAGGGCTGCACGATTAATCGTTAGAAAATCGCGATCTCGATTCATACTTATGTGCGATCTCATTTCCAAATGACAACGATTAAAAAAAAAAAAAGACGACGACGATTGTACCGCATTTTGATCCGGGACGTACTCTGCATGAAAACAAGCGCTCACTCTTCCTGCTCGACAAATGACAAGGGCGGAGCCTTATACCACGTGATACAGAAGCTGTGCCGTGTGATGCTAAAATTAGCAGGGAAAAAACAACGGAGCAGTGTTGCCAACTTAGCGACTTTGTCGCTATATTTAGCGAGTTTTCAGACCCTTTAGCGACTTTTTTTCTAAAAACAAAAAGTCGCTAAAAAAAAGACGTGAAAGCGCGTATGGCTTTTACTCTCAACAAGCAGCGGGTGCTGTAACGCAGTCAGTTCTTCTTTTACTCTTTTACTCTTATGCTGTTTTGTGGATCACAAGGTTTAAAACTACTTATAAACACACACACACAAAATAACTCCACCAGAGCGCCTATTTCGGGTCACTTTTGCCGGTCCAAGCCCGGGTAAAGGAGCAGGGTTGGAATTGTGACATTAAAAAACCAATAATTGCTAAAAGAAATTTAATTTGTAGTTCTAAATAAACTCTAAATGCATTTAGGACGTTTTTTACTCACTTTATGGCTCTTCCACGATGTTATTTCTCTCTCCAACAACATAGGTTACAATTAGATTAGCATGACCAATTATGCAAATTAGGCGATGACTTCATTTAGCGACTTCTAGCGACTTTTAGGACAACCAATCCGGTTGTTAAGTCTGACGTCACTAGCCGTGTCTGGGTCTAAACTCCGCTGCAGGTCCACATATCAAACGATCACTGTGGCATTACTGAGAGTTGAAAAACTGTCTAAAGTCTTTCATCTTTAATAAAATGATCAGCGTTCTGCTCTACCAGGTGTAACAATTGAGTTTAACATCCAGGCATCCATGAAAACGGAATTTATGACATTTAACGGAGTTAGAAGTTAGCAGGGAGTTAGCTCGCTTGCTTCTATCTAAATACAATATAGCACGTCCTGACTGCGGGGTTTTGGAAACAAATTAAAACGTACAGCTTTCTTATCACTTCCAGCATAAATGAAGACAGAAAACTAAACAGCAGTGACGTTTGTAGGGTTACTGAAGTTGGGCTAGCTGGTATATAATGATGTGCTACGTGACCGCTAGCGACATAGCTATGTTAGCATAATATAAACAAGCTAACTTTTTTTCCACTCGATAAAAGTTAACGTGAGTTTTCTCGGTGGTCAGAAACAAATGTAATCGCATGGCAGGATGCTGTAAAAGGACCAAACTTCAGCCAGGAGAACAACTGAGATAATCCATCCACAATACGAGGTTAGTCATTCATATACTGCTGCATGGGCTGGGCTGTAGTTACATCCTAAGGTTTTAAAAGCTGAGCTTAAATAAATGATTAGCGGTAATAAAAGCCGAGGGAGGTCAACAGGGATCACTGACTGTTTTAGGAGCTTTTTGAGATCAAATAGAAGAAAATACATAACATTAAACATGTTAACAACACAAAAGCCATATTAAACGCAGACTACTTTAGACCCGGAAGTAGGATTCGTCGCGTCATCACTGAACAACCGGATAGCGATTTTCCTTACTGAGGAGTTGGCAACACTGCAACGGAGAGCACGTCAGGGATGACGAGAAAGTGACAGGAGAAAATCCGTTCCGGTCAACCACCAAAACATCAATAACGGGAACCTTATACAGCGCTTCCCTATACCCGTCGAACTCAAAGAAATTACGGAGGCTATCACTTATCACCTGACCAAAGATATGGCTCCCATCAACACTGTGCAAAACGAGGGATTTAGGAAAATGATCAACACCCTAGACAAACGCTACACAGTGCCGTCCCGCAACTATTTTTCTATTGTTGCACTACCTGCTCTATACACACAGTGTCGAGCAACGGTGGAGACAGAATTTCAAGCAGTACATTTTGCGGCAACAACAAAACGTGAGACATTTGTTGTTTTTATGTTTATTTATTGTTTTTATGTTCAGTCTCAACTGTTACGAAGTTGATGTGCAGTTAATAAGTGCAATAAATATTTATACTGGAAAAGAAAATCGTGAGAGAATTGTGATCTCAATTCTAAGCCAAAAAAATCGTGATTCTCATTTTATGCAAAATCGTGCAGCCCTACATTTACACTATAGTTGTAATTTTGCGTTGTTTTCACTTTTTATGTGACCTGCGCTAGTAGCACACATTTAAAATGTGATACGTGAATTACTGCCTCTTGTTGATTAACAGTTTTTTTTAATGACATCGTGGGCAGCATTTGTTAAGAGAACATCCAGTGTAAACACTAAAATAAATCCTGTGTTGGCAAATAGGAATGCAAAGAGCTTTATCCCCGTCTCTCTCTGTCTCTCTCTCTGTGATGTATTGAGTAAAGCCTGTGACAAGGGAGCAGCGGAGAATAGGCTTTTAATCAGAAAGGCCGAGTCCTGCGCAGAGGAAAGCTGGGGGGTAGGTGGATGCAGAGGGGAGCATTACATAAATAGTTTTAGGCTGCATCAAAATTCATCATGAGATCAGACATTCATCTTGTCAGATTTATTTTTAGAAAGGGCTTACATCATGATGGCAAAGCAGATTAATAGTTCACAAACTGAAAACAATAGCTGAAGCTAACAACTGCAAAAACCCTCAACATTTGTAGTATTTATCCTACTGTTAGTGGCCTCTACTGGTGACCAGAGGAAGTGCAACAACATTCGCAGCCTATGGGAACCTTAAATTACTTTGTCATGTTTAAAGACAAGTAATTGCTCTGAATTGCAGTATCCAAACAAGAAAATGCCACAACAGCTCTGCCACTGATGCACTAATCCTTTCCAAGTGTATTATGTAGCCATTTTCCTGTCTGTGAATACAAGGTCCGTGAAAGCCAGTCACCCAAACACTCTCATGACTAATGGCACCTTTCAAGCGAGAGTCGCAGGAGTGAGAACGACGCACACACACAAATAGTGAGGACAAATGGTGCAATGTCACTGTGCAATGCAGCTGTTTGACAGTCTGGAATGAAGACGCTCAGTGACAACACAGCTTTGTTCATCACGCACAAATAGCAGAAAGTGTTGTGTGTGTGTGTGTGTGTCCCTCGGCTAACCGGGAGAAAAACTCAAATCTTCTGACATTTAAATTAGACACCCAATAGAATGTGGACATAAAAACCTCGGGGGTCAAACGCTCTTGTCTTCTCGAGACATTTCCCCGCTGTCGCTCGTGTTATGTTCGGCTTTCCTCTCACTCACACCTCAAGTCGAAGCTGCGAGGAACCCTTGGTGTCATTCTACGTTCGCACGCTCACTCCGGGTGACTGCTCACAGGTACACAGCCAAGAGACGAGTCTTCGTTAGCGACGAGAATCACTGAATAATTTGTGACTAATCAATATGAAACACACGGACACATTAAATTAGCATTTGTGTTGTTTCCTACTGAGCGTCACAGCCTTGATACAATTTATCGGGCTTCCAATTTTAACGACTGTTTCTTCAAGGCATAATTGCATTTATTCACTTCTTAGGCGTGCCACTTTGAGTACATTGTTTCCAACTTCTAGAACATTAGAACTGTTTCAGGTATGCTTACTGTGGTTATTTAATGGCTAAATATATGTTTCCCTCAAATATGAGTCATCAAACATGATCCAAAGGCAGGGTTCAGTCATATAATCTTTGTCAGTGGGAACACCATGAGGAGGAAACTGAGAGCTTTAAAAGCCTTTCACGCTGTGAGTAAGGCTGTATGGCTCCAATGTTTACCCATTTGCTCATTTGATTCTGGTGACTATAACAACAGTAATTTTCATGCATTTAAAAAAAAAAGTCTTGAATGAGTTATACAACAGCTAGCCTGCAAACAAAGAGAATATATTTACCCCTGAGCTCATTCCTGTGAATTATGTATGCAGCAGAGTGGGTGCATTGGGCTCCTCTACACTAAATGACCTTTCATGATAACTGTGGTCCAGTGTCCTTGGGCTTTCAGCCTGCGAGTGGATATTATGCAAGTGGGATGACAACATTGGACTCTGTGTTAGTTTTGAAAGTCACACATGTCAAGGATAAGAGGGCCAGACGAAGGAGGCGCCTCTCTTTTTTTTGCACCTTTTATGGATGGTAAGAAATCTCTGGCTCACTAAATTCATTTCCAACATGACTAAACTCCTGAGAAGACTGCCTGTATTTTCCTTTGTGTCTCCTATCAGTTTTAGCTTTAATTATCTTTGAAATATAGAGCGTAGCAGAGTCTATCTGCCATATATCGAACTACCTGCTCTATACCCATTTATTCAGATAGAGCTTAACCCCCCCCCAAAGATAACAGTCCAGTTGGTGTCTGCCAAACCAAGCTGAATGTGCTGTTTTCTCACAAACAGCTATGATTGAATGGACGACCTGAACTCTTCCCAACTTGTAAAAAGACAGAATGCTTGCTTTATTTTCTCCTCTGATTAATCAGTGCACTGGCAACAATACAATGTTTTCATCTATCAGCTGAAACGTAATCTGATGTGACTCACCTCACAGCCACATACTGTAATTACAGTAGTAGATGACGAAGGTGGTCTGGTTGTGTAAACAGTGTCTAACTATGAAACAGACTATTACACAGCTTGTGACTAGTTTTGGCATTGCCTTCTTTCTATCTCTAAAAGTTTCAAATATGAAATTTAAATCTTTAGAATGACTCACAGTATTATTCTTCAGCGTGGTCTAAATTAGTCTTCTATATGGTTTCAGCACTGTTTTACTGAGTGCTTGTAAGATGAAAGTGCACAGTTAACGTTCACCCGGTCGACTGTGGCCTGTTTACGCGTAGCTACTGGACTACTCCTCTATATGTAATTTTCAATCTATTTAGCTTTGTGCAATGGAAATCCTATTAAAAAGGAAATGCAAGGTAAAATGTTCCATGTTTAGGAGCCAGTATTGTTGATATCGATACTTTCAACTAGGGATGCAACGATACCAATTTTTTCAAACCGATACGATACCGATACTTGGATCTGAGTACTTGCCGATACAGAGTACAAAAACCGATACTTCTACCACACACACACACAAATGCAATGAATTGGAAGACAGGTTTTATTTTATTCTCTGCCGATAATAAATAATATCTTAATAAAAATGACCACAAAAAAATTTCAAGTGAAAAATAAGCACTTCTGTTAAATTATTGCAGAGTCTCCACATTGTAATTTAACAAAATATCACTGAACTATTGGCACTGTCTCGAGCTTTCGGAATAATAAATAAACACTTCTGTTTGGAATAAAATAAATACAAATTAGGTTTGAGAATAAAATAAACTTTTAAATTGTTGCAGAGTGTCCATATTATAAACAAACAATGACGAACAAACTCCCCATCTGCACGTGGATCATCAGTATAACTGTGCCGTTAAACCAAGGACTGACATCGCGCGCACACTGCTTATCTTTACCTCTTTAGAAAGTTTTGGCACCATTATCTCCCTGATGTGTGGGCGGCTGGGAATTTTATATCGCAGCTCGACAATGCTGAGAAGAATCCTATGTTTTCCACGACTGGCATTGGCTGGTCATCCAGAGCGATAAAATGAGTCAGAGCCTCTGTTATTTTAACTGCCCGTGGATTTTCTCTTGACATTTTTCATCGCTTTTCCAAAGCCTGAGTTAAAGTTGGCTGTTCCGGTCCACACTGCTGACATTTTGTTTAGCCTAGCTACAGCAGCCTCCAGTTTCTCTTTTTTATCTGGAGCTGCCAGTCTGACTCGTCTAACCCTGTGCCTGTTTAGCGCGGGATGTCCCCCTAGTGGCCAATCTAAAAAAATGACAACAAAAATGACAAGCCACCCTCTGATTAATGAAATAAGTTAGTATTGGTTCATGGTATCGGTTAACTTTTACGAGTATGAGTACACACATTTTACAGTATCGGCCCCGATACCCGATACCAGTATCGGTATCGGTGCATCCCTACTTTCAACCTATAGAGGCACATTATGGAGGGGAGAGCACTGCGTTTTCATTTCCAAAACAGTTACTTATTTAACACAGTTCAGTGGGATACATACTGAACTTAGAGGATAGAAACAAATTATCGATCCTATTGCGCTAGGATTGATCCGATACATATACCAGCGTTGGTATGGCAACTATTGGTATATAGATCAGTCCAACCACCTCAATATCTGGAAAAGGTCATCTGAAAGACAGTTTCCACTTATACAATTAAAGAGAACACATCTATCAAATGATTAAAAGCACCAGAACCTCTCACCACCAAAACTCTTGATGCTGTGTTGATCCTTTGACAAAGAGTTTACATAAGCTAAAGCTCTGACGGTATTAGATTTGATAGTATCTGTGTAAAAGGGTGATGTGTATGGGTCATGACTGCTTGGCTCTTGCATGTTTCCATCTCCTGTGAACAACACTGACCCTGAGACAGATGGCAGGGACCACATTACTATCATTCAGTGAGACCAGGACCTGCGTTTATAAGCTGTCTCCAAGGACAACAGCGCTATCTCCCCTGACAGCCGCAGCTATAACTTGATCTAATGAAACTCCATAGGTCGTACTCACAAGCAAACCCAAATTATTTTCCATATCACATCAGTTAGGGTTTATCCTGTCTGAGCATGTCTGAGGTGGGTTCAAATACACTGATTAGGGAAAAACATCAAAACATAGATTAGCACCAAATTCTAGACCTGGTTATATCCAGCGGATGCCTCCTGCAGCCAAATCAAAATCTGGCTTCCGAGGGAAACGTTTTGTTGCGAAGCAGCTGCAGAAGTTTTCTACAGCAGATGTTGAGTAGTCTTATTCCCTTCACTCACTTGCAAACAAAGTAGGAACGTGCAGATGCGTGTGTCTCATTAACACAGAAACTCCCAACGGCGCCAATCAAAAACAAACATACTATGTTACCTTGTTTTCAGCACCAACAGACGCCCCCACTGCCAGTTCAAGCAGGCTAATTAGGAATCTATTATTAAAACACTGAAATATTACAGCTATAAGGAAGGAAAACACCTCTTCACACATAAAGTCAGGTAAGCATATCAAATGATGAGGAGCAGAATAGGTTCATCTGCTGAAAATAGGAGCTCTTCCTTACAGGTGGGTCCTCTAAAGCCAATTATTTCCTCCCGTCACGTTACACACACATATGGCAACAGAAGACAACCTCTGGATGACAAACTTTAGGCCGCTTTCATGGTGTGAACTGTATAAAGACCATTTTCTACCATAGGAACTAGCAGGCAGATTCACAGAACTCATAGTAGTTTTAGAAAAGAAGCAAAGCTGTTGGGAAGCGATCAACGACGATCGGATAGACTCGGAAAGATCTAAAATGTAAAAAGGAAACCTATAAGAATGAAGAAAAAGAATAGCAGACTGCTGCCTTCCTTTCTTAAAAAATTACATCATTGTAAAATTTGGTAAACAGGCCAACTCAACAAACTGCGATGTCGAACTCACAGCTCCATAGTTGCGTGTTTCACATTGGTTGGATGCACTGGGAGCCAGATAGGGTGGATCTCACAGAGCAATCCTAATAGATAGCACTGCAAACCCAATTAGATAGCTAGTTTAAGCTAGCCCTGCTAGTTAATACAGTAGAAATGCTGCTGCTTAGTGCAAATGATTTTATTAGTGAGTTTAAAAAACAGAAGCGGACCTCTGTGTCCTCATTGCTCTGAGGACAGCTGTCAAAGTCTTTCAAAGCCGTTATATAACACATGGACTTTAAGGTAACAATGCTCCAGCAGCGGTCATAAAAGGCGTGTTGGTTTTCACTTCCCTGCTTTTAGCTTCTGGTTCTCGCACCTCTCTGTGGGGTCAGAGAAGACATCATTTATCACGGCTTGTTAAAGCAACCATCAGTGACACATTGCCTGTGTGTGTGTGTGTGTGTGTGTGTGTGTGTGTGTGTGTGTGTGTGTGTGTGTGTGTGTGTGTGTGTGTGTATACCCATTTATGGTGTGGGGTGGTATGGTCACTTTTCAGTTATATAACTGCAACTGTAGACAGCTGCAGTGCATTCTTTGATTCCCCCTTTATTATGTGACATGCTCTTAATGGATGCGTCCACTCTACACGATAAGAACTATGTGGACACACACTGTATTTGTGCATTTCAGCTCTGGGACACTTTTTACTGACAGTTATTGGTGGGGCTTCTTATTTCCACTCACGGGAAACAGCCTTTTAGACAGCTTTGGTTCTTATTTTTGTTTTAATGGGAAAAGAAGCATTTCTAGCTTCAAAACAAAAACATCTTCATAGTAAGGAAACAGCTTTCCAAGTACCTTCAAGCTGGAGAAAATCAGATGTCTGTTCAGCAGACAATCTCATTGTTGTTGTGCCCCTGTTCTTAATCCTGTTAACACTTCTCGGACTGGTTGATATTTCTGAGATGGCCTAAACAACCAACAATGGGCGTAAGGCCACACCTATCTGAATTAGTGAACCAATTTGAAGCATTGGAAATAGTGCAGTTACTATGGAAGCAGCCCAACTCCATGAACACCTCTGGGACAGAGTGGATCATTCAACGTGAGCCAGGTACTATTACCACACATTAGTGTAGGACATCACTAACGAGAGTCAAAGTGGGAACAAATCCCTAAACCAACATTTCATCTTCACAGAAGAGTGGAGGCGATGACGAAAGCGGTTTCAGAAAGGCATGGGTTCAATGTTCAGATATCCAAAATTCCTTTTTACACGTACACAGCTTTTCAAGTGACATCAGTAACACAGCCACACACAGGGGTCAAAAAATAGAGGCAAATAATGAGCTGAAGTTTCGGAGTTGTTTTTGTGTCTTAAAGTGTAAGAGATGCAAAAAGAATGAGTGCAAAACATTCGTTAGGAAACCGGTCTGTAGCGGAAGCTGCTGTTTTTGTTGAATCCTTTCTATCTTATTTCATTTTATTTCATCACATGTTGAACAATACTGTTTTCACTGTGAACAAGGGAACAAGAAACACATACATGGAATGAATGAAGATATCTGCTTAACACATTTTCTGTCAGGGTGAAAGCTGCAAGAAAGCGAGGACACTGAATGCCATGAGTCATTTTTGCTTCCTCAAGACTAACCGCTGTTTGGGACCGCTGATTAGTAAAATGAGCAGACAGCCTGGTCTGACCTTTCCATTTTCTTAGCATCATAAATCCTAGGGCAGCTTTCCTCTCTCTGTGGATACAGTTGCTTGCTGTACATCAAGTTGAATAAAGATCATTACAGCTTGGGTTCTGTGGAAGTGCCCAATCGTTGTTTTTCGTGTACTTTAAATAGGATTCATGCATTTCTCAGTACCATTGTCAGGGACCACATCAAAAACAGATTGGCAGAGCATCAATTTCAGAAGCCAAGCACAGTAAAAATCAGTATAATCTGCTGGAATATGTATTTTTTCATCCACGAGGAAAACTTTGAGAAAATAATTTAGCTTGCCATCTTTATCTAAACTGTTCTTAATATATTAGTGTAAATAAACAAGGCAAAGCTGCATTTTTTTTTAATGTTGACAACTTCTTTCTGTTGTTATTGCAGCTCTACGTTAGCCTGACAGACCTGCCAGGTCTCCAATAGTAATTGTTATATGATATGATGGGACAATTGCTATGGGGAGAAGGCGGTTTGGCAATTTACTGTGGAAATCCTGTGCATTTTCCTGATTTCAGCAACTTCAAAGCAATGGTACTAATTTACTGTAAACATAACAAGTGAGTTTCTGCTGACTCTGTGGCACATTCCCTCTCTTGCGTGCGAGGTGCTAAAGCTGGTGATGACAGGCCCCATCTCTCGTCCCCATTTTAATTTAGCAGCGGCTGGAGGAGAACAGCCGATCCAGCACTTAATCACCACGGTAAGACTGTAAACACATCACCAGCTGCAATCAGACTGCAGACAGCCCATAGCTAACAGGTCAGGGCTGTGAATTACATTTGATTAGAATTAAATTTACGTGTTTGCAGTTGCTGGGTTGTGGATCAGATGCATAGATATTCCTGGGTAAGGTCAAGCTAAAATCTTTGGAACTGGGAAAAGAAAAGAAAAAAAGGTATGAAGCTCAGTGGGGCAGATTTGTTATTAACATCTTTAAAAGAATGCACAGGACTATAATGTGCAGTTCACAAAGTTTACATTGAGCAGAGCTGGGAATTCATTTATATCCAGCTCATGTTTGATGAATGTCAAACGTTCGTCGCGCCGATACAGTCGTGGCGCTGCTTGCAAATAGCTTCTATTTTTCAGCAACAGAGCTCACCGAACTGAAGATTTGCTTTGACAGCTGGGAAATGCTGACCTACCTCTCTTGTAACATGTCTTATTAAAGGTATTCCATTCTTATTTACAGTGTACTCCAGCATAATATGCACTGCGCCCTGCATGCCATCAAAATCAAATGAGATGGATCGTATTTTCCACCTTGACTGATTTAATTTGTGCAATTTACAGCAATCAAATAATGAAGGAGATGCAGGAAGAGACAATGTAGCATTACTGGAGGAAATAGGAAATGAGCTCATCTTGCATTATGATCTATTGGGAGAACGATATGTCTTTATAAAGACTAGGATGCAATGAGGATGCTCCCTACGTTTCCCTACGTTTCCCTATATTTTCCCTTGCACTTTATTTTTAATTGTGTCATGCAAAAACAATCATTATCCTTTCAGGTAGCTTGCAATTACGAGCAAAGGAATTCATAATTTATTACAATATTAATAAATTATAGCTATAATTGATTTACTTGACACTTGGATTATTAACCTTTATAGGAGGTGAAAAGGAAATCACATATTAAAATGCAACAGCTAATTAATTTCTGACTTACTGAATAAGCCTACCTGCACTCTGGCCGTCTTTGTACACAACTACTATTATTCCCTCCTTAATACGATTGTGCTCACAGCAGGCTCACCTCGTGTGCATTCAGTGATTGAACTTGACCTTATTCCTTTGCTCTCATATTCCTTTCCATGCGTGCTGTGTGCATTGTCTTCGGTGTGCCACCACATTATCTAATTCTCTCCTTCCTTTATGATGAGTCACAGGCCCAACCTCAGGCAACAGAGCTCAGGAAAAAAAAGGGGAGGGAGATGTGATTGGAATTCAGCAGCAGTCAGGAGGAGATGGAGGAAAAAGGGCAGTTTATTTTAAGATGCCTCTGTACCACTGGCTAGATTTGTCAGAAATCATTTAGAGATGCTCCAGTGGAACGTGAAACTAGGCGATATCTGGATGCATATATATGTGGGCATGTATGTCTGTGAGTGAAGATGCACATGTTTGGGGGGCAAAAGGATTTCATAACCATGCAATTTTTCTAAAGTGCATACATCACAAAACACCAGGGGAAAGCGTCAGGCCTTACTCTCTTGGTAGCGCTTACAACAGGTGGCAACAACTGCATGTCTCTCGTTTTACTGCTCGTCTATGTTTTGAAATGTTACAACATTTTAAATTACAATTTAACCTTTCAGGGAATATGACAAAGGCTGATATCACTCTCATGACTGCTGGCTTAATTGTGTTTCCTATATAAATTTAACAACAGTTGCTAGTTAGCTTAGTTTCCTACAAAAACTAGAAACAGGCAGCCTGGCCTGCAGAAAAATCCTTAAATCCACATTTAAACTGCACTGAACACAAATGGCTAGGAGGCTGATGTTTCTCTAAATCTTTGTGTTAAGCTAAACACCTCACCTCACCTTAATAAAGATTAGGTAAGCTAAAATAAAAAGCTACTAGCTATGTCGTTATTTATGGCTCAGTCACACTATAGTAAAAACAGGACGGTAACTTCAATGCTTCTAGGAAAAATCTGTAGTCGCCCAGTGACCTTTTTGTGTGTGTTTTTTTTGTTTGTTTGGGGGGTTTTTGCTGTCAGAGACCAGCAGCAAATAGTTCAACCAACTTCTGGTCATCCAGAGGTTGACGTTTTGTCACTTTCAATCACAAGCACCAGTCACCTGGTGCTAAGTAACCTACCTCCAATCAGTCATGGTCTGAGTGAGAGTGACGACAACAACACAGTCTGTGTCAGTCTGCACAGATGTGTCTGCTGTCTCTCTTTGCGATAGAGGACACGAGATGTAGCTGGTCTATCTCGCTATTTGGGGAAGATTTTCTGAATTTCTGTTTCAAATCTCCGCGGTTCTGTGAATGTGAGTAGTTAGAGTTAATTTAATTAGAGTTAATACACATAATTGTGTATGTAGTTTGCAACAGATTTGCAATTTTCGGTTGCGATCGCACCCAACTGATTCTGAGTAGTTGTCGACCTGATCCACTTCTTTGAAGAAACCATATCAAAGGCAGCAAGTTCACAAGTACATTTCAAACATCATCTAATTTATCATTTAATTTTGGTTATGCAACCACGTCCAACCACTTTCCGCACTGTGACTATAGCATTAGTGCAAATTTTATTCCTGAGTGTGCCCAAACATGTTTGATATATATACGACAAACTAAAGAACGTTTGGCTACAGATTTGTGAGATTTGTGGAATATTTAGGGACAAATCTGGCAAACTAGGAAAACTCATCCAGTCCTCACTGCCTTCCTTCCAGGATACTTCAGCTGCACTACTTCAAGCCTGAAAGAGGAAGAAAAAAAACCAGACTCCACAGTGGAGTAAGTGGAGCAAGGAGCTGGAGCCGTGTAGGACGCTGATGAGCGTGTCATTTCTACCTTCCTGTGAACCCTTTGTAAAATGAGCACAACTGGGACCTTCTTCCCTTTGTCACAATACCCACGCGTTCCCTGAACATGTCTAAAAGCTATGATTTGTCCACACCTTTTCTAATGCATGTCAAACTTTTCTTTTCTAGTCATAGCTGGGTGCAGAGGTGGGAGGCTGGAGTGCTTTTTTAAGTCAAAAGGATTCCACCTGTAAACCTCTTTGTGATGCCACTGACAGCTTTCTGTGTGATCCTGGCTTCTTTTACAAATGCAGTCATGTAAAGCGGCACATAAGGCTTCAACGAAAACAGCGTGGACCCGTTACGATGGTTTTAATTCAGTCATATTCAAGTGATCTAGTTGCTTGCTTTGCATGTGCAGGTTGAAGAGCCATGCCGCTAGACACTAGAGATATTGTAGTGTTTTAATGTTTTTCTGATATTTGCTTGAATAGCGACATAGAAGAATTTACTGTGCCTGTTATAAGCCATAAATTGTAGTTACTACACTGGGGTTACCTCCCAGTCAACTAAAGCTCGTAGCGTTTAGTTAGAGCGCTCTGAGACCACTAAACCTGCTCCTCACACATTGCAGAGACCTGTAAATTCAAGCTCGTATGAAAGTCTGCCAGCAACCACACAGGCTGCATATCCTATCTCATCAAAGTGGTGATCAGACATGTGACCATTAGGTAAGGCCAATTTTTGGTTCCTATGCTCATATATGTATGTTGTTGTGGAAAGTATAAAGATATTACACAATCAAGTCTCGATGAAGATGATGGAGGTCAGTGTCACGCAGTCATGTTAGTGCTCTACAGTACCTAAAGTTGGTAAGCTTGTTGTGTGTGACTCACACATTTTGCTCTACGAGTGGATGACTGCAAAGGGGACACAGTGCATGAGTATGAGTGGCCTCTAAATGAAGTCCTCTGTTATGAAGATCAGCTTAACATAACATAATGGACTGTTTTATTGCCATGCCATATATGAAAATGTTCTAGTTTGGATGAGTAACATCTGTTCTCGTGTGAAATTCCCACTTAGGTACATACGACAGTTATGCTATTTTTACGAGCAAATGATCCCTACATTTATGACACACCTTGCTCCATTCTACAGTCATAAAGCAAAGCCCTCTGTTTTAACAGCTTTGGGTCCTCGATGCCGTCCTCAGTGCAGATGCCATTGTGGGTCTGTCGGCTTCAGAGAGCGGGAAAAAAAATAAATGAGATCATTCAAGTTTTAATGCCTGCTGCCGGAAAAGGATGCGCTCAATGCGCATTCATCAAAAAATAAATAAATAAATAAAAAACAGAGGCCCGGCGACAATAAATTCAGCTGCTGCACTTTTCCATGATCACAAAAATGTCACAGCAGTCAGCAAATTGAGTTAGATGCAACTTCAGAGGAAGATAGGCGTACAAGCTGCATATCTGGCTCCAAACTGCTGGCTGTTTGAAGCCCTTTTGTCTGGACGAGTGTTTTGTCTTAGTTATTTATTTATTTCCTATAATCTGTCCTTATATAAGATATGGAGTAATATGGGCCACAAGGATAAAAGCCTAGACAGAAAAAGGCTGCACGGTCACAGAAGCATTGTCTCTTTGAAGCAGAGGGACACTGAATTACCGTGCTCAACAAAACACATCCAACCACCCAGAGGTGCTCTCTCTGCTGCTCGCTGGCTACCGCTGGCCCGGCCTGTCTGCATGACATAATAGAGAGCTGCTGCACACATCACAAAAAATTCTAATAGTAACGGAAAAAAACAACCCCTCCATATGTAAATTTGTACGGCCGTGCTACACAGGGATGTGGCTGTGCACATTTTTGTCCCCCCCACCCCGATTAAGTAGCATTTACCCTCTGGATGACATTGAGAACTGCTGTCGCTGCTGGTGTTTCCATGTGAGTAATGGAATAAAACCTTAATTTGACTCTTCTTAGGCATTCACCCCAGGTCAGCAATCTCCTCGGGCGCCAGTTGCTGCACCCAGCTAAGCTGCAAGCTATCCATCCACCAAGGAGGTAAAGAGAGAAAGAAGGGGGGAAAAGGAAGAAATCGTCAAGAGAAGTAAGGAAGGTGTATGACGTTCGCTGCCGTCACTCATTTTAAACTATCGCTGTAGCAGAGATATCGCTCCTCAGCACTTTAGCCACCATGAGTTTTTTTTTTAATCAAGTATTACAATTATAAGCAAATGGACACAACACTGGGCCCAAACTAATACAGCATCTAAGCACCCTTTTTTTTAAGTTTGCTTGATTTTAACAAGCAAATGAGACTCGTGTTCAAGTATATTCAACTAAGTTGAATACTTACTTTCCCATGACTTGTTTAAAATGAGAAAATATTAAGTACTCTGTACAGTTTTTATCTTGTTACTTCAACTGTAACGGCACTACAAAAGCCATTGTTGGTGTCGTTTACTTACACTGCACTACAACATACACTGATCAGACATAACATTATGACCATCTGCGTAATATTGTGTCGGTCCCCCTTTAGCTGCTCCTGGAGGTGTGCTGGGATTTCTACACCAAGATGTTAACAACAGTCCCGTACGTTGTGAACACAGGTTGCTGAAAAAGAAGCTGCCAGGCAGAAAGAAAAAAGGAAGATCGAAGAGAAAGTTCATGGATGTAATGATGGAGGACATGCAGAGGGTTGGTGTGGCAGAGAAGGCTGTAAGGAATAGGGTGAGGTGGAGGCAGATGATTGGCTGTGGTGACCCCAAAAGGGACCAGTTGAAGGAAGGAAAAAGCTCCAATTTGCAGGTATCATTGATAAACCTTGTTAATCTAGCTAGCTAGCATTAGCTGATAACTCCACTTCTCATTTGAAGAAAACAAGTTGGTGACCGTGTGGTTTCCAAATGATTGCTATCATATTTATTTATATCAATGCCCTGCCTTCCTCTTCCAGAAAATGTGCCACCTGGGGTGACTTTTAAACCAACAGAAAGATCAGATGTGGCAGACTTGAGTTAACAGAGCTTCTATCTATACACACCCAGCACACTAAGACAACCAAAAAATACAACCAGTTACATTAGTTCTGGGATATTACTGCATATTAGCAGAATCATCAGCATCAAATATACACATTGTACATAGTGAAGTGTTTATTCTGTGGCATAGCTGGCAGTTCTTTAAAACCCACCACCACTCCAGTCACTCCATCCCTCTCTGTCTGTCTATCGCTCATCTGGCCCTGAGTGATGAAAGCGCTAATCTAATCTAATCTAATCTAATCGAGAGAGCCACACACAAGTCCGCTGCGCATCCCACTTCATGGATTAACAAAGCAAAGCGGGAAATGAGTGAAAACTAAAATGAGTCAGATTAGAAGCGATCACTTGAAAGCATTCTGAATGACAGAACTCGAGCACAAAACTGTGTGGAACTTTCCTATCGCAAGAAGCGGTGACATTAGGCTCGCTACCCCCAGCGGTGGTGAAAGCTCATCTTTGAAGTTGGAAATGGAGCCTGGAATGTAATCCTCTAAAATAGTTCTAAATAAAGCTGCATCAAAATTTCATTAGCTGGTGCCCATGGCCCGGAGGCTCACTTTCACCAATTTCACTAGGTGACATTCGACCTCCGTACATTGATCTGATATGTGAAGCAATACATTTTGACTGATTAGGAGTCCTGTGGATAAAGCAGTTTCTTTCTTCCTTCTCACAAAGCTAAAAAATGCACCAACTCCGGTATTTAAATAGCAGGTCGTGTTTTATATCATAAGTCACGCGTCTATATGCGTGTTTGCTGTTGTTCCAGCTGTCAAGCACAGAAAGGTCACAACAACAACAAGATAAAGCAGCAAGGAGGAACACGTGACTGAGTGTACATGTTAAAAACAAAAAAAATACACTGAACATCTCTGTTTTCTTTTCTTTCTTTTTTTTGTCGATTAATAGCCCCGAGCTAGAGGTAGACAGCAGTACATCAAAATGACTGACAAGTGTTGGGGTGGAAAACTGAGGCGAGGTGGAGGAGGAGAATGGAACAAATACCACACTGTGTGCCTCCGAGAGAAAAAAAACACAACAAAACACGTCAGATCCTAAAAACAATGACCTTTAGGATGTTTCTGAGTGTTGATGTGAAGCTTTATGAAGTCAGGACAATCATTTTGGATGGTGCTACATCTAATTTCTAACACTCATGTTGATTACTGCCCGAGAACGCTGGGTAACAGACATGTTATGAATAGATGCACCGCTAGCCTCCAGTGATGTATAGGCTGAATTCATCCTGAAAAAGCATCAATAAAAGCCCTGAATTTCTGACACGTTAGCCCGGTTTACACAGCTGACAGCGAGACACAGCAATACAAAAAGGCACCAAAGAGAGCAGCAACTTGTCTAATATCTCAGGGGTTTGGACTTGACATTTTTGGGCTCGATGAAATGCACTTTCCACATTTTCAGACTTAAAAACTATAATTAACGTTAAAAGCTGCACTTAATATCTTCATATTGACAAAGGCTCAGATGACTAAATGTAATGGAAAAGGCATCCCTCTGTGATTCAGTGACCCTTTTACGAGTTCAGTAGCATTTGGATCGTCTAAAGCTGCGTTATGACTTTTCTTTATGATCCTGCTCATGTGTGTAAAGCAAACAGGAAGTATGCCAATTCAACCAGCAGGTCTTACATTCTCTCTCTAATGCACATGCACCAAGAGCTTCCTTCATGGTTTCCTCATGCAGCCACATTTTATAAAGGCGTGGCCAGGTTGAGACAATTACTCACATGTCGCAGTAGCTGTTTTGTGTGGCAAATTTCTCTATGCCAAGTGGTGACTATGCACCATGAAATTGCATACATAATAAGATCATGTTTATAACACTTCATTTAAAAAAAAGTTTGAAGTAGAATTGTTGCCACTGTTGATAAAGCTTATAAGTAGGGCTGGGCCATATTATACCGTTCACGGTAATACCGGTACAATGTTAGGCAACGATAAGAAAATGAAATATCGCGATAGAATGTGGGTAAAACTCGCATGCGCAGTGCCTTTGTTTTCATACGCACATGGCCGAAAAAGCACCACGGCAACGGAGAATGAGAAGGGGGAAAGCGGATTGTTGAGTGAAGCGGATGAACAAGAATTGGTTTGTAAAAATGGTGCCACTTCAGTGATGTGGAACTGGTTTGGTGTTTGTCCGTCAGATACACAACAAAGCACTTTTTTTTTTTGTAGAACATGCACCAATCCGTCTGTCGATCTCCGGCTCCCTTCTCCCATCACTCGCGAACAAGACCCCGAGATACTTGAACTCCTCCACGTGGGGCAGGAACTCATCCCGGACCCGGAGTGGGCACTCCACCCTTTTTCGGCTGAGAACCATGGCCTCAGATTTGGAGGTGCTGATCCTCATTCCCGCTGCTTCACAGTCAGCTGCGAACCGTTCCAGTGCGAGCTGGAGGCCTTCACCCAATGAAGCCAACAGAACCACATCATCCGCGAAAAGCAGAGATGAGATTCTGAGGCCACTGAAGTGAAAGCCCTCCGCCACTTGGCTGCGCCTAGAAATCCTGTCCATAAAAATTATGAACAGAATCGGTGACAAAGGGCAGCCCTGGCGGAGCCCCTCACCCACCGGGAACGAGTCCGACTTATTGCCGGCAATGCGAACCAAGCTCTTGCAACGGTTGTATAGGGATCTAATGGCCCGTAGCAACGGGCCAGACACCCCATACTCCCGCAGCACCTCCCACAGGACACCCCGAGGGACACGGTCGAATGCCTTCTCCAAGCCCACAAAACACATGTAGACTGGTTGGGCAAACTCCCATGCGCACTCAAGTATCCTTGAGAGGATAAAGAGCTGGTCCAGTGTTCCGCGACCAGGACGAAAACCGCATTGTTCCTCCTGTATCTGAAGTTCGACTAGCGGACGAACTCTCCTTTCCAGCACCCTGGCATAGACTTTCCCAGGGAGGCTGAGGAGTGTGATCCCCGTGTAGTTGGAACACACCCTCCGGTCCCCCTTCTTAAAGATGGGGACCACCAACCCCCCGGTCTGCCAGTCCAGGGGTACTGCCCCTGATCTCCACGCAACATTGTAGAGGCGTGTCAACCAGGAGAGCCCTACAACGTCCAGAGCCTTCAGGAACACCGGGGCGGACCTCATCAACACCAGGGGCTCTGCCACCAAGGAGTTGTTTAACTGCCTCAGTGACCTCACCTGCGGAAATTGGCGGGACATTCCCGCGCTAGTAAAGTTGTATTTTGTCTCGCATCAATTATATCATCAGTTATATCGTTATCGCAAATTTTCAAATATATATCGTGATAAATATTTTTGGCCATATCGCCCTGCTCTACTTATAAGTACTAGGGGTGGGTTTTGATTATCGATTTATCGATTAAAATCGATTCTGGCATTGGATAACTTGATATAGATTCATTAAAATCCTGAATAGATTTTTTTAATATTAATTTATTTTGCCCGAAACGCCAGAATCTCAGGTTAAACCTCACAAAATTTCAAGAACCACCAAACAGCTAAAACAGCAAATGAGAGCAGGTACACAGATTCTGCACTAAGATGTAAACACAAAGCGCGGACCCGCCGACGGATCAGAATCAGTGAGATGTCGCCTTTCTCACCCGACGGCACGGACACGGTCGGGGCTGAAAGCCGACAGCTTTGTGTTTACGCCCTTTTTGCGATTCTAAAGCTGTTAGTTTTATCTCTCTCCAAACATTATTGACCGAGCCAGCAGCAAAAGAAGATCCAAACTACGCTTCACATAAACATTGTCATGAATTCCCTCTGACTTTTGCTGTTTTGCTTCCACCACACTTCATGCACAGCTTTCTCTCTCTCTCTCTCTCTCTCTCTCTCTCTCGCTTTCTCTGTATACTTCAAGAACAGTTTCCCGTCTAAAAATCTGTTTTCTGAATTATTCGCTTGCTTGTTATGCACAAGTCTACCATTGTTTACAGCGCTGTCGGACGCTGTTTTTTTCCCTTTTACTTACTTCCGAAAAGAAAGCCTCATTTCTGCTGTTCAATAGGCTTCTGAACAAATTTTAACTTTTTAAAATTATGCAAAATGCAAAACGCTTAGCTGTGTGCTGTAACTTCAGAGGTAATGTTCATATGTTGATTAATGATTTTCTTTCGTTTTTGATCTACTGCAGAATATTTTTATAAAATCCAGGCCAGGAAAATCACCTTCATGTTTTTCTGTGTTTTATCTTCAGCTACTTTGACACAAAGGCATCTGCTGTGATGCTCACACCTTTGATAAAGTCTTGCGAGTGTCAGCTTCCTTTTTATAGATACAAAAATATGTAAATGTACTGATCTGAATTATAGTATTTCTGACTGTCTGAGGCAAAATTTCCCAGATTTAAATCGAATTGAATCGAATCGTAGATCGAATCAATTCGGGACCTTGTGAATCGGAATCTTAAACGGGTGTTTGAAATGTTCTTTGGGAACATTAGGTACAGATATCAGCTACAAAAACAACTCAAGTGACTTGATACAACTCCAGCTCTATGAGCATGTTATGCTTAGTCCCATAAAGAGCCTAACCTTTAGTTGTGTTACCAGAAGGGTGGTCTTTTAGTCGGTGGTAGCCATAGTCACATGGTGGCTTATGTAGTATGAATTTAAAAAAAAAACAAAAAAACAATATCTCTGCTTTATCTAAATTTGGTTGTAATTTATGGTGGGTGGAAATTAAAGGTACAGTGTGTAAAATCTCACCACTAGACGCAATCAAGTAAAATCTGTTTTCTTACCTCTCTTAATCGTAGTTACAGTGGCTGCTGTATGACAGACTACTTTGGCTGTCATTCATCTGTAGTGAGGGTGGGCTGTCAGTACTGTTTACCTCAGCTGTCAATATGTGACCAGATCTGTTTACTCCGTAAAACTTTATGGAACCAGTATGATGCAAATCAATGAGTCAGTGAAACTGTTCAATGACAGCAAGACAGAGGTGAGTAGTTGAGAATATCCTGAACTTTTTTGTGTGGAAGCACTGCTGTTTTTGCTGCTGTTAGCAGCTGTTAGCCACTGTTAGCCAGAATTACTGGAACTTTCTTTGAAATCCATGTAACATTTCTGGACTATTAACGTAATCACACTGGTTATCAGAGGGAAATGTGATCAGTTAAGGAGATACAGCTTGAGGTGAGGAGTAAGAGTTACAGCATTAATTGCATTGTCTTCTTTGTGTTTTCCCTTCCTTGGTGAAGGGGACCCCTTTGCAGATGATGAAACATAGGTATGATCCTTCTTATCTTGAGTTAAAAGTTGCAGACACAAATTAAATTTGCCTCCATGGCAAACAAACGTCTCTAAGCTCTCTTTTCCTGCACTTTTGGTGTGCTATGTATAGGACTATATACATAAAAGTCAATTAGGCGGAACGGCGATATTCATCTCAGCCACTGCATTAAAGATGGTGGGGCACGATGACAAACTGGAAACCGCTCACATGTATTTTTAATTCATTAAGTTCATTAGCATACATAAATTTGTTGGTAGACATAATTACACAATATTAAATGTATATTTATGAGGACAACATATTTGCTTCAATTTAATTCCTCTAAAAAATGATTTACATCAACTTTAAGGTTGATGTTTGAGTAACTGCAATTGACCTGCCAAATAAATCATATTTAGTCTTGTTTTGGGTTTTTATTTTTTGTTCTGCATGCACATGTACTACAACAACTTTACAGCCTTTCTCCACACAACACTAAAGCACACATCTGATGAAAACCCAAATTATACTAGCTGTACTCTTTAATAAGGTCACCATTCCTCTAAATAATAGTCTAGAAAAGGCCACAGCCACTTTAGCTATTTGAACTCAAAGAACACCAATCTAAGCCTAATAGTGTCTAAAGCAGGAGGACACAACCAGTTTTCAGAGTAATAGAGTGCACTCCAAAAGGGACCAAGGCCATGTGTTTTAGACAACCACAATGTACATCTGCCCTCGTCATGGCAGCTGTGTGGTGCAGCACACGAGGCTGGGATTTTAGTAGGCGACACTCAGTAAGCTCTAACCTTCAAGCACGACAGAAAGCGCCATGTTGTCGTCAAGCCTGACAGACTGTGATCCAGTCCGGCGGCCGTAATGCTCGGCACGTAAGAAGGGATGTGACTTGATCTCTGGCCACTGATTATTGACCAAATTCGTCTGCAGACAGAATGCAACAAACTCTCTTCAAATTGCATGTAAAATCGATGGTTAAATCGACCACTGGCTTCAGTCAATAAGAGAAGTTAGGCTGAACAAAGCTCTCATTATACAGAGAAAGTGAGTTGTGCAGACAAGGCGATGTGGAAGATAACACTGAGTGACATTTAATATCATCAGTTAATGAAAAGATGATAATACAGTTTAACTCCTGATAATGTACAGACGCGCTTTCTGTGACATTTAGCATATCTGAGAACATGTAGATAGTTTGTGGGGCACATTCAGTGGCACACTAACACACACACACACACACACACACACACACACACACACACGACCTTTTTCCTTCATATTCATGCAGTCTTACTTTGTGCAGGCCCACGGGGGGAAAAAAACAAAAAAAGAAAAAACAGGAGAATTAATGCGTTCCTTGACATTTGATCCAACCCTCTTCCCTGTGTCAGCAGAAATCCAACTCCTCATCACTTTGCTGCAGAGTTTAGTAGTCCTCAGTCTCTATTACTGATGCTGTCACTTCCTATGTCCACGATCTGCTGCATCGGAAGCTCCCTGATCAAAATGCTGCTGCCATCGGCACTCTCCGACTAAGCAGTGCAGGTAAAGGCTAACTGGGGCGTCTCCAGACAAAACGCTGATTGTATCCACAGTGTTCTCACAGACTTGAATAGCAGATGCAGTGTTTTTAGTGTCACTAGAGTGCACTTCATTACCGTGAGAGTTCATACCAAGTTTGAGGTTTATTGACTGTCACTTAAAAGGCAACACGTCTGCACTGCATTCTGATCTTCTGAGCTTTACATCTGTCTGAGCCTTTTCTAAGATGGATTACGCCCTGTTTGATGGCTCGACATCAGAGCTAAATGGCAAGTCTGGAGAGAAACGCTTGTCTTTTATCAATTAGAGGCTGACATCAAAAACCTGACAGCTACCTTTGATTTGATTCCTCAACAGATGAAATTTTTTGCCATTAACCGCCAACGCGGCTGCACCAGCGAAGAATCTTTATTTACATCACAGAGTCTGTGTGTTGCATTGTGACTATATACCTGGTTATATGGGTCACAATACTGACATAAAAAGTCGGTATGCCCACTGTAGTAATTAAACTTTGTTTGCGAGTGAATCTCATATCACCAGTTAAATGTTTCTATCACCATGACAGTGTAATGCTGTGCTCAGGAAATCAGTTGTGCGCTATAAACACATGATTGCTCACTCTCTGCTTCTCTCTAACACTAATCACCATCGCTGACAGGTGCACTGTCGCAAGACTGTAATTTTCCACATCTACAAAAAGTGACATTTAGTTACCAAAGGCAAATTAATGGGTTTGACTTTTTCACTTCATGAGAGAAATTTTTAAAGGCTCTTTGGAGGTACATAAATTTCCAATTCACAGGCAAAAAAACTGTGGTAGACAGTAACTATAGTGTGCTACACTGTAGATATAAGGAGTAATTCTGCATGTAGCTTTGGCAATAATCTCTCATTGCAAAGGGAAGCAGTGTTGTACATCTATTCAAATCAACTGCTATTCAATTTTAGTTATATAGCACATAATATATATAGACGACCTGCTATAAGCAAGCACATGCCGACAGTGGGAAGAAAGAAACCCCCAGCAGAATCAGGCTCAGACAGGACAAAGATACACTGTGGAGCCAGAGATGAATAATAACTGATGGTTAAATGCAGAGTGGAGTATAAACACATAGTGAGTGAAAAAGGAAGCACTCATTCGGCCTTGGCCTATTGCAGCATAACGAAGTGGGTTCAATGTCACCTGATCCAGCCTTAACTATAACAAAAAGAAAGGTTTTAAGCTGATGTGGAATGAACGGTATTTCATGGTAGGGCTGTTTGATATAACGATATATATCAGATGACGATATAAAAACGTCTATCGTTTCATTTTACGCTATCGTTTATTTCGTGGTGTCGCAAAATAAACTTTACGGCAATATTTTTTCATCGTTTTGATGGTCACTGTAGTGGCTATATGAATTTCTTAAAGTTCTCTCTTTCTCTTATATTTAATATAACCACACTACGGACGGACAAGCGACTGTTTTTATTTGTCGTTAGCAACAATGATGGTAAAACCATCGCGTGTCCGCTTGTTTATTTTCCACATAAACCTTTCACAATAAAGTTCAAGATCCTGTTGAGACTTTTCAAAATAAACTGAATCATGTGAAAGAGTGTGCAGATGAGAGCCGCCAGGTGCTAAAAAATAAACCTTAGACGTTAGAACAGGCTTTTCCCCGCAGCACGCCGTGTAATAAATACTTACAAAGAAAACGGCGGCCGTTACAACTTATGTCTAAAAATGTATCGTTTCATGCATCGGTTAAAACACTCGACTCCAGGTACATGACGCCCAGCTGGAAACACTTCCTGCAAGACGAGCTGCCCGAGATTCACAGAATTTACAGAAAATGTTACATTTTTGTGATTTATATCATTATCGGGACGATAGATGTCTTATATCAGGATATGAGATTTTGGTCATATCGCACAGCCCTATTTCATGCTACTGGGAGCCTTCAAAGGTGAAACAGGAGCCTATACTGATCTTTGGTGATGTAAGATTTCTTTTTTTTGTCATCTGACCAACCTAAAGGCTTATTTACTGGTTTTGTTACTGTCTGACCATTCTTGTTTTTCCTCCAGTCTGACTTCAAAGCTGTGAGTACAGTTTTATATTAGGTGAAAAGAATCACGAGTACAACTACTAAGATAAGATTAACAAATTAAAATTTGTGTTAAAAAGCAAAAGACTATAGAACAAAGTAGAAACAATGTTTTGCTTACTGCACAGCCGCCTGAGTTAAAATGCTGACTGGAGCCACTGTGGCGTCCTGTAATTTGATTATAATGGACAGCTTCAAGCCATTTATAAAACACTATTTTCCACTGGCCAGGTTACAGTATAATTAAATACACAAACTCACTTAGTATTCAAGTCAATCAATCACGTACAGTCCAACCTGATGTAAATTACATTACCGAGTCCTCAAAGCAAAACATGGATGATGCCTGAATGAGTGACTCACAGACACAATGTTGCAACATTTTTCAAGGTCAGTCCAAGGAGAGTCAGTGTGCAGCATCAGGGTGGCAGCCTGTAAATCGTGATTGGATCAGCAGGCCTTTATGGGGGGTTAACACATCCCTGCATGCACTCTACTTCCCTCGCCATTCTCTTCCCCTGCATACTTAAGTAATCGAGTGCAAGCTCCTTTTATGTCGATCAAAAGTTCGGAGCTACACTCTAAAAAAAGATCTGCTGGCTTAACGTAAAAAAATTAAGGTAACAATTTGCATGGATCTTTTTAAGTTACTTCAGCTTAGCCACTATAGCGTAAATGCCACAAGAGTTCTCTAGTTAGGCAAACTCTATTCCTTACGTACAAACAACATGATTTGCTTTGTCCTCTACAAGCTTAATTAAGTTGAACCAACTTAATTTTAATTGTTTAAAAAATTACTCCATTTAGTTATTAAAACTTATTTTTTTACTTTTATTCTACTCAGAAATATCCATGCAAATTGTTACCTTAATTTTTTTGAGTACTAGTAACTTACAATAACTTATAACTTACAATTATACAATAAATTACACATTGAAATTCCAGTTTTATGATCAAACTGTTTATTAGAACACCAGTCCACCATTCCAGACTCATTGACATTTCAATAGCAGACAAAATTGTTGCCTCCATAAAATAAATGACATAAAACACCCCTGTAAATCTGTCTCAAAAAGACTGAACATTTTGACAGTCATGCTCTGATTCAAGTTTGTTTGTGTTAAAGTGATAGTTTAGGTTTTTTTAAGTATGAAGTACATTGTGAGTATATTACACACAGTAGACAGCAGTCAGCACATTCCTGCCACCAACACGCACAATAGGCTCAGTTTGTTTGTGTGACTTTGGTAAATCTGAACTAACCCGAACTAACACCAAAGTCACCAAATAACACAATTACACTTACTGATCAAGGCAGCAGGAGACCAGCAACTCCTGTGTGCTGTCAGGTAAAATTGCTGTTTTTGTCCATGGACGCTGGTGGGCCAGAGCGATTGAAACAACAAGCAGTAGAACTTCTCTTTCCTCACAGAAAAGGCTGTCTGATAGCAAAATAAAGCAGTAAACATATTCTTGATATAATGTACATTTAAACTGACATCAGTTTTATTAGGATGGAGGCTCATCTTGCGTGCCGGTGGCCCCGTCTGCTTCTCCGTAGGTGGAGCTTACTGACTGCCATCTACTGTGTGTAATACACTCACAATACATATGTACCTCATATACAGCCTCACTTCAAAAGACCCGAGCTATCCTTTTAAAGTGCATTATTTTTAACTAGGTGTACTTAATGCTCAACGCTCAACTTTACACCTACTGCCTACTGTAAAGTATGTAACACAACACATTGCAAACAACAGTGGAACATTTCCCGTTTAATTTGAGGATAGCCTCACTCTTCACATTTTTTAGTACAACAGTTTACTTTTTAGTGACATTACCTTAGGACTGGCTTTCAGATCATCCAGCTCGAGGAATATCTTTTGAAACACTTCAAAAGTGTTTTTCAAAAGTGTTTTTCAGTTCTTTTGGGTAGCTGAGGTTGAGTGCATATATCAGCCCCATTAGCAAGGCACAGGCTCTGGGTACATCCAGGTCTGCTAGGACTTCTGTTCCTTCAAGTATGATCCTTGCGCTGGCTGGATCAGACGTTGTGGCACCTCTGGTTACAATCTTCATCACTTCATTGGTAATATCCCCGCCACCATCCTGGTAGATCAGAATCAATATAAATGTTTTAAGTAATCATACTTATACATGAGAGTAACACAAAATAGGGCTGCAACTAACAATTTTCTCAATTATCTGATTATGTCTGTGAAGGTTCTCTTTGCAAGCTCCTTTGACGATTATCTGATTAGTTGTTTGGTCCAGAAAATGTCAGAAAATGGTGAAAAATGTCAATGTTTCTCAGAGCCCAATATGATGACCTCAAATGTCAAACATATTCAGTTTGCTGTCATAGAGGAGTAAAGAAACCAGAAACGATTCACATTTATGAAGCTGAAACCAGAGAATTTGGACTTCTTTTTCTAAAATAATTACTTAAACCGATCAATCAATTATCAAAATAGTTGCCGATTAATTTAGAAATCAATTAATAATAGATTAGATCGTACCTCTAATACAAAGTATAGTCATGTCTGATTTACCTGCTCTTTGAAGAGATCCTCCTCCTTTTCCCTGAGATACACCACTAAGCCACAGATAGCGACCTCTCGCCTTCTCTCCACAGAATCGTCCTGTGAATAAGAAAAAGAATGTCGAACTGCTCTTCGAGGAGGATGGGTTTTTGATAATTACATCCCATCCAAAAAAAAAAAAAAAAAAAAAAAGGATTGACTTTATATGGCCTGAACTGTACCAATTATAGATTTCCAGTGATAATCAAAATAATGAATTGATCATTTCAAAGAGCCATTTCTCTGAAATGATCAATTCATGAACTTGAAAAATCCAGGTAACAAATAGAAAAACTGCAAAATCTTGCAAATTACTCTGCCAATCATGATCCACATCACCTATAATTTGTTTTATTATTAAGTATTTATAGTTTTAATTGATATTTGTGCCTCAAGCTCTAAACAATAATTTGACATAGTTGAGTTGTAAACAGCTACCTTTTAAGACTCAATATCACCTATTGGAAAAAAAAGTGGATTATCCTATTTGAAATAAACTACATTTCATTCATTCATACCTCTAGCAGCATGTTCTGGATGCGCCGAATGCGCATTTTTGCAGCCCCTCCTCTTGAGGACAGCAAGGACATTATTTTCTGAGAGTACTGGTCCAGCTTTGCCATGAATGTTGTCTCCAGGTTAACAGTGGTGATCCTTCTGAATTCTTGGTTTATCTGTATAAAAAAAAGGCACAAATAGGCACAACATGTTAATGTATACAATTTACTTTAAAAGAATACATACTGCAAATTATCTTATGGAAAAATATTTACCTGAACTGCATCAAAAAGAGCAGGCCATCTTTCTTTCAGGTCATTGATTTTTGGTGCTTGATTGACAACTTCCTGCCTGCGAATGGAGAATGTTATGTTATGTTTCCAAATCAAAGATATTTTTTCTTAAGTGATACAACTGCGCTTATGTATCTGCAGTTAACACCCAAAAGAGCAAAATTATATTTTATGTGCTAATGCACACTCAATGTAATGTCATTAAAACAACTAGTTTATGAATGTTACTTAAGATCTTTCCTGTGGCGTTTCTACAACATGGCGTTCGCTTCCTCGCCCGCGTTTTTTGACTGAACTTTGACACAGGCTGTTCTTCAGCTAGGGCTCAATTAACAAACTTCAATCTCACATAAAAATAACTCTAGGACTTAAACATCAAAATGCATCGATGTTAAACCGAATGTATACTCAGTAACCTACATTTGTTTAGTCATGAATGTAAAATGGCCCAGCCTTTTGCTGGTCAAACCTTCATCAACGCTGCAACGATTTCAAAGTAGAAAGAAGAAAAACATGTATTACCCTGTCTTTGCAGAGTTAAAACTACGGCTACAGAAGCTCAGTGTCAATTTACACCATTTGGCTGCCACCGTAAAACAAAACTTAACAAAGACTAATGTTACGGTCGAATTACTTCACAAGTTAGCCAGAAGTGTAACGTTACTAGCTTATCACCACCACTCGCCGAGGAAGAGTTTAGTGTTGTGTAAAAAGGATTTCTTGCAGTGCGTGTTGATAGAGTTAAAGTTAGAGTTATTAGCTGCTGTGAATAAAACAAGGCAAAAAATTGTACTCACCACAAAGCTTTAACGTTTGATAATGTTCCGTACAAAATGCCGCTTCTCTGCTTTCTCTCTTTGCCTCCGTTTCTTTCGATCAGTGGTCTGAGAGCACAACATGTCCGGGCAAGTCAGCCTTGTACTCAGCTTTTAAAGGACGCTTACGAGATTTTTAAGTTGTATTAACTGAATACACTTTCATGTTAAGTTAACACAGAAATGTCTGTTCAAAATCGATATATTACTGAGCTAAGACTGTTTTCTTTATTTTCATTTCGACCAACTCATTAAATTAAGTTATCAACTGATTACAATGTGTACATGCAACAAACTTAATTTTTTATGCAGAAAAAGCTATTAATTTTAAGCTTTACTTACTAACCCCATGAATCATTTTTTAGAGTGTACCTACAGTCAGCCGACAATTTCTCCTTATAAAGGTCAAGATTCATCAGGGGGTCAATGTCAGCTGAGACATCTGGTTAAGTATATCATTGCCAGCAAGTCATTACAAGCTTAACTAACATGACGAGGCATGAATGAGGCATGCTTTATATATATACTTGAATGAGGATAGAGGTTCAGTCCTGTCATCACTGTACAAAAGTTTGTCAAGGGCAAACTGTGCATACAATGAGAGAGTGTGTGGTGTGGCAGGTAATAATAAAGGTGTTTACTTTCTTTATTGTTTGGAATTGTTTGTCATGAGTCACCGAGTGACAGTGCCACCCAGGCAAGCATCTTTCCACGATGTGTCACCGTAACGTGACGTCCCACACAGTATATTTGGCACACTTCCCGACCAAACCACAGCGCTGTATTCATTCTTTAACTTCTGGGAAATGTGTGGACAGATTTGGCAAATATCTCTTCAGGTTAGCCATTTTGCCTTTAACCAGTCCAACTCATACTGGGGTAATTTCATTGCAGCTCCCACTGAAAGCAATTAGAGGTCCGGTTGTGTCATGTTGTCTCTCCGAGATCTCTGTGTGTGCTACCGCCAGCACTGACACTTACTTCCTGTTCCCATCCCGGCAGTTTCTGAAAAAAAAAACCAAAAAAAAAAACCTGGAAGGCAGCTTGAAATGATGACCTGACATGACTGACAACCAAGGGCGGGCCTTGTGACAGTCAACACCTCCACAGCCCGGGATAATAATACTAAGTGACTCCTGGGATCAAGCTAAGGCTCTGCTGTTTTTAAGAGAATGTACTGCAAACAGATTCACATGATTCACATAAATAAATGTTTGTCATTAATATGTGAGCAAGTGTGAGAGCAGAAGCCTAATTTTATTGTTACCTTTCGAGTGTGTGTATCCCTACTGATGACATTTAGATGTGAAAAGTTACAAAGATGAGGCAGCCTTAAATAAATAATTTTAAAAAAAGCCAGAAACATGGTAGCAAAAGCCCTTTTCCACCTACACTAGTTCTACTAACTGCAGGCAGGAGTCATGCATGAAACCTTTTTTGCTTGGAGAAAAGACAAAAATAGACAAAGTACGAAACGTAAGACTTCTGTGCAAAGGTTGCTACAAAAAGGGTTGTACTTATTCTGAAGCTCTGAAATGATCATAATAGAAAACTGATGTGTATTCACTTTTTTCCCTTTTTTTTAAAAACAGGATTCATTGATATGCAAAACTTTCCAACTGGCCATAGTCTGTACAACAACTGATGAATGCCAATATATTGTATGCGCAGTGCATGCAGCTATGCCCTGAGGCTGCACACACCATTTCCGACGAAAGCAATCATGGGAGGGATGCTGCGGATTAATAATACAGAATTGCATTATTTTGTTTTAAACCGGAAAAAAACAGGAAAAGGACGCTTCTGTTTGCGTTAAACAATTACAAATACACTAATAGTACATGGCCATTGTGCCTTCTGCCCATAAAACATATTTACTGACACTGCTTTTAAGCACCAATTGGACAATCAGTCAACTACCAATTGGCAAAGTGATGTACAGCTGACTTATATACACATTCTTTGGATGTGTGTTGGTTATCCCTCACTTGCCCTTCTGAACTAAATCAGGAAGCAGACTGGCTGTTTGTTAGAAGTAATGCAAGCTCTAGCCATGCATCTCTCTGATCTGTTCAGATATCCACACAGATGTGGTGTCCCAGATATTGATGATAAACCAATCAGCAATCAGTGGATCAAAGCTGCAAGCAGGAAACTGATAAGGCAATTTCCATATAAGTTAACTAGCTAGCTGGATTCATTAAACTTAGATACAGAAATATGGTGAATGACACACGGACAACAATAACTTTGATTAAGATTTTTTTGTCGTTGTTGTAAGCTACATGTTCCTAACAGCTACAGGTTTCGCAGCCGGTTCAGTTGGCCCAAAAAGGAAATGAGGTTTGAGTGCCATATCCATGTGTCTCCACCAAGAAAATATAATAAAAAGTCAAAGGAGGTGCAGCTCTTCTCTTTATGGAGCTCCATGAAGCATGTGTACCATGGCAGATTTTAAATAAGTAACCCAAATTCATAACTGTGGTGCGTCGCTTCATAAACGTTCCCATCCAGAATGAAAGACTCAGATTAACGGCGCTCCAGTTGCATTTTAATGAGCATATGTAAACACAAACAATCAAGCTGTGGAGATTTTGCACTCTCAGCTTATCTACAACAATGAAACAGAGAAGGGAGCACTGAGCAAAGACACCATCACAAGCACTCAGGATTTACAGCTCTGCCTCTGGTGCACACTCTTAACTCCATCAAAATCGAAGGTAATCGGCTATTTAAACATGACTGTGCGATTAGAGTTTAATAAAAGCATTTTACAGGCATGCCAACTTTTTAATTACAGCTGTTGGAAATGACTCAGTGAAAGAAAAAAAAAGGAGAAAACCATTATTAAAAACACACACGAGTAAAGCCACAAAAGCGTTCAGGGATCTCTGACAGGCACACAGGAGCCACTTTACATCTCGTTCAGCAGTTTAGCTGAGGAAAAATGCTTTGTTTCGTATTCAGCAAAAAAGTGAATGAGATTTTGTAGTGTTTGAATTTAAAGATGGCATCTTTTTTTTTACAGCTATTCCGAGCATATCCGTGTCATCTACTGTGCTGACACAGCTCCCAATAGACGGAGGGCCGGTTTGGTTTAATCATCCGCTCAATGACAGCGTGATGATCAGACACAGTGTAAGGAGACACGTGGACGTGACAGCGCCCAACACATTATCCTACAGCTTTCTTACTTCTCAACAAAAAGTTCACACTGTAAATACATTCGTTCGTGCTGACACATTGTCCAAAAAAAAAAAAATCTTGGTAATTTACATTTCAAAGTGTGACAATGAAAATGTTGCAGTAATCAATATTTTACCAGGCCACTGGCAACTTTTCTTTTTCAGTGCAAGTCGAGACTTCAGAAGAAAACGATGACCTAATCTCTAATCACAGGGTTTGTTGCCACCAGTATTAATTCCCATATGGGACCAGTGAGTCTGTGTGTAGTATGCAAGTCAAAAAGTTCTCAGATGAAAACCTTTTTCAGAGCTGTTATAGCTGATCAATCCTGACCAGTTTATTGAACTAAACCAGCGATCCCCAACCTTTTTTGCGCCACGGACCGGTTTATGCCCGACAATATTTTCGCGGACCGGCCTTTAGGGTGTCGCGGATAAATACAACACAATCAAACCAGTAGCGGTACCAAAAAAGAAGATTTGGTCATAACACACAGGAAAAGACCCAGGGAACCGAGCTAATGATAAAAACGCCAAAAAAAAATAACGATAAAAACCTTGAAAACCATAAATTTCACACACGAGCCTCAACTCTCGCGACCCGGTACCAAACGGCCCGGTGTTTGGGAACTGCTGAACTAAACCTGTATGAACCTCTCTGAACTGAAGCACTCTTGGATAATTTTATTAAACAGTTTTCCTTTTTTTCTTTTCAGATTATTTTTATTCAGTATCAGTTTATTTATTTTTACGTGATATATTGTTTTTTACTATGGATGGGATAAAAAAGACTCTTGTTATATACACTGCTTAAAAAAAATTAAAGGAACACTTAGAGGGAAACTGTAAACAAATCAGAGCTTAATGGGATAAAAAAAAGAATCCTGCTGGATATCTATACTGATATGGAGTGTGTAATGTGTTAGGAACAAAAGGACCCCACATCCTTTGACAGATATGAAATAGTCCTGTGTTTAAAACATCTCACTCATTAAATTCTTTGTCTTTTGTTCTAGAAAAAGGCTTTCCACATGGATATTTCGCCATACACTGATACACTTCCTGTTGAAGAAATACATTCATGGGGGCAGCCATTTCTCCACAAGACCTCCCTTGGTTATTGAGCTGCAAGCTCTGAAAACAAGCCTGCACATTATAACCTTATCGATTGAAAATGCACTATTAGAAATCCTGGGATTAATTATTCAAAGGGAATTAATTAGCACTTTCAGAGGGGAGACTGAATGAGCTGCTGTGAGTAATCAACCCAACACAAGAGAAACGTAAACCAACCCAGAGCTATGAAGCGTAACACACGGGATTGAAACATTAAGAGAAAGAACCAAAAACATTCTGCTTCATGACACCTAAACCATTTTACATAATAGCTTAGCAAGGTGACCACTTCTACCTCCCATTCAACATCAAGAAAAAGCCAGAGCGATAAATGATTTATGCAGACCGTACACTACCACACGCCACATTAAAAATACAAAATGTACACACAACCGAGGGCTACTGTAAACTGGGCTTTCTAAATTTCCCGCTGAAGCTGTTTACACTATTAGCATAGATTTGTTAAGTGGAAATACAAACTATATGAATATGAGCTCAGATACTGTATCCAAGATGAGAGACTGCAACAGAAAAAAAAGAATCTTTTATTTTTGGTGATTTTTGACCTGAAATCAACCATTACCTTTCTTCGCGTCAAAGTCATGTGTGGATCATAGCGGAACAGAAATGTCAGCCACTATCAGCACAAACCATTTTAAAATGCCGAGATTTCCCTGTGTGTGCGTGTGTCTGTGTGCGTGTGTGTGGTTTTTTATGACCAAATAAGAATTGATCAAAAGTGACATTGTGCCGACCTTTTGGTGCTGAACATCTTGGCAGAGTCTTCTTTCTCCTGCTCAGAGGCTTTGGGAGGTCAGGGTTTGATGCTGCCCTTTGAAACCTGCAGGAAGCACACAAACACACACATGAGTACAAAGCAAAAAGACAGAGGCAGGGGAGAGAAGGAGATAACGATGAGATTTTCAGCATCACAGTCGAGCCCCCCCCCACCAAGTTGTCTGAAAGCCTTGGCCACGCTGACCTCAGCGGCCTCCATCAGCTGGCCTCCGACTGAGCGATTCAAATTGACTGGGCATGGCAGGAGGGAACAAGCAGAGCAGAACTGGGCCAACATGACAAAGACAATGCATGGAGTCAAATGGCAGCTTTAATAATTATTCGCCTTACCCCGCCACAACAAAACCCATTTAAAGCAGAACGGCATTAATTTGCACTGAAGCTCAACTGGAACAACAAGGAACAACTAAAGTATAATTAAAGGGGGGGGGGGGGGCTATAATTATCTATCTCTGTATATCTTTCTTGACATATATATATATATATATATATATATATATATATATATATATATATATATATATATATATATATATATATATATATATATATATATATATATATATATATATATATACAGTAAATGTGTGCGTGTGTGGTTATATAGACAAACATTTTACATGTGATTAAGTAAGAGATTTTGTAATTGCATCTCCAAACTGAGTTTCTCTGTGTCTCTCATATACCGTGCCATTACTACCCACCACACTGGTAATATCTGACAGGTTAGCCTCTGCTCTTTTATGTAAAGGTTATCAGAAACTGTGGAGGATGTAAATGAAGATAGGGTTCAATAATTAATGCCAAGGTCTATACAGGCCTCAGTTCTCACCCTCTGCAGTCTGTAATGAGACGAGTGGAGATGAGCAAAAAAAGGAGGGAGGAGCAGGGAAGCGATTAAAGGGGCCACCTCAGTCCTATCTGGCCTCTCTCGCCCCTCTATCACTCAGACATGCGGGCATGTGCGAACATGCACTTCGACTCATTTATAACAGCTGAAGGGTGTTTCCTCCCTCGTACACGTTGGCGAAGAGCAGCGGGGTGTTGAGCGAACAGGCAGAAAGGTTAACAAAGTAGTGTGACACTGGAAACATCTGATAATTCATTCAGGTGACATGGAGACAGTGGAAGTACCCGGGTCTGTGACTAATCTAAGGCTGCGCCGCGGCCAACTTTGTTCCTTCCAGGATTCGTAGACGCTCTGAGCATGGGCACAAAGCCACGAGTAAAAGTGATTCTTATTATCATGTCTGGCAGACCGAGCTTGCAACAACATTATTTGAGACAGCGTCCTGTTAATAGCTCTGACAGTGTAATATTTTCAAACGATGTAAACTTCTATAATGCAATTAAGAAAATGAAGGATTAGACTAGTGTCACTGTTAGAAGCCAAACAAAACAGACAGTAATTCAGATAAGGGTAAATTCTGTCACCGGGCTTCCACAGCATCAGAAAGTGGCTCAAGAGCTTCACATGAAAAAGGCTAAGGATCTGTAACCATCCCAAAGATTCCAAGTGGACATGTTAAAGCCTGCTGAACTCAGTTCAACCTGCTGCTGGAACCACAGTATAAACGGAGTTATCACTTATTGCATGTCCCAAACATGACAGCGTCACAGCTTCTGAAAGAAGCACTTGAGTGTCGTTTTTAATGGTTGTGCACATCCCACTTCTTGTAATATGGTGCACGCTGCAAGTTCTCCATGATGTGATACATAAAGGTATGAATTACAGTATGGACAGAGTTCACTGCTAAGTTGAAAAAGATAAGACATATTTGACAAAGCTTTGGAAAAATCTCCACGACTGCTTTGCTTCCTGTTTCATCTTGTTCTGATTTCTACTACACTATTAAACCTGTGATTTTTTTTTCTGAGCAGCAACAAGCAACAACCATTGTTTAGACCACTGGAGCAAGTGAAGGGCACGCCCAGTACAACAGCAAATGATGTTGAGTACATTATGTTAGGTAATGGCACCGTGTTGGCTATAATAGGGATACAGATGAAACCTACACACTGCCTAAAGCACATAAACAAATTTGGGTTAGGCTGAGGTCTATGTAAGATGGCAACTTGCCACAGCTGAAGCTACCCAGTGAAAGCAGAGTTACAAGAGGAGCTTTTCCTTGTCTGCCTTAACTGCCTTATGACTTTTAGTGACACCCCACTTTTCATGTATAGGGTTTAATGTGATGTCGGCCCAGCCTTTACAGCTATAACAGCCTTGAATGCAACTGCTAAGCCGTGAAAACGTATTCCGCCGTTTACGCCGTTGTTCCCAGTCACTTTCACTTTGTTATAATACCACTAACAGCTGGCAGTGGAATATTTAGTAGTGAGGAAATTTCACAACTGGACTTGTTGCACAGGTGGCATCCTATCACAGTATCACGCTGGAAGTCACTGAGCTCCTGAGAACAACGCATTCTTTCACATGTTTGTAGAAACAGTCTGCATGCCTAGGTCGTTGATTTTAAATACCTGTGACCGTGGAAGTGATTGGAAAACCTGGATTCAAGGATTTGTATGGGTAAGTGAAGACGTTTGGCAGTATAGTGTATGTTAATGGGAAATATGCCAGTGTGAAAAAAGCTGAAATCATCCTTTGACAACCTTTGACAACCTACTTGAAAGCTAGCACATTTAACTTTGTTACTCATTCTGCGCAGTGTCGCTGCAATAGGAGAAAACGAGTTTGCAATTAGAGCCAAATATTAGAATTACACGCTCACTTGTAAACGTGAACACATTTCGTCCTGCCCACGCCCTTCTGAATAAGCCACCAAAAAGAAAAGAAAATCTGCTGAGGAAAACAGCACGGCTAATGTCAGTTTGGAGGCAAACTAGCCAATTAGTCTGTCAGCTGCAGCTCACTGAACAGCATATAAACACACCAGAAAATGTCACTTCAGCCTGTTTAGATGCTGGTGTGGTCCTTACTCTTCAATCCCATCGTCTACCAATGACTCGCAGAACAACTTCGTTTACTTTGTCTTCTGTTCCCCTGCTGGGACTCAGCCTGCTTGCTGCTGCCAATCAAACGGAGGCAGACACACCTACCCAGCTGTGGAGACACAAAGAGAAAGTTTCTAATAAAAAGCCAGCGTCTTTTTTCCCCCCTTCCTTTCTTTCATATAGTTTCTTCTAAACAACCCGACTTTGGACTGCATGCTTTTAAACTGACAAAATGTCAGTCTCACATTGGTACGAGTAAAAAGGTTGAGATAGCTCAAGCCAAAACTGTGTGGTGACTGATGCTACGACAATGCATCAGTGTTTTTTCTACCAGCTGTACTTCCAAAACATTTCATACCATAAACGCAGCAGGTGGACACTAATAAAAACCTTACCACAAAGGGTTGCAGGTACATGCACAGTGAAAGGCAATTATTTTAAAATATTTCATTTCATTAAAGCGAACTGTTTATCTAATTTGAGAGAAAAAATTCAGAGCCCAGGGAATACAGGCAGATAATTTCAAAGAGTCCCGCAATTGCCTTCCCCATTGCTGTTAAAATGTGACTCATCCTCGCATTCGTCACAGTGTCGCAGGGCCTTAAAATGATTACAGAGCACCTCACCAAACCCTGCGCTGCCCTCAGAAAAATAACAAACCGCTGAGCTTTCGAGGGTCGACAGTAAAAAGACAAAAACTGAAAATGTTAGATTTTTTTCTAAGTGTGAGGCCAGCTTCAAAGCCACACTAATAAGTGTCCTTTTATTTAAAGCAACATATTATATAACAAGAAAAGAAACAGGATGCCAGTATGAAATTCAGATAAGGATGAATTAAAATGGACCCAGCATTTCTTTTTTGTGAGCTGTGAACATATTGAATATCTAAATGAAGCTCTTTTTTTGTATTTACATTTTCTAAAGCCTGTATGTTGATGCTGATGATGCAGACCCTGTTGTTGTCACAAGCTAAGGCCGGCACAAACTGGTGGCTGGCAACAATTGTTCTTCACCAGGGGAGCTAACAATTATGTCCCAGCAGTAAGAGTACCAAATGTGCACTAGGAGAAGGAGTTCTTTTTACTGAACCATGCAAAGACTTACTGTTATCATTAACAGATTTGATTTTGTATCAGTCAACAGCATCAAATTTCAAATCAGTTTCAGTACAGCTTTAAAGATAACTGTAATAAGTTAATTTAATATGTGGTGTTGATTTATTAAGAAATGCAGATAAACATTACTTAGTCTTGGGGTATGTAAATAAGGAAATCACCAGTCATTGAAATGAGACGTAAGTTTAAAATAGTTTATTAGGCAAACTAATAATAATAGAAATTATAATTTTCTTTTGTAAAGACCTGTGAAATATTAAATACAGACACACCCATAAACAGTACATAAACGATGGAGGTAGCCACTTTGACGTCATTCAATTCAATTCCAATTTTTATAGTGTCAGATCACAATAACAATCACTTCAAGGCACGCGATATTGTAAGGTATCGGCCCTACAATAACACAGAGAAAACCCCAATAATCAGAGGAACCCCTGTTAGCAAACACTTGGCAATAGTGGGAAGGAAAAACTCCCTTTAACAGGAAGAAAAGTCAGTTTAGGCATGAGAGAAGAAAACTGATAAGTAACATGATACATAATACCAATGTGAAGCCATAAGCCACAACATTGAATGAGACAGCAAAACAGTTGACGCTGTCTTTTCTAATAGGCCAATATGAGTCAACAAGGAAGACTGTGATGTTCAGCTAACACACTGTAAGTGATGATCATGGCGTAGACCTTTTACTCACGTTAGCTAATTATAATATTTAGTCTATCGTTATCCAAGACGAACATATATGCTCTTAGGTTAGCTTTTCTTCAAGTTGATAATGCCACCATAAGAACCTGTAGCCACATTAAGCTAAATTCACTAAAGATTATTAGTGTGGATATTTTCTGCCACCAGTGCATGAACAGACACCACAACAATGCAAGAATGGAGCCATGTGGCTTCTCCTGGCATGAGTGGACCTCATCTCCTTCTATCTCTATGGCCAGAACCGTGTTTGAAAATGTTTTCCTGCCGAGCTTCATTAAGTCAGCCTTGTGTTTCAGCTTAATTGTCTGGCCATGCAGAGCATCCTGACAAACACTATCAGCATCCAAGCATGTAATGGATTGAGGCGAATCCCTCGGACTGACAGCAGGAGAGCGGGTATCCCTACTGCTCAGACCTGCACTTCTGCTGAAAGCCGCCGACCGTAAACCATCAATGACACGGTGGCGATGTGTTCGACATAACACAGGAAGCTTTAAGCTTGGGGGCTGACACAGCCGCTTTACAAAAAACAAAGATGAGCTAAGCACGTTTTTCAGCACATTGTTTAGACAGCCATCATGCCAAATGGTTCCCAGCAAGGCCACAGCCTCACTGTATAAATCCATTCTATTGTTAATGCAAACTCTCCGTGACACTCGCTCTGCGAATGACTGATGAGATGAAAAGATAAAGACACGAGCCAACATGGTTCCTGGATAAAATCCAGAGTGCGAGCAAGAGTAGTAGAAGATCGATCAGGGTGCAGGATTAGCTGGGCCAGCATGCAGCTAAATCAGTAACAGCTACAAAGATGCACAGAGGAAAGAAAACAACTCAAGCACTTGCCACATAAATACAGCAGGTATTTTAAGCACTGCACATCCCTGTTCTTTTTCTAGTACCTCAGAAACAAACACTTCTGCTCCATTCATATCGGAGATAATGTGCTCATTTTGTTTTTGGTCCTTTTTCAACTCCTGATTTGGACATTTGACTTAAACACAAGGCATAAGTGTATGAACAGCATGTCTAATGTAAGCTTAATGATATGGTGAGTTAAAATCCAATTTAGGCCAACCAAAATTAAAATCTAAGTACAGTAGCTGCAGTGGCATTTCAATCAAGGCCCGATTTGGTGCAGTGATATGACTCATCTTCCCTTCTGCTCCCCTCTCTGGTCCCTCTGGCTGTCCCATTGTCTACATCTCTCCATTGTTTAAATCTCTCTCACCCTCTGGTCCCTCATTTCTCCTTTTTTCCCCAGTTCATTTTCTTGGCTGTCTGGCAGCGCACGCAGAGCCTGATTGCAGTACGTTTCCTGAACTAATAGGGGTCACATTAGCCTGGCAGGAAACACAATCCTATTATGGAAATGCTCAGTCAATTACTGGGCAAGGAATAAACACCCTCTCTGTCATTTCTGACTATCATATTTGTGTTGGGCTAATGGTAGCAATGCACGGCTGTTATCTTCTCGATGGCGTCTTATCTGCATCTCCCGGAGGAACACAGGCATACGTTTGAGGACTGCGTCATTGCTGGAGCTACGCCGGATCTGCCTGCATGAGAGCTTTTCCCCTTCAAACCAAACATCTCCACGAGAATTTTTCCAGCCACTCGCCAGCCGTGAGGGATAATGGAGTCATTATGTTTCATGTTCATGTAATAGAGCTCCATTATTGATGCTAAAAGTGACAACTGATTGTATCTGATTCTGAGTGCCTTTCACTTAATTAATCATATTGATTTACACCAAAAAGATGAAAATATTATAGAGAAATAATTATTAAGCTAATAGCTTTGACATGTTTAAAAGCTCCCTGCAGCTAATACGTTTGAGCTCTTTAGTTTAATTTAACTTATTCTACCCTATAATACAGCACTGGGAGTCTCATTGTAGCCTGAATTATAACGGATACGTATTTCAATGCTCTGTAAGCTAAACTATGCTTATGAAAATCCAGCTACAGGGAAATATAGCAGGTTATAAATGTTTCCTAAATTACTGCTTCTCTCACACACAAGTTCACACTGGGCAAGCTCTTTTTTTTTCTTCGTTAGACTTTTGTCTGCCATGAGATGTCACAAAAACTGCATGGAGGAGCAAACTAACGTTTTATTACAGTAAGATAGTTCTGAATTGCCACTGGGCTCAAAAGCAAAATATATGCTTATTTGGTAAGTACATGTATGCTATGCCAGAAGAAGAAGACTCAGAGAAGGAATAAATTGATAATTTTGGAAATTTGTTTCATAGCCAAAGGACAGCAGATTAGATTCATACCAGTATCAGAACTGTGTTACGCATGAAGCGAGATTTCAGAGGCGGAGCACAGTAAAAGTTGTTCATTTAAAATAGCAGATATTGCCAATATTGAGATTTTTGAGTGAGTAATATTGAGTAAAAACTAGGGCTGAACGATTATGGAAAATAATCTAATTGCGATTTTTTGCCCCAATATTGCGATTGCGATGCGATATGCGATTATTTTTTAAGGTCTTTGTCTTCTGTATTATTAAACAAAGACAAGCAATACATCATATAGTATGGCCAATACTATATTACATTAATTTTAAACTGTTCTTTCCTGGAAGACAGACCTCTGTTATGATGACATGAGGTGATGCATGAATTGATGACTGACATTTTTATTTAACTTCTTCAATCACAACAGTATATTTGAACATACACAATAGTTTATTTTTAGCTTACAAACATCTGAGCATAAAGTGCTGACAAGGAACCCTGGTGTAAACATTAAAATGAAAGTCAGTACAATGTGCAGATTGCAGAAATATACATAAACAAAATCAGTGGCTTTACCACACTCAGTTTTTCGACATCTGTGAACTACTAGACAGTCATTCAATTAAAAAATAATATTAAATAAATAAAACTAATAAATAAAAAATACACACATCTTACTGATCTCTGCAGTCAGTAACATTACACATAAAGTGCAAACATAATAGCAATTGTATAAACACACACACAAACACGCCTTTAAAATTTAAAGGCGTGAAATTGGACGGTCTGGCCTTCTGAATCAGAAGGCTAGTTCTGATTAGCGTCACCGCTGTCTCGGTGGAGTTTAATAAACTCGGCCGTCTGCTTCTTGCTATCTAAAATATAACCAGACACTGGCATAAATTCTCGACTGTCTCATACTTCTGTTTAATAAGTTTTCTGTTTGACGTTTAGTCAGCTGTGTGAAAACCAAGGAGGAACCCACCCGGGGGATTAATAAAGTTTTATTTTATCTAATCTAATAACTTTAATCTCAGCCAAACCGATTTACTCACGAACAAACAAAACACTGAAAAAAGCCCAACAATAACATTTTTAGGTTGTCTAAGTGACTTATATATTACGTTTAACCCGAGCAGCGAAACTCCGCGGTGATCTGAAAATGATGTGCCGGGAGTTGTGCCGTTCTCGGCCGCATCAGTAACCCTCGAGCTCCCGGCTAGCTGTCGAGCTGGTGGGTAGCAGACGCCTCTGAAAACGTCGAAGCACTTTTGCAAATATGGGATATCTTGATAAACCGAGCAGATATTTGATGTTTATACAGCTACTTTCTCGCCTGAAAATATGTTAAAAGTTTATTTTGTGACCCAGAAAGATTAGTATGAGTAATTTTAAAACTTAGTAGCGGCCGCCATTGTTGGAAACTGGAGTTTGGCTGGGCCGCGCTATGAATTCTGGGATATGGTAGTAATTTGGACAGCCTTCGGCGCGTCGCTGTGACGTAATTGGTCTACAAATGCGGCCTCAGGAGGATGCAGCCCATGAATTTGGACATGTCCAGAGTATAATCGCAGCCTTTGCGGTTAGAAAATTGCACTTGATCATGTCGCGATATTATCGCAAATGCGATATATCGTTCAGCCCTAGTAAAAACCCCAAATACTGATATATTGATCATATTTTCTTTTCTATATACACACTTGAGCTGCACAAGTAATCAAATTTTAATCTTGATTAAGATTTTGACTTGACTCGAGCAATACCGAAAGTGTGTGCTCCACCAATAGAACTCAAAGCAAAAGCAAATCAAGCTCTCCCTAAATCACCCCCTGATCATACACCAATCACAAGTGTTCCCTGCACCACATAGCTTGAAGTTTCCCGGACCAGTAACACCACGATAAAGACAGATGTACAGCAAGATTCAAATGTCTGGCACAGCTCTCCTTCTGCATGTCCCCCTTCGCTACATCCGCGAACCTCGTCTTTGGTCTTCCTCTTTTCCTCCCTCCTCAGCTCCATCCTCAACATCTTTTGTCCAGTATATCTACCATTCCTCCTCCAGCACATATCCAAATCATGTCACTCTAACTTCATCTCCAAAACACTCAACCTGAGCAGTCCCTCTGAAGGTACTCATTTCTTTTTTTTTAATATATTTTTATTGATTTTATAATTGAGTAGCATACAACAATCACCTTCAAAAAGAACACAATAGAAGGTGAACGGCAAGTCAACAAGGTGGTGATACATCATACATAAATGTCAAGACAGAGTAAACTTCAATTAAGGTTGTCCATCAGGCTAACGACCGGTTGCCAAATCTTATCAAACACACTCTCTCGGTTAGACAGGGTAAACCTGATTTTTTCCAGATGGAGTACATTTCCAAATGCTCTCAACCACATTTCGAAGGTAGGGGGTTTATCAGACTTCCAGCAGAAAAGTATCAGCTTTCTAGCCACAAGTGTGGTCATTGACACAACCTGCATCTCCGTCTTGTCCCTTGCCCATCCCAGTTCACACACCCCGAACAACGCTGCAAAGGGGGTACATGGGACCACCCTGCCAATGGCTTTGGACAAAAAAATCAAACAGATGATTCCAAAAAGGCCGCAGCCTTTGGCATTGAAAGAAAAGGTGAGATAAAGTTCCTCGACCACTTGAACACTTAACACAGAGGGCTGAGACGTTCTTATATATCTTTTCCAGTTTAGTGGGAGAGAAGTGCAACCTATGCACAACCTTAAATTGGATCAAACAGTGTCTAGCATTTACAGAACTACAATATACATTCTTAATGCACTCTTGCCAAAGATCATCAGGAACATCCACCCCCAGTTCTTCCTGCCACTGCTCCCTAAAAGTATCAGAGGAAGGACTGCACATATCCAGTAAGGCCCTCTAAAAGCGGGACACAGCACCTCTAGTATAGGGCTCAACCGACATGAAGCTGTCAAGCACTGGGCTTCGAGGAATCAGACCGTATCGTGGAACAGATGCTTTGATGAAATGTCTTAACTGTAAAAATCTGAAAAAATGTGAATTAGGAAGATTAAATTTCACCCTCAGTTGTTGAAAAGATGGAAAATATCCATTAATGTAAATATCTTTGAGAGAACAAATCCCTCTTCCCTGCCATGACACAAACGTGCTGTCCTCCAGCCCAGGCCTGAAGGCATGGTTGTTACATAGCGGAGCATCCAAATACATTTTAGGAGCCTTTACTGTGTCCAATAGTTGGTTCCAAACCTTAATTGAATTTTGAACCACAGGATTTCTGCCATATAGTGTATTCTTCACTTTTATCGGGCTATTAAGCAGGGCCGGGAGACAAGTACTCATTTCTAATCTTGGTCATTCTGGTCACTCCCAATGAAAGTCTTCACATCTTCAGATCTACACCTCCAGCTTGGCCTCCCGTCTTCTTGTCAGTGCTACTGTCTCCAAACCATACATTACAGCAGGTCTCACTACCATCTTGTAAACCTTCCCTTTCACTCTTGGCACTCTTCTTCGGCCACTCCAACATCTTCCATTCACCTCTTGTGCACCATCCATTACTTTTGACAGTTGATCCCTGGTATTTTTAACTCATTTTACCTTCACTACCTTTGCTCCTTGCATAGTCACCTTCCCATCCATCTCCTCTCACTCACAAAAAATGTATTTAGTCTTGCTTCTACTTACTTTCACTCCTCTTCTCTCCAGGGCATACCTTGACCTCTCCAAGCTCTCTTCCACCTGCTATCTACTCTCACTACAGATCATAAATTCCACTGCCCTTCCTCCTATATATCTCCATACCTCCATAAGTATGTCATCTGAACTAACCTCCTTTCAACCCTCTTCACAGTGCCCTCACTTCCTCCGTATTAATCCTCTGCACTGCCTGATTCAATAACTGTCCTTCATCCGTCCTCACATCATCATGCACTATTTAGAAATACTTGAGGTTTGATGATGAAGTTAACCAAGAACAAATCATATCCAAAGCAACACAACTAACTTATACAACCACCTGGAAACATCACATTGCAGCATCATTCAAGCATGAAGGCCAAGAAGAATAATGGCTGCTACATCAATCATTGAACATCAGCTCAATGCGTCCACATATCCATCCAGCCCAATGATCACAATTAGAGTAGCATTCCTTTCGCCCAAAGATGTCAAAAGATGTGAGATAAAAAGGGAAATAGTCAACTTACTGAGCAAAATACATGATATAAAATAATTTTTCCAAAGTGGAAAAACCTGCAGCGTATACAAAATATCACAGAGAAAACAGACAGGAATCTCACATCTCTCACATGCATCGCTGAAGTACAATAAATGGATCGAAAGGATGTGAAAGCAGTGTTATATTTACATTACATTTATGTCACTTAAATCAATGAATAATCACGACAATAATCGAGAGAATCATTTTGGCCTCATGTGGGGCTAATACACACGTGCCCACATATATAGAGAGATAACGTATATTGTTGAGTGATATCAAGAAGCTGATGGGGTTATGGTTCATTTACTTCCAGTAAATTTCACAAACTACTTTGCAATTTACTGTGAAAACACTGCTTGACCTCGTACTAGTTTGCTCAGTTGAATCATAGTCGGCTAAGTGGCAAGTACTGCAAACAGTGTTGGAGCTCTTCACCATTTCTAAAATAGTATTTTTTCATTTTATTTGTTTTGGTATTATATTATGCTAAAAAGAAAAAACTTGCACAGGAGCTGCAAAGAAACAGAAAAAAGACAAAATCTTAGCAGCAAATTGGAACTGACAAATTGGTCAAGACTGTAATATAGTTGGCCTCATTGGTTGGTTGTAGCCCCCCAATCATATGCTTGAATCAACCTAACCATTTTTACCTCTCATAAAGACTTAAATGGTCACTGAAAAGTTTGATTTACAGAAATAGTAACAAATATTGTCATTTGAACCAAGCAGCAAAGTCATTCCTCAAGCCAGGGGGACGTTCCTCATAACATCCTTGAATTTGGGCACTCCACAGGCCTCTGAGAAAACAACTCAGAATCTCTTCTGAGTTTGGCATTTACACAAAATGAACCTCTGCTTTCCTGGGTTGATCTAGTTCTGCTTTTTGTGTGTGGGTAGGGGGGAGGGGCTTCACATGATGACGACAATTAAAATAAAAAGTATAAATAAAAAGAGAAAACCTCAGCTTTCCAGCAGTCTTGCTTGTGGCAAGGTATGTACAGGATCCTAGAACACTGTCAGTTCGAGTTAAGGGCATGCATGCATTTGGGTCGGGGACGGCTCCCTGCTGAGTCACCTCCCTGCATGATGTTAGGCTGACGGAGACAAATGCCCATAGAGTGTCAGTCAAAAGTGGCCCCATCCCCTTTGCTTTGATTCAATTAGCTTTCCAGCAGTGTCCCAAAGTGGAACCAAAGGCAATGTTCACTCAACTTAACCAGATTTTAGTTTGCTGACAGCATTGTCTTCCTCCCATCAAGTTATGTGGGGCCCGTTTGGTGATGTATGTCATCTGGCTGTCACATTATCACTCCATTCACGGGTACGGGAAAGGCGCTCAGAACGTGCCCTTAATTTACCTGGACAGCTATTACTATCATCAGCGTTGTCATTAAAGTAAGATTTGCAGATTTATCAGAAAATGTCAAACTGGGTAAAAAAAATGACAGAGCAAAGGATTCATAGCTGTCAAATCACTTTGATGGAAACGCACTATAAAATATCCTAAAGGGTGGTGCCACCCTCTTCTTTATCCTATCCATATAATCGCCAATGTGGGTCACAGGGTGGATGCAACACGGGCCAAGCAGCCTGAAAGGAGAGAGGAGGCTGGTTTGCTGCTCTTCTAAAGGGAGGAGGAAACATGAGGGGGTCACAGGGCTGAGTTCCTGTAGCTTAGCGTGGAAAATCCTCTTTAATCCTCCAACCAGTCCCATGGAGCTGTTTACTGTATGTACGTAACGCCATTATATTATGGAACCCAACCAAACACCCCCCTTGTGTACGCTACACCCTTTGCTTCCTCTTCATGCCCTCCCAAATGTTCACCTGTCTTTTTTTTTTTAATTTTTTTTTTTTTTTAATGTTTTTTCTTCTTATGGTTTTTTTTTTGTTTTTTTTTAAGATTATCATCATTAGACAGTGAGCCAGACATAAGAATCGCACAGAGAGTGGTGAGAAAAACAAATCAGCCTTCGGGGTATTTATACCAAAATGAGGGAGGACTAGAGGGGGGCCACTTTATGGCCTGCAGTGTGGCTGACTAATCACAGTTTTCTTTTAGATACACAGTAAACTCATTACAGATAACATAAACCACGTCTAGATGTAAAGAGAAGTTATTTCTAGCAAAGTGCATATAAAGCATCAAAGTGCCATGAAAGCGCCGTCCTGTTCAGGAGATTCCTGTTTGTTTTCGAAAACAATGTTTTAAATTATTTAAACCCACCAAGCTCCATAATGGAAGAATGTATTTTGTGAAAGCTTAAAATGAATTTTCAGCTAGACTCCTGGAATCACATTACAACACAAGGCAACAAATCATCTGTGTCACTGCCTTGTCATTATCTAATTTTCTTGTTGTGGACTGAGGACCATCTCCTTCCTTACCCTGTCTGTATCCCTCTGTTTATGCTCTCCAAAACCACACTTCCCTATTCTTCTAATGCAGACTGCTGGTACAGAACACCCAAAAAACTGAAAACACAGTAGACAATGTGAGTGCTTGCAAAATAAATTTAAAAAAAAAGCAGCCAAAAAAAGTAAGCAGGCAAAAATGTAATTCCTTGTTAAATATATCCACATTTAGCTAATATGTCTGTCATAAAACTTCTGATCCAAGAATCACTTGGTGATCCAGGATTGGGTGATCTTAGTTAGGATAATTGTATTTGTTCAGATCTTCAAAGAAAGCAGTCAGATTTGTTGCTTCATCATGAATAAGTGCATGCTCCTGTGGTCTTTGACAAAGGAAAACTGTCCATACTGAAAAGGTCAACTGTATTAATGATAAATTCTTTAATATTTCAAGCAAACAGCAGATCACCATAGACCAGGGAAGCACAAGTAAAATATTATTTAACCCTCTGAGGTCAAAGTCATCATATGTGCTAACCCTAAGCCTGGGCCTACCCCCCACTTTGGGACAGCACCAACCACTGCTAGCAAATGGTGCTTTGCAACATCTCATTAAAACAAATACCTGAATATCAAACACCTATTGACATGTTCAAAAATATAACACTAATATAAAACTAACGTGATTCAGAACATTTTTGTTTTTGTATGTATTATGCCATGTCATAAAATATAGAAAAAGCTTCTGTGTTATTTACAGTGAGATGTAACATAGAAAACATAAGCTTGGTTATTTTGTTGGCTTCAATCTATTTTCGTTTTGTAGGACTTATGCACATCAAACTGTCAATAAAATCTAAAGAACTGAATCGTAAGGATTAAAAACTGGTATATAGTTTGAAGTTTGCACTATAAAACACAACTGTGATAACTGATGAAGTTATATGCACTAAAATATGAACTGGCTGATTTTGAAGGGTTAAAGGGGCTCTTCTGTCTTGTAGGACCAGCAGAATTACTTTGTTTAAAGCTTGTTTATTCTTCTTTTTAATATTGCATTTATAAGCAGGACACTTGAGTAGGCTACAGAGAAATTTCAACACGGTAATAAACACAAACCAATTATTCCTTTTTTCTTTTTTTTTAGAATGGAGCACTGGCAGCCCCCTGGAATAATGAGTAAGGCTACGCCACAGGATCCCAACTGCATAACATTCACTTGCACTGATCACAACTGGTTCTACCCACATTGATGCAACATCATTGGTCATTTAATCCCGCCCATATTAAATAAACCTGCTTTATTCCTGTGACAACCAATCCAATAATTTCCAAAAAACAGATTACACACAAAAAATTGAGTAAATAATCATGCATCATAATTAGTGCTTCATAGCTAACGTTCTGCTTGTTTGAGTTACAAAAGGGGCCTATTATAATCTATGATGCTGTTATTGTACGTCCACCTCCATATTTGCATTGTTAGATTGCATGCTCTGTCCACCATGCAAACACTAAGTGTGTGTGTGTGATAGAGAATAAGGAAAAGCTTAATAAAGTAAAGAACACTGCAAAGTACTGTGCAGAAGTCTTTAGGTACTTCTTAATTCTTTATATTTTGCTGGGGAAATGGGAAATAAGTGCAGCTATTTATTGAAATATGCACAGAAATACAGTAAATAAGGCAAAAACAGAGTTTTGGGCTTGAAAGTCAATACTTGGTATGGCCACCTGTTTCTTCAACACAGCCTGAACTGTTTTAGACAGCTTTCTGTAATTTCTTCATGAAGTAGTCTACATGAATTGTTCTACAGGCTTCTTGAATGATTTTTGTTCCTTAACAAAGCCTCCACTGTGTTTACAGATGGCTGTAGACACTCACTGTAGTAGATATGTTGCCACTGGTTTTCAGTCCACTTCTTGTGTATTTTGGCATACCTCAAATAGGAATAATTATCCAGGCTTCTTGAAGGACATTCAAAACTCTTCTTTCTTCCATATGCTATCAAGGTGATCCTGTACTCCTTCAATAATGCTGAGGTCCTGAATCTGGGAGACCAATCCATGACACATCGTTTTCCACTGTGTGTTTTTCTATCCAGGCATGCTTTTTGGACATTAGCAGTATGGGATCACTGTCATGTTGAAAAGTGGAGCTGTTGCTAAGATCCCTAACACCACTGTCTGAAATGCAACCCAAACCATAACAGAGTCTTCACCATGTTTTACAGATGGCTGTAGACACTCATTGTTATACTTGTTGCTGTCGCTGCAAAAGATACTATATTATGCCTGTCAAACTGCATTTTGGTTAAGTGGCTTATATGGTTGTATGCAGCTGCATGTATCCTCATAAGCACCATAGATCCTTTAACAATTTGTAAACAGTAATAACACAGGTAAGGATGTGCACACATTTTGGGAAAGGAGATTTAAGAGTCTGTCAATCTAGACAAAGGGATTATCCACAAAAGATCATGCAAACTATCTAAACAGGTTAACTTTGATGACCGGCAACTGACTTCCTTGTGGCAGCACAGGAACAAGCTCTCAGCACAAGAGCAATAGTTCTGGGGTCTATCACACCAGGAAAGACCTCAGGTGCAGGCTGTGTAAAGATGCCTCTGAGACAATCCAGCATATAACAGCATGGTGCAAGATGCTAGCAGGCAGGGCATACATGGAATGGCATAACCAAGTGGTCGGCATAGTGTACAGGAACATCTGTGCCAATAAGGCCTGGAAGTCCCGAGGTCAAAATGGGAGAGGCCCCCTAGGGTGGTGGAGAATGACCAAGCTAAGATCCTGTGGGACTTCCAGATACAGACAGTGATAGAGCGATAGATGTAGCTATACCGAGTGACAGCAACATCTGGAAGAAGGAACATGAGAAGCTCAAGAAATGCCAAGAGCTGAGAGAAGAACTCGGGAAGATGTGGAGGGTGAAGGTAACAGTGGTCCCAGTGGTAATCGGAGCACTAAGTGCAGCGACCCCCAAGCTAGGTGAGTGGCTCCAGCAGATTCCAGAAACAACATCCGAGATGTCTGTCCAGAAGAGCGCAGTCCTAGGAACAGCTAAGATACTGCGCAGGACCCTCGAGTTCCCAGGCCTCTGGTAGCGGACCCGAGCTTGAAGAATAAAGACTTTCCCCAACGGCAATTTATTTTATGATTTAAAAAAAAAAAAAAAATCATAAAGACCTGTAGACACTCAGTCATTTCAGTATTTTTTTTCTTTGTTTGAGCTTCACATTATTTATTTCGTAACTTGGATTCCTTAGATTGGCTACTCAGTGTTGTGTACCGTTTATGTTTTAATACTCTGCTTCATGAGTTCTGAACAAAAATGATCAAGCTTCATAAAATATATTTTATATATTTCTTTAAATACTCGGCATAATAATAATTATGTATTCTTATTACCCAGTCATCAGAGTTGACCGATGATGACATCCGGGAAATAAAGGTTGTGGACCTAGATGCTGCAGTGCTGACAAGTCTAGGGAACAGTGACACAGAAACAACATCACTGGACACTGATACGGAGGAACAACCAGGCTTGCTGGAGCCCTTGACTGCTTTATTTAACACTCACTCAGGGAACTCTCACCACAGGAAATAAAGGTGAAAAGTGAAGAAACATTTCACAAACTTAAATGCAGCATCATCAATTTGAAACACTAGAATGCGTCCAGATAACACCACTGGCACACCCATCGGATCACACGTACTAAATTTCACCATGTGACCACAACGGATAAAAAAAGGAAAATTAATTATGGATATAATGCAGTACAACAAAACCAAGTTAAATGTCCCATCTGTTCTTTAGGGTGAAACCATGAAGGAAACAGCAGGACAACATTATAGTGAATGCAACAATACATTTGATATGGTGGGTTTTAATACCTTAAATCTGTAGGCTAAATCAGTGTTATTTAAGGCCCACTCTTAATTTCATTAGCAAAAGCCAGTAAGATGATCCTGCAGAATGATATTTTGGCAAATTATTTCTACACTGTCTGTGATTTTGTCTGTTATATTCAAAGATAAAGGAGGTAAGTCCTGTGAAAGAAAGCATTTGCCCCATTTTGCATTTAATAGTGGCATAAGAAAACGCAGAGTTTTTCAGCTCCTCTCTAAGCTTTGCATTTTCAGCTTGAAGTTTTTCTCCTGCTGCAGGTTCACACAGTCATTCTGAAGCTGAGTGTATCTCAGGTTTAGATCATCATATTCTCTCCTTGGGACTGGGATATCCTCTTCATCTTTAATACAGAAATGTGAAAAGTTAGGATATGCAGGCACAAGCTCACAACAAATTGGTTGATTCTAAAAAATATATATCCTTACCAGGATATTGATCCAGACAGTCACACTACACTGATTAATAGCCAAATAGCAAACCTGCTAATGCAGCTTACTTTAGATATTATTATTCATATAAAGCAGGAATTATAGTGTAACCAGAGTAGATAAATAACTTACCTGATGTAAATTGGCGCTACAAATGCGAGCATTTCTGATTGTGTCCTCAGTCCAGCTTTCGTCAACACGTTTAATGGCTTGCTACCACAGACGCCTCAGATTTCTCAGAAACAGCTGGGATCCCGTCGTAATTCTGTACAACTTCAACCCGCTGTTTATAGAGGAGTGATTTTGACAGCCAAACACGCAACAACCCAACATTTTTATGATGATAACACTTTTAAATCAAGCTTTACAACTGTGTTGTCTCGTCATCCTTATCTGAATTAATGGGATGACGCTTTACCTCCGCTGCCAAAATGCACACGCATGCTTTTGATGACGTAGGCAGCAAAAGGGTCTATATGATGATAAATCAGGGATATTAAGGAACTTTACATTGAACTACAGTGCTTAGAAACCACAGAATCCCAGTGGAACCACTTATATGTGCACGAAGCCTCAAAGGGTTATCGCCTACACCTTGACCTTTACATCACAGCATGCCCCTCAGGGTAAAAGCAGTCTGTGCTACATATAAGGGCTTATTTAAAAGTCTACTAGCAGCACTTTACATAAGTCTTCCCAAAGAGTGCTTTCAAGAAACACTGTCTGATCTCATGTTAGCAATTTACTTTTTGCCTGTATTCTAAGGGTAGTGCAGAAGTTCTCAGTCTACCTGAGAGCTGTGTGCATTGATGAGCGTGCAGAGATAGAGGAGATAGAGGAGGCTGCAGTTGTTGTTGAGCCTCACACAGTTGAGAGATACCGAATTTTTTCGTGGCTATCTTGATAGACATCAAGCCTCGTCCCTCAGAGCTTCAGCTTATCAGCGCGGAGAAAAAAATAAATAAAAGATCAGAAAGCATAAAAGCACAGTTTGATGCACTTGAAATACAGATAAGGATATATTTTTATTAGGAGCCAACTAATTGAATTTGTTTCTTTTTAAAACAGCATGTATGAAATCATTTCCACTAAGTGAATACAGTTCAGTTTCATCAACGAGAATCTCGATGCAGTAATTAATTGGTAACGGCAAGAACTCACTGATGTTTGCAGGGTGAAGGATTAATCAAAGCCAGCAGGACCGTGCATGATTTCATCATAAGAGTCATGACTGAAGGTGTGTGCGCATGTGTCTGTGTGTGTGTCACTACTATTTTTTCTACTGTAGTAACAGTTCTATGGTAAAGAACGTGGCAGATTCTAATAGTTGAACAGGTTAATATGTATGTTAATTGTTTAATACTGCAATGTTGTTGAAAGGGGAGCTTGAAAACCGTCATAAAATGTTGTTCAGTGGTTGTGAACACAGACTACAGTTCATGCTGCCACTAAAGGGAGGGCGGTGTGTCTGCCTGTCTGCAGCAGTGCTGTGTGAAGCTGTGTGTCAGCTGGATGAGGCAAAGACAGCACTGCTGGCACTGAAAATGTTGCAAAGTAGTACCTAATCCGATAGTTGTTTTTACTGTTGGTTGTTGGCCTATCTCAGTACCAGGTTTTTGCAAGCCCTAGTCTTGACATTTCTAAAATGTTGGTAGCAGAGCTAAACACTCAGTTACTACAACACAACGCTCAACTGACCAATATTTTTTCTAAACAATTCATTATTTAGTCTATGACATGGGAAAAAAAACAACTCTATATTAAAAAAAAAACATCATGGCTTTTCAAATATCATTGTTTTTGAGCATATTATATACACAGGAAAGTTAACACACAGTCTAAATATAGTTGTAGTTTACGAGTATATACATGGTTTGATTTATGCCTAAACTATTTTTTATTTATAAATGTCCATAGTAATGAAAAATTACATAATCCAAGTTACTTTTTAAGCAAAATGCCACATTACCAAACTGTGTTTTCTTATATTTTACTGGATATTAACAAAACATGCAATTAAGAGATTTTTGCATTAGCGTACAGGAAACACACTGGTATTCTTTTTTAACTTCTCCCAACCTTTGAAAGACAATTCTTTAGAAAATGCTTTTTGTAGCTCTTTTTAAAGAATTCTTTTTTACATGGATTGATGGCAGCATTGTTAGAAAACGGTTTGCCTGAGCAGCATGAAGGATCATCTGAGCAAGTGAAACAAGATGAGCATTCATCACAAAAATCAGACACTTTACTTGACAACTCCTCTCCCTGTTTTCACTCTGATTTGACCTTGAACATCTCGCTGCCCTTGACCAAGCTACCTTTCACATCAGTGAAGCCACCGTGTCTGTGGACAGTGATCCATCTCCCTTTAGTTAGCTCTGTGTTCGTGACTACCTTTCCCTTATATGTTTTACCAGCATGTATAATAAGTGATTAAAAGGACAATACACAGGCTTCCACCACTTGACTCCCAGAGGCAGCTCATTCTGCACCTTATGGGAATACCTTATTGCATTATGCAATGGTGTAATAGGCTTAGTTAGCTACATACTACTCTGCAGGGGAAGATGAGGAGGGGAGTTGTGGCCACACTTAGATGACTCACTTCATTAAGTCTACCTTCCTAAGAGCTTTCTAGTTGCTGAGGAGTGAACTTTCCATGCTCCCACATTAGCACAGACCTCAGATAACATGTACTGTTGAGTAAATAACGTAAACATGGTTCAATACACTTTCGTGCTGATGAATAGTCTGAATTCCCATTTTCTTTTGATTACTGTTTACCTTCCCTTTACCTCTGCATTATTTAGAACTAAATGTGGCTTATTACTGCTGCTCAGAGCTGTATTCGTTCATTAAGCTCCTATAATGTACTCCAGGATAGCGAAAATGCAGCAGGAGCGCCAAAGGTAAAACTGATCTGAATGTAAGTACCGCTGAGGCGCATGAAGAACAAGCAGCTCAGGTTATTTGTTTAGTGGGAATAAGAGCCTCCCTTCACCTGAATTTCACCTGCACCGCTGAAAGCATCACAAGACTCCAAGCATCCCCAAGGAACTATTTTTAAACCATCTGGGTTCCTGAGCTGTAGCATCCGCACAGAAACACTACACTTTGCAAACATTAAAGCTTTATAAGGAAACGACTTATCCGACCACATGTGAAAAAGAAAAAAGAAAAGAAAGAAGAAGCCGGGCTATCCGTTTGACAGAGAACAAACATGTCGCTGCGCATCGGTACTTACTTTTAGAGGGACATTGCGCGATGCCGCCTTTCGGATGCTCGCAAACACACTCGCGATGAAAGTATTTCTTCTTCAGGCGTGCGCCACGGCAGGAATGTACACAGAGGCAGACATGCGGAGTCATTTGACCTTCTCCCAATAGAAACTACCATCGGTGAGACATAGGAGAGGGGAGGAGCGGACCAAACCAAACCGGGCAAGCGTCCCGGCAGAGCGGAGAAAGCGGAGAGGGGAGGGGAAGGGGGAGAGCTGTCATCCTCAGATACACTGCAGGAATAAAAATGACACAGTGGCTGCAGATAAGGAAGAAATACACGATTCTAGTGAGCAAAAACAGACCCACTAAGCTTAAACGGGTTTAAGACTGTGGAACTATTAGGGTTTGTTCGGGCTCCAGCTAATGATCACATGGCTGTCAAAAAAAGAAGTCATTTATCACATTTACTTTTAAATACAAAATAAACATTAGAGATATAAATAAAACTTTATGTACTTGAGTAAAATGAAAAAAGCAAAATGTCATAAGGTACGGCAGTATGCCATAAAAAGTGTGGCATAACCACTAGTAGTAATTTTTGTTGAAATGTATGAACATGCATAAACTGAGAAGGTGTTTCAGAATCTTAACTTGTAAAGAAAGTATTAACTAAACCTGGCAGATAAGCTTGAAGCAAGAGGTACACTGGTGGAACGGTAAAAAGTGAGACAAAGGGTCCAAAAAAAGTAAAAACAAAGGGGAGGAAAGAAATGCTTGAAAGTACTAGAACTTCTATAATATAGGCAGAGCGGTGCTTTAGAATGTTCTTAATTATTTTTAGCTGTGTGAACAGACTAACAATTAAGTACATTTACGAATTTCATCAAAATAAATAACATGTGTATTAATCACAGTTCACCGATAGGTTAAAGTTAACTGCTGTGTATAGTAGTGTATATATTAGGTTATTATTGAATGCACAAGAGGTGATGACCTAATTTATTCCTAAATGCTTAAACAATATCAGTCTCAAGAGTAAAATACTGCACACCAAAAGGAGCTCCTTCGATACACAAATTTCACTGCAGGCGTAAACTTTGCATGTGACAAATAAAAGGCTTGATTGATTGTATTAGAAGAGGCAAAATACAATATAGCAATTGTAGACAACAAAGTGGTTTCAGGTTTATTATTATACACCAAAAGTATTCAGTCACACATCTAAATCATTGAATTCTACAAACTTTGTGAAAGAAGTATAGTCGTGAGATTTCCTAGCTACTAGGTATTCAACAGTCAACTGTTAACTGTATTATAACAAAGTGGAAGCGACAAGGAACGACAGCAAGTTAGCCACAAATCACAGAGTAGAGTCAGCAGATGGTGAGGTGCGTGGCCCGTTTCTGGACAATTTCATGCTACTAACTTTGTGAGAATAATTTGGGGTTGGCCCCTCTTGTTCCAACATGATTGCACACCAGGCACAAATCAAGGTACATAAAGACATGGATGATCAAGTTTGGTGTGGAAGAACTTGATTGGCCTGCACAGAGTCCTGACCTCAACTCCAAAAGAATACCTTTGGGATGAATTACAGCAGAGATGAGCCAGGCGTTCTCATCCGACATCAGTGTCTGACCTCACAATGGTCAGAAATTCAATTTGACACACTCTTAAACCTTGTGGAAAGCCTTTCCGGGAGACTGGAAGCTGTTATGGCTGCAAAGGGTGCGCCGACATATTAAACACATTGGGATGTCACTGAAGTTCATGTGTGTGTGAAGGCTGCCTTCACACACTTATGTTTCGTTGTGCCATGACCAGATGAGGTACAGCCATGTTAGAGAGATAAGGCCCAAAGCCAAAATTTTAAATTCAGAATTGAAAATTTATGGCTACATTGACAACACCAGGAGTTCATGCCCGCTGCGCTGGAAACAGCATTTCTCAAGTATAAATGAAGACTTGTTACTGTATTGATTGATAGAGCTCTTCAGCAGTGAGAGGCTAAAATCGATGAGCACCACGTGGAGTTTGAAGACTGAGCGCTGATGACAGATGCCTGTGATGCCTACCCTCCTGAACACCCCAGAGCTCACTCATAAATAAATAAAGGAGACAGTACATTTCCTGAGAAACAGCTTGTTTAGTTGAAGGAAAGGCTTGTGTATAGGCTGCTTTTCACTCTGGATCATTTACAGAACACAAAAGGGACGCACTAAAAAATTAGAAATTACATGAGCTTACACAATGGGCACCAAATGGAACAACAATCCATTAATCAGAAATTAGTTAAAGAGGCACTTTATTGCAGCAATAACATTTAGGGTTGTGTGTGTGTCTTTTCTCACACCAATCATAAAAATGTAAATGGTGGCGCACAAATTAATTTGCTTTGAGACTTACTGGGTAGCAGTAAACATGAATTTCTCATCCGTGTAAGTCTGAGTAAATTGCCTAGGAGATATTGCATACAATCTTAGATAAAATGTAAAATAGTTTAAAAAAAAAATTCAACATGATCTCATGCTCCATGGGTGGAACCTATAGTTATATATACTAGTTATATATATTATATACTGATATAGTTAATAAAAAGTGGAAAGTATCTGAATGCACATTCACATAAGCATTACTAGAGGCAATAATATGCAACATCATATTTTGAAATCATATCAAGTGCTGCTACTTTGGTATTGATTGTTTAGTGAAGCTGCATTGCAATTTACATTTAGCAAATTAGTTTTTATTTGCAGGAGAAACCTGAAAAATTAGTAGTTTTTCTTGGCACTACTGAAACATTTACTATGTTGTACCATCCTGCATAATGTATTCTCCTTGGCTATACAGAGATTTGCATTTCACTCATTACCTAATTCAACAAGTCTAAAAGACTTTCAATCATGCTTTCAACTCTTGAGGCTGCTTAAGGTAAATGCTAACACCAGCGTACTAATCATTGACAAGTGAAACGCTATCATTAACATATTTCAGCAAAGTATTTACTTTAAGTGTTTTCACTTTATGCTACTTTTTTTCTTATTATCATATTTCAGAGAGAAAGATTAGCCTTTATACTCTATTACATTGGACAGCTACAGTTGCTAGCAGCTAGCAGAGTCAGATTTGGCTTGTGAACACGAGATCAGCTGAAACACTTACTAAAGACAGTTTGCTCAGTCACAGTGAACACCTAAAGGAAACCATAACTACCCCCACCCCCTAAAGAACCTCTGATGTTTTGTCTCCACAAAAAGTCGTTGGCACATTTTTTGTTTTTCAAAGTACATATGCTCACAGACAGAGCTACTGAGCAACGCTGCCATTTCACATGACATACAAGCAAGCTGTTTCCTGTATGAGGTTCTGGCTGTAGTGGAGCATCACACCATACAGTCAGATGCCTTTAACAGTGGAAAGCTAACATATTGTGAGATATGTATGCCTCTTCAGAATTTTTTGATGACCTTTGGTGATACCAATAGCCAGTGAGGAACGTTATTCAGTTAACTTGTGCTATGTGACAAAACAGATAGGACAAACAGGAAATAGATTTTGGTGCCCCTGCCATGCTATCTCCATTACACTTCCATTGCATATACATGTAGAAACTCTGTAGCACAGAGCAAAAGTAGATAGTATTGCCTGAAAACAAATGCTGAAAGTGGGCAGCAGGAATGGGAGCAGAAAAATGCCAGAAATGTCAAAATAATAGGTTATTATTTGCACTCAGATGGTCTGTTCTCTGTTTTCAGTGGCTGTCCCACCTTATACAGTTTGTGTTGCTGGAAAGGTACCCTCTAACTACAGATGAAAGGGATTGTGTGAGACTGTGCTGAATGTCAGAGATGGGTTGGGGAAAGCAGCAACACCTTAAAAATGGGCCCTGCCTCCAGAAATGCCACAGATGCAAAAGATGGTGTTGAGGTGACCTGGCAGTGAAGGACTGGCCTTTCATCTGTGCTCGCTGGGAGCATGAAGATGTTATATTTAGCTCGAGGGCAGATTTAGTTTGTGAGCAATGTTAAATTAGAATAACAAATTGTACAAAAAATGAACAAATTGTACACAAAAGTCTTCTTTTACTGTGTTTGTGCTAAAGGACACAGACACTACATGTTAATCCAACATGCTTATTTGGCTCGTACTAATTGTACCTTTTCACCCCAATGTCAGGTGTTGGCTCTAAATCAGTTCAGAAGTGTTTGTATGGATGGATAGATCATAACAACTATATGAATATTATGTACGTTAGGGATAAGAGTGACAGCAAAAATTATTTTAATAATAAAGTTTGTTATGTTAGGATCTTGAAGGATATTCTTGGATGATTTTTCTTTTTTTTATTTTAATCATGAATGTTACAACAAAAAGAGACACTATAGATTATGCATCTCAAAATTTGAAAGACTTCTGGGTCATATCTGATGATGTCAGAGTTCAATCACTTCTAAAATCTGAGCTTTGTCAGCAATCGGTCATGTGACCCTCCAACAGTAATCCACAGAAACAAACAACAAATACTGGCCTTTAGTCAGTCTGGCAGTCAAGGCCATCATACATCATCAGAAATTTTTTTTTATATTACTGGATGAATCCTGTTATCAAGTCTAAATCTTTGATGGAAGGAGCTATCTTTGATTTCCCAGCGGATGCAGGCTCGGGTGTTTTGATGGACCACAGATGAAGCCAAGGGCCAGGTGACTGCTGTACAAGCTGCAGAGGAAAGCTGTAGTTGAGAAGCTAGAGTTGTGTGATTAGACCATTATTCTCTCAGTCCTAATTATGCGAGGCTGGAACAGAAGCAAGATGCTGAGAAGGCCCTGCGTCATTAGCTTTAATCAGCCCCGGCTACACTGGAACAAAATCAGCACACAAACACACGCGCAGCCTGCCTGACAGTGTGTCAATACCTGACATTCATCATTTCAGTCCAGCCAGACTTTTTAATTACCGCAATGAATTCCCTACATGGCTCCAGTCACCTGCTATCTAAACAGGGTTTGTTGTTGAGGATTGCCTTTGTCTAGGTACTGTTTAATGACAAAACTGGTTTGGGAGTGGGGGTTGGGGGTGGGATGTCTGACTGTATTCTATTTGTGGGGAATAAAAGGGAAACACTCAACACTCAGAACTTAATGTTCCCTCTCTGTGGACGATTCTGTGATGTCACGGACTGCCTAACGCTTGAATCCTTTCCTGAAACCATAAAGCTTTATTATTTTTCTCTCTGGTGTCTGTGCAAGGCGATTACTCACATGGAGCACTGCCAGACTGCAGGCCCAGTTCACGGTGTGTGCTATAGTGCATTATAGTACTGAATATCATCAGTATGGATGTGACAGTCTCAGAATGACGCAAACTGGCACACATGTAGAGCCTGCATTAAAAGCGTCTATTTGCATGAATCACTTGTCATGGAAGCAGCTGTCCTGCAAACCATCAGCGCGTTATTATGCATGATGAGGGCTTGATTAGCTGTTCTAAGAGCAGCGAGGGGATGGCAATCAAAGTCCCCTAGTTTCTAATTATCTTCATCTATTTGGGATATATCAAGTTTTCCATATGTTCAGTCATTGACCTTCAGTTTGCGTTGAGGCCATTTTTCATTGCAAGATGAAGATTTCGTTTTTAGGTCTTATTGCATGGTGATTATGGGGCTATTAATGTTAACTCTCCTGTGTGTGTGTGAGTGTGTGAGCCAATACAGGGAGGGTTTGTGGGAAACAGCGACCCCCGCAGGTCCGTAGTTGTATTGATTCAATCCTGTTGAAAAGGAGAGATTTTAAGTGTCTGTCATTGGTCTCTACAGGTAACAACATAAAACAATACACACTTAGCCACACACCTCGAAAGAATTAATAAAAACTGCAATAACAACAACATTATTATTATTATTATTATTATTATTATTATTATTATTATTATTAATAATAATAATAATAATAATAATAATAATAATAATAATAATAATATAGAATTTATTAATGATAAGTTTACTGAGTTTGCATAAATAACTGCAAGGCAAACATTGACAAATCGCAGTGCACATCAAAGAGAGCAGAGAGACGAATGTTACCGTTTTAGAGCATTGCGCGGTTTGTCCCTCGTCGGCTGCTGTAAGCCGTCCAGGAAGTCAGGCTATTGCTGTATTGATTTCATTCATTCAATACATTTGTGCATGTAGTGTGAATATTACAACATTTGGTAATAAGTTCATTCATTCAGAATGCGTAGGAGAGCTGAAGCTCCGTCATCAGGCAATGAACCTGCCGTTGCTAATAATAAGGTAACGTAACGATAGCAAGCTGTTTGTGGCTACAGGTGACAGTTCTGCTGGCGAGTATTAGCTGACTGAGTCTACAAGCTAACGTGTCACTTTGTTTTCGGTTAGGTAGATGTCTGCTGGTGATATTTATATTTATTTGCTCTTACAGTGGTTTGGAGCATGAACCAGTTTCTGTCAGCTTTCCATTATTTTGTCCAAAGAGAAGAGGAGCCAAACCCCTTAAACAAAACTGCACTATTTACAGCTTTGTTTGTTTGTTTACGGCTTACTTACGGGTTATCTAATGAATATTTTACTTTCAAACGAATCATTGGCAAGCGATCCTCAAAAAAAGAGAAAAGGAAAATAAAAAAGAATGAATAAACGATCTAAGCAGTAACACTTTTGGGCCTGACTCTACGACTGAGGTTAATAAAATCCAACCTCCACACTTTTGAAACATTTCAGTGTTTAATTATAAATCGAGATGTAGAAGTGAGTGTGCAGTCAACGTTACATTTTCTTTTTTGCATAAATGAGGTTCCGGATCAAAGACGGCCCAGCCAAGCTGAAGTCAAAGGCAGTGTGTCTTACAGCTCCGTGCTCGTCAACATTGGGAAGTGTTTGCTTGTGATCATCCTCGTCCCTCCGTTCCTCAACTACGCCTCCCTTCAGAGAGAAGCACAGATGCTCTTGCCTAAAGGTTCACTCATCTTAAAGTCGTTGTTGCCAACATCAATTTTATGTTTTTCTGCAAAATGTAATGTCATTACTTATTAATTGCGTAATTTAAACAGTTATGAAGTTCTCAAAGCTGAATGAGAAGCACTCAGCGAAGCCTAATCTTTGATTCAGTTTTTTCCCCATGTCTTTCATCCAGATGGCCAGATTGTTGATGTTGGTTTGGGTCAAAAGATGCATCTTTTGTGTAAAGGACGAGGAAAACCAGTTGGTAATAAGCTGCCTGTATTTTGTTTTCAATTAGTTTTTTCTGGCACATGGCTCTGTTTTTTAGCTAAGCTCTGCCTGATCAGTCTGTTTTCCTGTAGTTATACTGGATGCACCAACTGGAATGTCCTCAGATGTTTGGTTTCACGTTCAAGAGAATGTTGCATCACTGACAAAGGTGGGGGTTTGACTCACTCACATTACAGAATTAAATGGGTGTCGTTCTGAATGATACTGTGAAATGTTATAGCATTTTATTAATATGACTGAATTTAATATCTCTAAATATCTGAATTAAATAGATCTAGATTAGTCATTTTTGCCATATGCTGTACATTGAGAGTCAGTCAGTCAGCAGTCACACTGGCTTTCCCTCTGACCACCATGGTGAACTTCCCCCAGAATCTGCGACTACAAATGTGGCTGTGTTTTTGTTGTTTGGGTCGTGCTGGGACAGCCCTTGCAGTATCTCTGCCATCCTCTGTCAGCCTGGTCTTTCTGCCGGCAGAAAGTCCAGACTGACAGCCTGCCCCATGTTGTTTGTCTGAAATGTGACCCAGATGAAGTCATAGCCATGTTGCGGAAGGGCCTGACACATAAAGTGAAAAAAGACTGCATAAGCAACAACAAGAAAAACAAACATACAGAGCAATGTTTACGCTTGTATCTGGATCTTTTTAGGGCTACTCAGCCATCATGCATTTTTAAAGCGCTTGAACGCAATAAGGCAGGTCTGGACTGTTCTGTAAGGTGAGCTTGGTGTGACTGAAAAAAAAATCTTCTCGCTGTCCTTGTTTGTCACGCTGCTCAGGTGTGTACATACGACAGAATGGGCCTGGGCTTCAGCAAGCGGCTGATGCAGAATGAAACCACGGGAACAGAGAAGGTTTGGGACATGTCAACGACTGGACGGTGAGCGTGCTGTTTTATGAGACCGTCACTCTGAGCGGTTGTAACTATAGACGGCATGTAGAAGACAGACATACGCAATACAGAAATGCACTAAACCTGCACTATTTGTAGTAGGTGATGGGAGAGACAACTCTGGTTGTGAAACACATCAGGTAATATAGAAGTTTATGAGAACGTGCTCCACCTCTCACTTGAATTATTACATCACGAAACATTTTCCTGATCAGTTTGAGGTCACAACCTCTAGTCTCAAGTCATATTTAATATAGCAGGATGTTGATTGTTGATTATTATCCCATTTAGAGTAAAATACATGATAAAGCTTGGCTTGCTTTATTGCTTACCTAGTGGCTTGTTTTCCCCCTGTTTTTCAGTTAGGGCCAGCAATCTGTTTAATAATAAATAAATAAATAAAAAAGATAAAACAGCCAAAATGCCATATTTAAGCCTTTAAAACAATAGTCTACAAATCAGTGGGTGACCTCATCGTAGCTGCAAGATTCTTGTATATGCAGTCTATATTTGTGACATTTAAAATGTGTGTTAATGCCTGCTGCTGTGCAATAATTTTACACTTTAAAACTGCGTCACAGTTAGGATTTGTCTTTTTAAATTCTTGTAATTTTCTTTCTAAATGAATGAGTCTGCTGTTTTTCCACTTGCGGGGCCTCCTGTCTCATATATAGGCTGTTGTTGTATTTGTAAACTCAATTTGTATAACTTTAAAAGATGAATTTTCTGTAATACTGATTGCAGGAGGCCAGCATCTGTGTGGAACATACCTGGTTTAATGGCACCTTTTCAGTTTCTATGGCGACCTCGTGTAATGTTTGTATCGGTGTCACTGTCAGGTCATTGTTTCTCAGCGGCGCACGACGGAAAGTGATATGGGATTTTGAATGCCCGTTTTATTATAAACCCACGGTTGATATCTTCTCTTCTTGCTAAAATGCTAAAGGAGTTATTTAAAACCTTTTCGCACTACTCTGCTCTACATCACACGCGTTGGACGAGGTGCTCAGTAGAAGAAAACGTACCTGTTTTGATGATATGATGAGGCTCGTGACTGATCTCAGTCAGAGTGAAAGCAGAGACAGCGGCAGCTTTTCTAGCACGCTAACCTCCCATCAGTTTCCCATTATACAAGAGTGTTACCCACAATGAGTAAACAAACAGAAGAAGCTGCTGGCCACTCAGCTTGACAAGCTCTAGCTACTGGGAGCTATGGGAGAGAGACAAGCGAGGCAAGCGCGCTTCCAGCAACAATAGCAGACTGTGGCAAGGAGCGTTATGACACAACACTGTCTGAGATGAAAGGAGAGCGGTTGCTTTCACTTTGGTATGTTTTTATTTATGTCTATTTTTTAGGTTTGAATAAGCAAGCACTGCTGACTTTGTTGACCCAGCGGACCGGTTAGCACTGTCGCCTCAGTCCTGGTTTTAAATCTTCCCCGGGGCTTTTCTGTGTGGCGTTGTCATGTTCTCTTCTCATGTCTGTGTGGGCACTGCAGCTTCCTCCCTCAGTCAACATTTTATGACGAAAAAAACCTGTCATCATCAACAACCATGCCATGCTGAAAATCACCTTTCTTCCCTATTATGAATCTCAAATTGAACTTAAATTTTAATAATCTTCTTCGTCTGTAATAATCACGATTCATCCGACTTCTTTGGAACTGTGATCTACAAGATGTTGAATCATGGGGTTTACTTTTTCATTGGACTGCACAGTTGTCCTGTGTATACTTTCTTTTTCACATGATTATCTACTGAGTAAATCAAAGAAAACAGAAAGACAGAAAATGGGGAATATTCTACTTTTCTATCTATTAAAAAACTGAGAGAAAACCCTTTAAAGGTTTCTTGGCAACAGGCAATGTCAGGCATTAATTTTAACCACTGAGCAAAAACGGGCCTTCTTTTGTCTCTTGCAGTGAAGGAGAACAATCCTTATAAAGCATTTTGTTTGTTTGGTATGGTTTTACCTTTTTAGACAACAATTTATGCAACCACTCTCCAGAACATTTAACTCTTTGTTTCCAAAAAAAAACATTTTGCTTCCTTGATGTGACACAAAGCAAAGACCCCAGTACAATAACATCGCAGATTTCACTCGGTGCGTTTGCCATAGCAGAGTAAATATTCACAGGGAATCAGTATTACTTTGATAAAGTAGCTGTTTGGGACTTCTCATTAATGTTCTAGCCGGAGACTGATGTGTGCACATCCTGCTGAACACACTCCAGGCCTCCCCTGCGTCACGCAGCCACAGGATTGGGCTCTAATCATCCTCTCTCTGACATCGTAATGCGTTTGTCGAGCCTTAAATCTGCCTAAGGAATGAGCAGCCGTGATTTGCCGACGGTCAGCAGTCTAGTTTAGTTTGGCGTCCAGCCCGGGGGAAGTGGTCGGCTGCCTGTTTGAGGTGCAAGCAATCAATTTCCCGGGATTCAATATCTGAAGAGGTGTGATGACTCCCTAACCTTAACCCTGTGAGTCTTGTGAAATCTCTTCGTTTCAGGGTGACACCTTGGGTTTGATTTATTAGCACAACAAACCCGGGACGAGCAGATGGCTCTCGCTGCGCCTCATGTAATGATGATGCTCCCCCTGATGATTTAAGTTTGCTGGTGATTGTTTTTCCTGCGGTGTTTTGCAGTGGAAGCGAGCCAGCAGTCCCCCTCCGTTATGCTGTCATTTGGGTTTTTCAGCAGTGCTGTTTATTTTGGTGCCAGATCTGGAAAATTAGACATCAGAAAACTAAAGATACTGCTGATTTGATTTTTTTAAAAAACTGTTTACATTCTTTATTTAGATTATTTTTGCCTCTTAATATAATAATAATGGAAGCAGATTAGAAATTAATGACATTACTGCAGTGCCACCTAGCTAAACAGATATGGTGGCCCAGTTTGCAGTGCATCCTGGTTGTGTGCAGAAGCTCACGAGTGTCGCTGTCTTCCAGGATGGTGGATGATCTGCACCGGCTTCTGGGGGCTGCTGGGATAGTCGGGCCCTTTATCCTGGTGGGCTCTGAGCTTGGCGCACTCAACAGCAGATTCTACACCCACATTCATGATGTGTAAGTACTGCAGACCAAAACTGAGGATTTTGGATGAGGATTGGCATCTAATCCTCCACCCACACCACTAAGTGTTTTCTCAGAGTTACATCAGTTTGGTCAGATTAAACACAGTGATGCCAGTATTACATTATGGAGAAGCGGGATGGTCTGTTTAAAAACTTTAGATTTAGTTTGTTGTTTTTTGGATGAAATCATCTGTAAGTACAACATGAATTCTCTGCTGAAGGAATGCATTTTATACATGCAGTCATGCAATTGGTGCAGAAGAAAGTACCTGATTGTGTTTGGTACCAATTTTCTACAGAGTTTACTTTGCAAAATGAATTGGGAACCAAAATCACATTTCACTATTGATCGGTCTGTTTGGAAGCTATTTGTCGAAAGGAATATTCAGACTTTATTTCACTTTGATTTGGCCACAAACTGAAGTGATTTCCACATCTCCTCCATAAGTGGGAGAGAGTAGACCTGAATGCATTGAACAGGCTATAGTGACAGCAGCACTCCTTTATATGAGTGTGCACAGCTAACATGAAGAAATCCTGGCTATGTTGAACTTGCTTCATAACATAAGAAAGCGGCATTAATAGCAAATTTCAACAGTCTGCGGATCAAAATCATCTTCTTGTGCATCTCCAGGCCACTTTCACCACAGCTGCTGTTTTAGATGAAGAAGCGTGATAACTAAAAACGTAAAAACCCTCAGTTGTCAGTTGTGTATATTGGTACACGAATTTAATTGAATTGTGTTCTTAAAAAGCTTTAAAGGAAACCTGATTATGGACACATGTAGGTAACTTTCTTAACATTAGCATCAGTAGTTTAAATGTGATGTAAAACACTTTCTGCCATGGTTCTTTACTGATGGTTGGAATGGTTTTGGTCCCAATCTGTGAAGATGATTGACCATGATGAATGTAGATGATAGCAGAGGTGGGCGAGGGGAGAGGAGGGTAAAAATTGGTGTTGTTGTAAAAGCCTCCGCTTTCTGTCATCAGCTGTTAGTTTGATCCACAAAATTGCCTCTATCATTTTATGATAAAATCTCTTCTAACAGCAATTTCAAAGATGAATATATACAGTCAAATCTTTTAAGTAAGACTGCATGCCTGAAAATTTCAGGGTTGTGGAGAACCAGCTCTCATCATCAGCCATTATCACTTTTTGCGTGACATTTGGAGATATCGAACAAATTTAAATTAAATTTGCAGTTCTAAAGGAAGCTGGATGTTTGCTTTAAGCCCACGTTTAAGGTCCGTGGTGAAATTGCAGGGTAGGCCTCAAAGTGAAAATGGTTCGAAAGGGGCTTCTAGGGAGCAGCTCCTTTGGAAAGTGCCCGGACGCGTGGCAGAAGATGTCCTTGAGGGGGATATCGGCCAAATTTAAATGACTTATTTTGGGGAATTTTAGCGGCTGATTAAATCACACCTTCTGTAGCTTTTTGTCCTGGGACACAAAATAAAAACTTGGAAAATGTATAACTTTAATCTGTATCTTGCAAGTCCCTCAACTTTGTCCATGCTATATGTTAGAGACGACTGTATACTGTGGATTAAGACATATTACACCACCAGCCTACTGTGTGAGTAACTGACTTAAAGTATAGCGCTGGTGGTAATGAATGTCATGCTAAAGATAAGACAAAAATAAAATGTGTGTTACTATTTAAGAGTCCTTCATGTCCTCAGCAAAATTTAAAGAAAGCTCATTTTAAAATTGGTTGATAGACATTTAGGAGTTCTTGACCTCGCATGTTAAAATATATCCCAGTATACGGTCCCATCATCTCACATGACTCACCCTTTTCAGAGACAACGAGGTGATTAACGTGACAAGCAGCCCGTACCAGGGATGAAAGATTTAGGATTCAATCAGGCACAATGTTGCTGCTGTTAAGGGAGAAAATTAAGAAGTGGTGAGTGGATGACACCTTTCCAAATGGAAATATTACCTCGGGATCTGGTGTATGCGTGTGGTCATCTGTCTGTGGGGACAAATCTCCAGGAAGACAAATGAGATGGCGCCATCCATCTCACGCTCATTACTTCCCAGGCCAGGAGGGTAAAGTGGACAAGAGTAGTCAATGAGTCGTTCTTCATCCGACTGTGTGTGTGTGTCCTCTTGTTGTCCTCAGGCAAGTGTCAGACCTGGTGCTGATTGATCCCATCCCAGAGGACATTTTTGAAGAGGACAAGTGGAAGGAGTACTGGTGAGTTTGTAGTGGAAGGCTTCAGAGGACTGAGTCGGAAGAAGAAAAAAAAGTAAAGATGCAAAGGAGAGAGAGAGAAGATGGAAACATGTCGAAGAAGCAAAAACTGGGAAGGGATGTAGAGTGGGAAAGAAGATTGAGAAAAGAGGAGCGTGGAAAAGGGAGCGAGAAGGATGATAACAGCTCTGAGGGGCAGAGAGGAGGCAGATAAAAAAGCGAGAGGCAGGGAAGAGGTGAAAAAAAGGGAACTGTATCAAGAAAAAAGAGGATTAGCATGAGGGGAAGGGAGGCAGAGGCGCTAGCGAGTCAAACTCTTCCCTTACTGGCATTTATGGCAAGAACAGTTGATTATTTTTAATGGGTGGGGCTCATTAGCATGATTAATTGGAGGCCACAGAAACTGAGCAGGGAACAGATGAGGGGGAAGCCGGGGTTGTGGTGGTGGTCGGAACTGAGTGACAGACAGTGGAATAGCTCTGCTTTAATCCTCCGAGCGATATATGTCAAGTCAGTGTCACAGCATATATCTCATTATGCATTAATTATCATACGCGAGGTGTTAAGTGGGGGGTTGGTTGTTATTAATGATAAGCAAGAGTTCAGAGCAGGACTGTTGGTACCAGGTATGCAGTGCTAACTGTGTTTGTTTACAAGTACGGAGCATGGAGTGAAGCTATTAAAAGGTATTTCTCTGCTGAAGAGATTAGAATTAATCAGATGTACAGTTTTGCCACTGGGATGGCTACGTGATAAACAAACCTCTAGAGTGCAGTTTTAGTGTATTTGTTGTCACCAGGTACAAAACAGAATTTCATGCTTAAAACCTGAGAGACATTATTGTTTCATTGGTAAATGATTTGAAATGTATTTATATTTATGTGCATTTTGTTTTCTTTACGTGGTCTTGAACAATAGTTCTTCAGACTTTCTGAAGGTCTCTGAGATTTTCTTTAGACGTTGGCTGCTTTTTCACTCACTCACAGTCCAACCCTTAAATCCGACCATTTCAGTCAGAGTCAAATATTAAATATATTTAAAAAATATTTTTTTGTTTGTTAAGCTACTTCAGATGGACCAATGGGTCATTCAAGCATAATTGAATGGTTCTAACTAAAGGAGTGAACCAGCGTGGCGTGTCCACATAATAGACAACACAGAACCCAACAGCCTATACACCAGCTTGTTGTAAAACGCATCATTTTTTTGCATTTCGAACATTTTTGAACAACATTAAGACTGTCTGTTTGCAATCAGTGATTCCCAAAGAACTATTCGCTGAAAACTCAGCTTATCTTTCCATGGTGTGCAGTGTGTCCTTAAAATAATGAGGAAACTGGACAAGTATAGGACAAAAGAAATGTCGGGCCATCTGCAGAACCTAAATGTTGTGTACTTAAGAAATAGAAGAAAATCCAGCAAAGACATGACACAGCCCTTGAGATATTCATCTGGATGTTCAGTTGATCTTTCTATTGTTTACTGAAGCTTCATCAGAAATGGTCTCAGTGGCTGTCAGGAAGCTATTCTTCAAATCAAATCATCAAATCAAAATTTATTTATATAGCACATATTAAAACAACAGTGTTGACCATAGTGCTTCACAGTCAGTAAAAACACGAGACAATTAAAACAAACAATAAAACAGGACAACAAACAATAGGTAACAACACAATAAGCTAAAACAGCCAACTAGTTGGAATCAAAGGCCAAAGTAAAAAGATAAGTTTTAAGACGTGATTTAAAAGACTGGATAGACTCGGCAGTACGAATATGTACAGGGAGGTTATTCCAGAGTCTGGGTGCCACGGTTGCAAAGGCCCGGTCTCCTCTCGACTTCATTCGAGACCTAGGTTGCATTCTTAAGGAAGTGAAACAAGGAAAAAAGGCCTCATTACTAAACTGGACTGAAAGTCAGTAAGAAAAAGTCTGATGGAGCGATGAAAAGATTTGACAGTTGCCAAAATTGAATTATGAGTGTAAAAAGTTCCCAGCAGAGCGTTGAGCTGTGTGAGGTGATCAGATGTGGATGATTGGTGTACACTGAAGCTTGATTAAAGAAGTCCATGATTTTTTACGAGTACTGTGGTAGAGTTGCTTTGGTATAAATTGTTTCCACCATAATTTTATACTTTAGACACGCTTTCATTAACATAACTGAATAGAAATGAGCTTTATAAAAATAACATTTTTTTTATTTATTTATTTTTTTCACCAGAGTTGATTAGTTAAATCTTAATTAAATTCTGGCCTTATTAGAAATCAAACTCGCTTGTAATTATTCACAGTTATCCAAAAGTAATTCTAGATTTATGCCCCAATAAAATTAATTTGTATCGTACAAAAATAATCATTTTGAGGGACTGCATTGGTTTAGCATAAAATAAACTAGCCTGAGACTGAGCTTTGGAGAACCACAAGTTACCATTAAAGGTTTTAAATTGGCAAATAAACATGTTTATCACATCTTCGTTTCCTGTGCAAAAATTCTGCTCGTATATCTTTGTACAGATATAATTAATAAAGGATGCAAGGAGAGGCAAATCAGTTAGAACAGATGCAGACGTAAAGGACTGCGTATGGCATAAGAATGTAAATAACAGGATGGTAAAATCAGTGGTGAAAGGAAGGTTATTTAGTTGTTCCTAAGAAATGTTGCAACCACAGCTCTGTCTGCCAGTATTAGGCCACAGCCTGTATAAGGATGAGTGAAGGCAGATAAGAAATGGATCCCTGAAAATGGCCTAATTTGTACGGGACTCAAAGTGGAGCAGCACCATTTATCAGGGGTATCTGTTCAATTATCCTCTGATTAATAGGCATTCATTTCACTGGGTACATGACACGGCAGCAACGATCCAATTACTCTATGGCTGATTTCATTTATATATTGCTTCTCCAAAGACTTACATTTAGTCAGTTTAAAAAAACAGCTCCATCATCTGCGCTTTGATTTCCATGGATGACTATGTAGGAATGAGGGAAACTGCACGAAGACCCAAAGCATGTTCAGCACCAGTCCGCTCACGCCAGCGTCACCACACCACTGACATTCTTGCGTTACTTCATCATTTTCCTTGTTTTACCTTGTTTGTTTCACAAACTTGCATGTCTTCTCTGTCTTCGATGTAGATTTATTAGCTGTATGACGTCTTATATTATTTGGTGGACATGATAAGTAATGCAGGAGGGAGCAGGACTGCACCTGAGCAGGATTGTGGGGAGACCGTATCAGCTTTGCTCTGGGACTGGAGGATTTACACATCAAAGACCAGCTCATTAACAGAGGCTCTCTCCCAAAATTAGTTCTGTTACATCCTACAAAATGAATCGGCCCCATCTCCTGAGAATGCCATGTGTGTGTGTTCGTGCGCGTGTAGGCGTTTGCTTTTGCACACTTGTTGTAAAGGGTCAGCTTTCTTACTTGGGATTTTGGGCTGCAGACATCGCAGCATGTGTCGCTTTGCTTGCGAGCATAGATAATACCGCCTGATGAAAAATCAAGCAGAGGGTCTATCATTGAGATTAGGAGAAGCCTCGGCGTACGTCTGGACAAATTGCATTCGGCACAAAAGCCGGCCACGGGTCGGGGTCACTCGGCACCGTCCGTTTTTGTTTCACCAGTGTGAGCAGAGAATCATTTTCGTCTTTCCACTTGAAAAAGGAGCCTTATTTCTTTAATTTAAACCAATCTCTCAGTATCTGTTTGTGTGAGCATGTTAATAGATTGGAGTGTGAAATGCATTTCTGAGGCTTTGGTCTTGCTTTATCTGGACTTTGAATATAAAGGCTTTTTTTCATAGACTGAAAAAAAATCAGATAATCTTTTATTTTTTATTTAATCCATAACAGCAGCATTACATGACTGATTGGTCTGAATACTGAACGTTTACTGACAGTGATGTGATCCCATGTAGTGATCTCCATGACATAATCATGCCCATTTTTAATCCAGTGCTGTGTCAGGGCATTAAGATCATGGGCACTCAGTATTCATTTTTCAGCCTTGAGATTTCTCCAGATTTTCTGAATCTTTTGATGATATTATATCCTGTCAATGAAGCGATATTCAAAGAAAACCGTTCTGAAATTGTTCCACAATTTTAGAGATATGCTTTTTTGCAGTTAATGAAACTGACCTCTCTAAGATGTTCTTTTGCTACCCAGTCGTGTGACTGACATGTTGCCAATTAAAGTAATTAGTTGCGAGATGTTTTCTTTTAGTACAACTTACTTTTCCAGCCATTTGTTGCTGCCGTCCTAATTTTTTCAGATGTGTTACTGCCATCTAATTCCAAATGAGTCAGTATTTTTTCAATATACCTTCTCTATATTTATTCCAATCCTCTCTGTATATACCAAATCCCTGTAATCTTACCTCGATATCAACTACTGGTGTATTTATAGGTAAATAATACGTTAAGCATTTTCAGATCGCACAGCACTTAATTCTTGCAGCTTATTTTGAAGGCTACAAATATTCAGATGAGCAATTTTTAAACTTTTCTTTTAAAGATGTCTAATAGCTTATAGTTTAATTCCACTGGCATCCTGATTTTAATATTATTACATTAAGATGAGCCACCAAAGTTTCTCTTACAAAGAGCCAAGCGTAGCCGCTTACAGCATAACTGCCCTTTGCTCTAGCGTCGAGTTCAAGTTCAAACTTCCTGTAGCCGTTTCAGCAACACGGTTTATAAGAATTTGTCCTTCATGTGCTCACACACACCACAAGACACATCCAACAAAACACAACAAGGCAGGTAAAAGTTCAAATCTTTTCTTTCTCAGTCATTCATAAACAGTAGTGTGTTCCCATTTTTTTTCATGATGACTTCCTGATCCTTGATCTACAGGAATTCACTAAGATGCTTCGAGCTCTTATCTACGTCTCTTAACTTTCCCCAGTCTATGACTTTGTTCAGTTTGAACTTGATTGGCGTCCGTTTTTAGCCTGGTGATTAGTAGTTCACTCTGAGCAATCTCAGGTTATTCCATCAATCATGTCATTCCTTTTGCTTTGTTTTTTTTTCAGCTTAATCCAAACACTCGACTAGGAAATTGGTTCTTTTGTTTTATGAATCAAGTATTGTATCTGTAAAGAATCTAAATGGTGATTCTTCTCTTTTTAACTCCTCATACATTTTCTTGCTGAGCAAGCATTTCTTTGAGAAAGACCGAATGTACAAACTCTGCCTCGGTTACAGTCCTCTCGTTCGTCCATGTTGTCTGTTTTTTCTCATTTCCTCTCTTTCTCTCGCTCTGTAATGATGGATGAAAACTGTGCTGACAGTCAGACTGCCCTGACTCTCTAGATGGCCATTTAATGATCAGAGATTCCAGCTGGAATGAGACAGATTGGTTGGTGTTAAGTACCAAAACAATTACACTAACAATGCTGCATTTAAAGCAAGAGTTTTGCTGTGGTTTTACACACTCCTGTCTTCTGCAGCCAGGCGTGCACACGTGTGATATAAAACTAATTTAAGCCATTGGGAATATATTTGCTCAGAGAGCAGAAACGGAGGGGAGTGGTCTTGTCTAATGGGATGGTCCTTCTAATGAATGCTGATTGACTGACAGACGCTCCGTTTTAATGTACTATTACTGTGTTTAGTGTAACTCAGTCCTCAGAGGAGCACTGCTTGAAGATCTCTTTATCCCTTTCCTCTCAATCTCAGGTCTTTTAAGTGTTTCTAATTATTAGGTGTGTTTTTAGTTTTTGGTGTTTGAATCTATTATCATGTTTAGAACAGAAGAATTCCATCTGAGACCGTCCCAACAAGTTTATGTGCGCGTGCTGTATAAATCCAGCATATTTTCAGTGCATTCTGTTGCTGTAAATTAGAATACATGATGCATGTAAAGAGGAAGATGAAGGAGGTTGTTCTGTAGAGTGTCTCACTGTGGGCCTGACAGCTGTGGCAGTGGGCCTGGATCTAACCCTGAGTGAGTTAAGAGTTCCAAAGTGAAAATGACACTTTGTGCACCATTCATCATCCCGCTGCTCCACAAAGCACGGACACAGACAGACTCCGAGTCATGATAACACAAACATTTATGCATGCACGTACTCTATATTTGCACATCACACGCTGCTGGCCGCACAGCGTGCCGCGTTGTGCAGCAGTTAGACACGTTTCGCAGCTCACCTGGAGCCTGCTCTGCATGACGGGCAGCGTAAGACTGTCGTTTTGATTGACGACCCTTCGGCCGCTCACAGCTGCTGCTGGCGTGATTTATAAGCCAGACAGGTTCAGTCCAAGTGTTTCCATCCCGTCCACCCTGTACTTCGTTAGTGGATAAATTTACAGGCGTAACAGAATTTTCTCTCCTCCCCCCTACTTCTGTATGGTCCCTTCCCTTATTGTGATATTTAAACCTTCCAATTATACTCAGATTGCTACAGCAGTAATTTAATACTTTAAGTGGCGTTATGTAATCTCTGAGCTCTCTTGCTCCCTGTCTCCTTTATCCTTCGTTGGTAAACAGCAGCAGCAGTGACGACATGCCCACTTGCCCCCTCAGAGCCCATTCGCTTTCAGCGTCAGTTTGCGTTCAATAACTCACTGGAGAACAGCCCTGCTCTAAAACCTCCTCGGGGATCCTCTGCTGAGATTGGCAGCAACCACCCAGCCCCGGGCTGCTGTATGGTGGGAGCAAGGGAAGGGAGTAGAGACTATATTTAATATGAGGAAATATGTCTTGGGGTATGTTTTGTGACATGATAATAAGGCTAGTCAAGTTACACAACACAGTTTCTTCACATATACAGCATGGGTTCTCATCCATTGCTTCATAAGTGTGTCATTCATTATGAATCACACTGTGGTTCTGAAATGGCTCCCACTGTGGCAAGAGCTTCCTGCTGTCTTTCCCTGACTCAGCTGTTCACTGAATCCCCGATGAGTCAGGAATGCCAGTTAATTGTAATTAGAACCACTGTAAGCGTAACTATTGCTGTTATGCTGCGCTAATGAAACAGGGCTGTCCCGGCCCCTGTGTATTTACCCCAGTGTAACCTATAGTATTGATGCAGGGAGGAGGAGGCAGGGAACTGACCGTGGTGCAACACTGGCACCTTGTGGTTGTGCTCAGTATTACATGTCTGTGTTTAACTTTTCCTTTTAATTTAGACAATTATTCCAAGTTATTATGCTCTTATTTCCTGTTTGGAAGGATTCTTAACACTTAAGAAAATGTTTTGCTTGCGAGGTTTCAAAGTGCGTCTCGTACAAATGATGGGTTGGTAATCAAGTGAGATGAACTGGCTTCCAGAGCTGGAAGGAAATCATGGATATTGAGGACTGATTGAAGACAGTGTTTTTATTATTGTTATATGTTATTCATTAGAAAAGGTGAAACGTTCAAAATGAAAAGTAGGATGTCACAGAACCTGGCAACCATCTTGGTAATGCCCCTGGGCACTTATTTGTATAGTTATTGAATCCAGTATTTAAATGAACGTTTTGAATTTTAGAGCTTAATGGCACTGGAAATAAACAACAATAACAACAAAGCTGCATGTATAGAATCACTAGCCAAATCTGATTTGGGGGGAAAAAAATCAAGATATAAAAAATATTAAAAAAAAACTCTACAAGTTGTTCTGAAAACAGAGTATGGACAGAATCAGCATCTCATACTCAGTTTTCCATTATGGATGCAGTAAGATGAGAATAACTGTAAGTGCTCTGACCTACACCTTTAAAACAATAATGAGTAAAAATATCTGCCAGCACATCGTTGAAAGTGTCGTGAATCTCTGCTGTTTGCCTGCATGCTCAGATTTTTCCCTGCGCTGTTGTTAATTGTCTCTTTGGGCTCAAAGAGCTCTCCCATACATTAGTGTTTGCTGAGTGCTGTCTCTCCCGCTCTAATGTCTCTGGAAAAACACACATTTAAGTGGAGCTAAGAGACTTTAATATGAAATTGGTTAGCAACAGAAAATCTAGCTGGAATTCTTTTACTTTGTCAGTGAACGTCTGCCGATCCTTATGTTGTATTTCCTACCTTCCTAAAGCTAGTGTACTCTCTTTTAACGTGTAGTATGTCCAGAGAGTATTCATAGCACTTCACTTGTTTAACATTTAGTCATGTTACAGCCTTATTCCAACATAGATCTAATTTTCTTTTCACTTTAAAATTCTGCACACGAGACCTCGTAACACAAACTGGAAAGGTTTGGTTGAAGTTCTTGCAAATGTTTTCAAAATATAAAACAGTACATCAGTATCAATAACCTTTGTTCAGTACTTTGTTGCAGCAATTACAGCCTCAGGTCTTTCTAAATATGATGCTACGAGCTCTGCTCACCTATTTTTATTTATTTTTTGGCAGTTTCTCTTATTCTTCTTTGCAGACTCTCTCATCAGCCTGGATGGGGGAGTGTCAGTGCACAACTATTTTGAGATCTCTCCAGAGTTTTTCAATCAGGTTTAAGTCTGGGCTCTGGCTGGGCCACTTAAGGACATTCACAGAGAGGTCACTTCTTTGTTATGTTGGCTGCATGTTTAGGGTTGGTGTCCTGTTAGAACCTTTGCCCCAGTCTGAGATCCAGAGTTATCATCAAGGTCGTCTTTGTACATCATCTTTCCCTCAACCCTGACTAGCTCCATGATGCTGCCACCATCACACTTTACTGTAAGGATGATGTTGGCCAGATGATAAGCAGCGCCTTGTTTCCACAAGACACGACGCTCATCATTCAGGTCAAAGTGTTCAATCTGTGTTTGATGAGACCAGAGAATTTTGTCATGGCATGGTGTGTGAATATTTATGTGCATGTCATATTTCTATTTTAAATCGTTAATACATTTCCAGCAAACTTTTTTCTCTTTATGGGGCATTGTGTGTAGAATTTTCCAGTGAAAAATTATTTCAATCTATTATGGAAAAAGGTTGAACTAGTGAGGCAGTGTAAATACTGTCCAGGTTTGCTGTAAAAGATGATAAAACATTATAAGAATCAAACATAAAACCCGAATGTTGAATGTTAAAGGTAGAAATGTCCAGGTGTGATTCATTTCTATGTACTGAAGTATGTTGGAAACAGTTTGAATGTGAGTAGTGCTGCACAACACAAGGAGCATGCCTGTTTTATAAAGGTCGGGTTAAAATGTAAAGGTTACCTCACTCGTTTTTTAATGTGTCGCAAATACAACGTAAGAAGTGGCAAAATGTCACTGGGCTGAGGTCTTACTTTTTTTCTGTCCTTGAAGGAGTAGCACTTCCTGTACTGGCTCGTTTTTCATCAAATGTTAGATTTTCTATATTATTTCCATGTTTTAGCAAATTTTTTGGATGCATACAAAATATATACAAAAGGACAGTTTATTCAGGCTGGGCTGATTAATCTACACTGAAAGAGTCAGAGATAAAGGCCCCATCACGTCCACGTTTATACGCCTGCCTTTTTCTAATGGTCTCTACCATTTTTTTTTTCTTAAGAAATCTTCCTTCGGCGTAATAGTTAGGTGAGCCCTCTGTAATAGTCCGTGTTTAAATGTTCTGTGCTCATTGTAATAGTTGGCAGAAGCTCGTGTAATAGTTCGTGTTTTGTGTGTGAGCAGGCTCTCAGGTAACAGAGGCCCTGCATATGAAATGAGATGGTAATGAGGAGGAGGAGGGGAGCCTTATCACTATTGGGCCAAATTCCGACAGTGAATTGCGCAGTTGTAACAAAAGTAACAGAGCGTCCATTCAGCCTGCACTAATCCAGATGGGAAAGTCAAACAGCAGAAAGTCCACGGCACAAACTCATTTCATCACTTTATTAATTTAGATATTGCCTCCTCGCTCCTGTGGGGAGAAGGGAGAAAAAAAAAAAAAGAGCCCCTCTGAAATGACCAACATCGGTGAGGCGTTTTGCTCTACATGGTTCCCCCACTTCGTCTCCTCCCGTTATCTGTTTAATTCATCCCGCCAATCTTGGCTGTCTTTACCCACTAAATTTCCCTTTGACACGCATGCCTTGCTTCGCATAATCCTCACTCGGGGGCAGAATTAAAAATGGAAAAAAGAGGAGGGAATAGGACAGGTGGCTGGAGAATCCTTGAAATAATGTTCAATGCCAGACCCAGCAATGATTTGACCAGATTCGAATTGGAAGGCTGATAGGGAGATTTTTTTTCCACCCCCCCCCCTCCTTTATTTTTGGAACCAAGGGGCAAGAAAAGGGTGACAGGTGGAAAATGTGCAGAGAATGAGAAGTCCCTTAAGAGCCAGGTCGAAGAGTCAGTTCTAAATTGTGGTGCCAGAATGACTTCAGGGGAAAACTGTGGAAAGGGAGATGAAAATGTCAAAATGTCACTCTCCGGAGGTCTGATTTGAAAAGTTTTCTCTGTCTACTGAAGACTGAGAATTAGAGCAGTAGTTTCTTTTCTCCCTCTGTCTGTATCCATTATTGACCTGAAGGGCGCGTTTCTTCCACCATGAATATGGCAGATGTGTTATCTTTACACAGCTGCTGGTGGCAGCTGATCGTGCTTTCTCTGCTGTTATTTATCAGCTTTGTCTGACCAATCAGCGGTGATGTGCTTTGCTGGAGCAGAGCTCGATATGCCAAGCTACAGTTCTTTGGGTACCGCATATCAACAACAGGTCAGATGGGTTCGTTTACACATGAAAGGTGCATGTTTGTGTTGGTGATATGATGTGAGCAGGATAATGGAAGGGAAACCTACATGTTGTGAAGTGCAGTTTCTTTGAAGCAATGCTGCCTTGTGCTATTATAATTCAAGTATTGGTAAGTTTGTGGAAAAGAGCTGATGACATTTTTGATTTATCTGAGGTCAAAAATGTCAAGAGTCTAAAGCCATTCTAGTGGCTTTGTTAGGTTGTGTAAGAGTGTGTGTGTATGTAGGGGGGTAACACTACACGATGTTTGGAACTTTAGGTCAGGGGTTCGACTTCCAGCTGTCACAGGCCAAGAGGCAATGTACACCCTGGGCAGGTAACCCGTCTGTCACAGGGCTAACACAGAGAGACGGTCAACCATTCACACTCACATTCACACCTGCGGCCACCAATTAAGCCACTAACTGATTGTCTTTGGACTGTGGGAGGAAGCTAGAGCACGTGGAGAGAACCCATGCAAACACAAGGACACACGGAATGGCTCCACCCAGCTGGTGGATTAGAACCTTCTTGCTTTACATGCACACTGAAATGATGACTTCATCACCTTGATGCTCCAAAGTCTTTCTAAGTGCAGAATCGGACCGTGAGCGGTCACAGACCCTCAACTTCGAAGCAAGTGTTTCAGATGCAGCAAGACAGCAAATTCATTGGATGTGATGACAGTAATTTTCTTGCTTCAGCCTTCAGTGTACTGCAGCATAAAAGAAAACGACCCTTCTCCTTAAATATTTGTACAATAATACTCAATAGACATTTTCCTGATCAGATTATGGTCTCTCTTGCTAGTTTAAACTCTTACTAAATACAAGATGATGTTAATTTTATACAGGTAAAGCAGGGTTATACTTTACGGCCCTGCTATCTTGTGATTTACAAGTTGTTGCTGTATTGTAGTGACTTGTTGTTGTTGTTGTTTTCATATCTGATCCTGGTTTACAAGCCAAAATTGCAATAGCCAAAGGACTCAAAGAATCCAATTGGTCACCCTGCAGTGGCTGGGAAGCATATAACCACACATTAAGTGCTGGCCAAATTAGAATTTCAGATGAAATTCAAATTGTAGTTCTTTTGTAGCCATAGGGAGCTAAATTCACATGCATTTGACCTAATGAATGAGATTTGTGCATTTTCTGCCAATCTAAGAATGCCTTTTTTCAGTGATTGGTCTACTTTGCTCCAGCCTATTTTGAGGACCAGAAAACACATGAAATATATGATAGTCATACATTCTTGAATACCTGGATTTGCCCTTTTGTTTGTTTTTTTTATTCTTTGTTTTAATAATTTAATATTTTGCAGTTGAAAAATTAACAATTTCTGTTATTTTTTTAAATCCCCAAACCAATTATTCCATTTGTAAAATGATCAATACTTAAGTGTTTAACCGTTCCTTAGCTGGGTGTAACACAGGGGCTGAAAATGTATAGAACCTGTTCACAGTTGTTTCAGATGTTGGAACAGATAGGGCTATAACAGTGCTGAAATCGGATCCAGATCAGACTGAAACAGGTAGGAGTGTCTCTCCGTGCAGGGGTACAGATCTGCAGTGTGCGTGCTCTATGTAGGGGCAGGGTGCGGGGCACGGCAATAGCGGCAGCAGTGGCGAGTGGCACTATTGATTGGGCTCTGCAGGCTGAAACCAGTCAATTCAGAGCACCAGTGAGCCGAAACCGATTGGGGCTCCTGAGTTACAAAATCCTGCAGCTCTACTTCTCTCACCTGCTAAAAAAGAAAAAAAAAACGGTATTTCTCATTCCCCAGGCAAATGTTTTCAAAGACAAATTTTAAGATTCATGGTTGAAAAAGACTTGAGGAAAAGCAAATAGTATGTGTGACATCGCTGGAGTTGTTACGTGTGGCCTTTCTCAATCATGGCACCAGCCTTAGCGTGCTGCTTCATGGTTTAAGACCATCTCACTCATTTACAGCTGTGAAGATTAGGTCTCTGAGGATGACCGCTCATTTAAAGTGTGACTGTTGTAAATTGTTAATTACATTTATTCACAAACATGATTCAGTTTTCTTATCTTACCTGTGTTATAGTTCAGAGCATGTAGCTTATAGCTTGTTTTATTGACAGAGTGCCTTAACTGCAACTGTAAGAACTTTTGAATCATTTTTCGTTTTGCTCTTTTGTCCTTTTCCCAGAAGAAAAAACACAGAACAAAGAAAAAAGCCAACTTAAACAGAACACAACACAGAATTTCAAATTGTACATATCTCTTTAACATTGTTTCTAACATGAGAAAGCGGTTGCTTTATGTGATAATCTGCGATGAACTGACATTACTACAACAAGCTAGCTAACTAATGTCATGTAGCATTTAGCAAATACGCGAGCTAAATATTCCCAATTGGATATTAAATCTGGGTTCATGAGGAGGACAGAAACATGACACTATTTTAACGGTTACTGTCACGCTGTTACCACAGGACTTTAAAAAGACGTAGCTGTTCTCCTGCTCAAGGTCTTGTCATTTTTTTCAGGTATGGTAAGGTGGTGCCTTCATTCCAAGCCAAGCAGTTTTCAGCGGCCACGGGGCTGAGCCGCATGCTGATCATACTGGGGGCCATTGAACCGACTGTGAAAGGCGAGAATGTCTCAGAAGAGGTCATTCAGCGACAGGTCAGGCTGACACACTATACAGTGTACATGCGTCTACAGTGAAGCACGTCCTCAACATTAAAACACTGAAATCTTGTGTGAATGTGACACAGCGAGTCCGGTGTGACTTTAAAGGGATTTGGGAGTATGTAACTAATGGTCAGGGTACAGAAGTACTATCATAACATGCCATCTTTGTAGGCTGAATACAGTTTTCCCCCTCCTCCTTTTTCATCTATAGCACGTGTTCTTTTAACTGAATTAAAATCAGCAGTAAAAATTGATATCTTTCAGGCATTCAAATCTTTTCCCTCTCACCTTTTCCCGTGCAGCCACAGGATGGCGCTAATGCGAGAACAATCGCGTCTCCTCCTCAGCAGAGATGCGAGTGGGTGATGATAGCAGGAGCGTTTGTCTTCATAATGTCAGAGACTGTGAATTTGGCATGATATGACACGAGACATTTTAAATAAACCAAAATTGAACCCGTCTCCTGGAGCTCATGCGTGATGCCCTGCATCTCGTGATGCCTACTATATTGTAAAACCTGGCCTTTTGACAGGTCATACGGTGAGTGAGGAAGACCCTGTTAATAAAAGCTACAAGCGTCTTTTGCTGTGTATTGCAGATGAGTTTTTTTCCCCTATAGAGGAGGGAGGAGGGGTTATTTTGCATTCATCCATACTCAGATTTGTCTGTGAATCACACATACAGCTGTGGCACTTCTGCCTGTCATGAAGTCCTGTAGTCATTTCCACGTCCTATTGAAAAACATCAGAGGCTCGGGGGTAGTAATGGATTTCGATGATGAACAACAACAAGCCAGTATCTTTAAAAGCACGGAGAAATGCTCTCTACACACTGATACCTGTATTAGCAGAAAAACAAAGGCCGTGACAGTCATGTCAGGGACATTAGAGACAGACTATTAGAGAGAAGTTAATTCCTGCTTCCTTCTTTTTTTTTTTTTTAAACCCTTTAATGAACTTTGAGTGACATTTTTCTAACATCTGCTCACTCGTCTCCTGCAGTTGTCTGTGCGATGCAGTGACGTATGCTAGGGGATGAATGAGAACAGTTCGTTAAGACGCCTTGTTCTCTGCTGCCAGCCACCCACGATTTGATGGCAGCAGTGATGAGGGACCTATTTCAGCTTTTCAAGTGTTACAGTTGTTGCCAAGGAGATAAGGACATCATTGTGCTTGAATTCTCCAAGGACAGAAAAAGGTTTTTTAGACGGGCTAGTGAAGGTTATAATGTACACACAGAGACTCACACACACATACACACCGGACTCAATATAGCATGCATTCCATTTCTCAAGGGCATGTACATGTAACCGCTGCTTAATTGAACTGGACCCGAATTGTTTGCCGCAGTGATGAAAGCACCAAAGGGTGTCTGGTTTCATTGCGTGCAGGTGACAGATGAAGTTAAAGGCGAGTTCTGCTCAATTTTGCAAATTCCCGTGAATTCTGAAGCGCGGTGAACTTTTTTCAGCCTGAGAACAAGAGACAGATTTCAGAAGTGTTATCAGTTTGTTCCTTCTCTGAGCTGCTCTGCTGAATGAGATGGACACTGCCTTCACTGCATTCAGATCGGCTTACTATAGAAAACGTTATTACTACTTTTCCCATCTTTTACAAATTATTCTGCTAATATAATTTTTCTGTGGCGGAAAGAAAGAAGTTGGGGGCGTTTTTGTTCTCACTGAAAGACATTGCATTGTGCATGGAGCTGTTTGTCCAAGGATCTTGGGTTTTTAGACAAACATAAAAGGTTTGTATGAGTTGATATGGGATTAGAGGCACGTGAAGACGGGTAAAAAAGGTGACTGTGGAATAAGGTTATTCACATGCCCCCAAAATTGACTTGTTAATTCTTTAATTGGGATTGCTCAATTACCCATCAGCGGGTATGGGTACCTGCAAATTTATTTATTTATTTATTTTTTTACTTTTACTGTGCAAAAGTTATTCTAAAGACTCTTCAGAATTTTTTTCCATCATGCAACTCCAATCAATCTAGGGCTGCACGATTTTGCATAAAATGAGAATCACGATTTTTTGGCTTAGAATTGAGATCACGATTCTCTCACGATTTTCTTTTCCAGTATAAATACTTATTGCACTTATTAACTGCACATCAACTTCGTAACAGTTGAAACTGAACATAAAAACAATAAACAAACATAAAAACAACAAATGCCTCACGTTTTGTTGTTGCCGCAAAATGTTGTACTGCTGTATAAGGTTCCCGTTATTGGTGTTTGGGCGGTTGACCGGGACGGATTTTCTCCTGTCACTTTCTCGTCATCCCTGACGTGCTCTCCGCTGTTTTTTCCCTGCTAATTTTAGCATCACACCGCACAGCTTCTGTGTCACGTGGTATAAGGCTCCGCCCTTGTCATTTGTTGAGCAGGAAGAGTGAGCGCTTGTTTTCATGCAGAGTACGTCCCGGATCAAAGTGCGGTACAATCGTCGTCGTCTTTTTTTTTCTTTTTCTTTTTTTTTTTAAATCGTTGTCATTTGGAAATGAGATCGCACATAAGTATGAATCGAGATCGCGATTTTCTAACGATTAATCGTGCAGCCCTAAATCAATCCCATCATATTCATCAACTAGCACCACAAAGACTCCAAACATTGATTCAGAAAGAACACAGGAAGAATAGGGAGTCCTGCAACTGATGTGAAAAATTATGTGAAAGGCAAAACACAGGCAGGAAGTTTGGTTTAGTTTTTATCTGTAAAGTGCACTTTGTATGAAGTGAAGTGTACAGTATTTTTACAAACATTAGTTCGCACATTAGTGACATGAGTTCTCGAAAGGATATTTACTTTTAGTGTCTTATAATTTGCACAGAACTTTTTATGTATAAATAATTTTTTTTAATGCGATTCATCACAACAAACTAGGTCTTCTGTTAATCTCACGTTTCTTCATTTAAGGTCTGTCCGATTCATACACTCAACAAAAATATAAACGCAACACCTTTGTTACTGCTCCCATTCCCCATGGGATGGACGTAGAGACCTAAAATTCATTCCAGATACACAATATAACCATCCCTCCCAAACAGTGGTCACAAATCAGTCCAAATGTGTGGTAGTGGGCACATCTGCTATATTGAGATAATCCATCCCACCTCACAGGTGTGCCACATCAGGATGCTGATCTGACATCATGAGTAGTGCACAGGTGTACCTCAGACTGCCCACAACAAAAGGCCACCCTGGAATGTGCAGTTTTGTCTCACAGCAAAATGCCACAGATGCCACAAGCAATGAGGGAGCGTGCAATTGGCATGCTGACAGCAGGAATGTCAACCAGATCTGTCGCCCGTGCATTGAATGTTCATTTCTCAACCATAAGCCGTCTCCACAGGCGTTTCAGAGAATATGGCAGCACATCCAACCGGCCTCACAACCGCAGACCTCGTGTAACCACACCAGCCCAGGACCTCCACATCCAGCAGGTTCACCTCCAAGATCGTCTGAGACCAGCCACCCAGACAGCTGCTGGAACAATTGGTTTGCACAACCAAACAATTTCTGCACAAACTGTCAGAAACCGTCTCAGGGACGCTCAACTGCATGCCCGTCGTCCTCATCGGGGTCTTGACCTGACTCCAGCTCGTCGCCGTAGCAGACTTGTGTGGGCAAATGCTCACATTCGATGGCGTCTGGCACGTTGGAGAGGTGTGCGCTTCACGGATGAATCATGGTTCACATTGTTCAGGGCAGATGGCAGCTGAGAATGTCCCAGTTCTTGCATGGCCAGCATACTCACCGGACATGTCACCCATTGAGCATGTTCGGGATGTGCTTGACCGGCGTATACGACAGCGTGTACCAGTTCCCACGAATATCCAACAACCTCGCACAGCCATTGAAGTGGAGTGGACCAACATTCCACAGGCCACAATTGACAATCTGATAGACTCCATGCGACGATGTGTTGCACTGCATGAGGCAAATGGTGGTCACACCAGATACTGACCGGTTCTGGGTCCCCAGACCCCCAATAGCGCAAAAAACTGCACATTCCAGGGTGGCCTTTTGTTGTGGGCAGTCTGAGGTACACCTGTGCACTACTCATGATGTCAGATCAGCATCCTGATGTGGCACACCTGTGAGGTGGGATGGATTATCTCAATATAGTAGATGTGTCCACTACCACACATTTGGACTGATTTGTGACCACTGTTTGGGAGGGATAGTTATATTGTGTATCTGGAATGAATTTTAGGTCTCTACGTCCATCCCATGGGGAATGGGAGCAGTAACAAAGGTGTTGCGTTTATATTTTTGTTGAGTGTAGATGCAGCCTCTATAGGAGCTTTCAGCAGTGGTATTTAACCACACAAGCCACACATTGCTGCACATCAGTGAGCCTCGGTTGATTGAGACCATGCTGCCGGTTTCACAGGTTGTCCTTCTTTGGGCAACTTTTGGCAGGTAAACTGGAACAACATGGCGACAATTGCAGATGTTATCACCCAGTTTCTTTGCCATCACAAGTTGGCCAATGTCAGAGTTGATCAGATACTTGTGCTGCCCATTTTTATTGCGTGCCTGAGAGGAAATCAACGGTCTGTTCAGATCTGTGTTTGGCTGGAGTAACTAAATGCTTTCAGTCTCAAACGGGGAGAGAATGTTTCACCTGTGCAGTTTTGATGAGGTTAACAAGGATACGGTGGATGTTTGCACGCATCTACCTGAATGGTTAGTTTAGTTTTTGTTAAATAGTGACCATCAGCGACCGTGTTTTTTGTTTGTGTTCTCTTTTGTACGGTGGCCCTGAGAGGTCAAACGCTCCAACTTAAGAAAACACCAGCAAAGAGAAAAATGCTGCAAAAGCTCACAAAACACAACTGAAGTTTTTGGGGAGATGATAACGTGACGAAAGTGCAGAACCGAAAAGTTAACAGTAAACAGCGAAGATGTATCCACAATATGTTAGGAAAACGTGATTTTAAAACTCCCATTGCCCTTTTCTCCCTCACAACATCGATGAACTCTCTGAACTTTTAAGTGTGCCTCAGTGCAAACCTTCACTTTATTCCTTCTCTGTTTTTTTTCCATTTCCACTGTGTTTGTGTGTGTGTTTTATGTGCTTTGGCAGCGTTTTTCTATTTGTTGGTGTTTTCTTAAGTTGGAGTCCATTTGACCTCTCAGGGCTGCCGTACATTTCTGATAACTGTGGAAATTCTTTGTTTTTGTTAGCCTGTATTGATCTTTCATGGGTTTTTTTTCTGTTCCTACAGAAATACCTACAAAGTAACCCTGCGCACCAAAGTGCTGCTGTCGATGAGCATTACTTTCTGAATGAAAGTGCAGCTCAAGTAAGGTATGGTAAAGATATGTAGACGCTCTCCCCCTCCAGATTTTTCTGGATGGTTTTGCACATTTGCATGTGGAATTCAAAGTGAACTTCAAAAATATTAAACAAAATTATTATTCTGTTTTTTTTTTTCTTTTTTTCTTTCAAAGGGACATAACAAAGTTTAAGCCCCTCTCCAGCAGGACATCAGTGAGCGTGCTCACGGGGGACTCCTTTGACATGCAAATGCCAGAACACCTAAACCGAGTGAGTGCCTTTACTGTAACTGCACAACTTCATGCTGCATCATTAGGTCTGGTACAGTGACTGAACAATGCTCTAATAACATGGTAAATCATATTCCCCATGCACCAGATGGTAGCGAAGCTTCAAAAGAGGTTTCTGGAGGATTCCTACCCGTCGGCCAATCACATTCACATAAAAGGAGCAGACCGGCGAATGATCTACAAGAAGCCATCTGCCATCAGCCAGCACCTGAGGAAGCTAGTCAACCAACGACAAGCCAAGCAGCAGAGCGAGTGACCCGTGTCCAAAATGTAACTACACCCCAGACATGAATGGAGTAATAAGACAATCAAGTTACTTTTTTTTTTTTTTTAACATTTCTTTGCAGCAATCTGGAACGATTGTCTACACGTCTGCTAAGGTTCATCAAGCAGTCAATTTCAGAACACACTTTTTTGCAGAGCTCTGCTTCATTGGAAGCTTTTTAATTGAAGATAACTGGAGGGTATTCAATGTGATGAAGTATTTCCTGTCTTAGATTCATCTTATCTTTCAAGTTGTTATTTCAGGCTCTTCACCTGATTGGCCAGTACCAAAAAAATTAATACATTATTCCTTATCAATGCAAAGGCCACACACACGTCACCGCTCAACCGGATACCTTTTTTTTTTTTTTAATCTCACTTGGTTCTGTCTTAATATTCTGCCATGTTATAGCCACAAGGGAAGATACATGGAGTCCTCTTGCGCTGCTGCATCACTTCATTTTGTTACTCGCATATAGCTGACCTCCTGTTTTTTGGACTTTTTTTTTAAAACTGCAAATGTTTTTCAAAAATAAATCTTTATATATATATATATATATATAAGTGTTTGTTTGTTTGTTTGTTTGTTTGTATAACACTGCAGTGATCTTATTTTCTGGTATAGATTCATGTGAAAGAAACACCAGAAAGCACTGGTTTATCCTGAGGATTTAAGTTTAATTATGACACCACATCAAAATAAAAATTTCCAACAGATCTGGAATTTAATTCCATCCATATACATGCATAGCAACAACGTTTTAAGAAACATTTTCTCCCATAATCAGGACATTGGAATGATCATTTTACATCAGTATCCCCCACTGACCTCCCAACCCATCTTGTTCGTCAGCAATAAACTTAATTCTTGTACAACTTGCTTTTTTTTTTTTTCTCTTTTTGTTTTTAAATTCCCAATGGGGTTACAAATAATTATATGCACAGTCCCCATTTCGTAATACTGCTTTCAGTAATGTTCCCTCATTTACAAAGTATTGCATTGAGAGCAAAATTTGAAAAAGGGAGACCAAAGTGTATCATCAAACAGAAATACGAGTACTATACAAGAATGCTGCCATCCTCATGAAAACATCCACATCTGAGTTGAAGAAAAGAGACAGGGACAAACAGCCACATATGTATGCAAAGCCATGTGTATATGCCAAAATGTGAGATGCAGGGTTGTGCCAGGTGATCACCCCCACCCACCCCCCCAAAACGGCGGCTTTTTAAGGCTAACAAGTCATTAGTAGCAAACTGCAAGTGACATTTTGGCCATATACAGAAACTGGTACAGCAAATAAGAATACACAAGTGCCTCAGTAGCTATTTTTGTGTCTAAAATGCATCTCATTTTTGTATTGTCTATTGTTTCATTGAGCCTACATTACAGTGTAAACAATATGTGTGCTACACAAGAATGACTATACAATAACATTACAAACAACTCTGATATAAATTTCATTTTGAATTTAAATTAAGACCACTACTCCTATTAATACTGATTGTAAAATAAATTAATGTGAAAGTGGCACCAATATTATTCTTGATCCATTTTTCTTTTTCTTTTCTTTTCTTTTTTTTTTAAACCAATGGTTTTGCATTTGTAAGTCTTAAAACGATGAAAGAAGAAGCTTCTCTTGATTGTCCACAAGCAGCGGTTAGCACTGCATGATGCACTATTCCAGACACAACAGTGTACCAAAAAAAAAGAAAGGAGGAAAAGTCAGTAAGGGGGGGAAGGTGTCGGGGGAAGGAGCGAGGGGGAGGATGAAGAACGTGTCTTCTCTTATTTTACATGCTCGGCAGCATGTGACGAACAGTAAAACTTCTTATGGGTAATAAAGTTTGACAGGTTGTTGAACTGGATGTCACAGAGGCGGCAGTACTTGCCGCTTCCGGAGCCGTTCACGCCCTTATTGGCTGTGGGCACCGCCTCCTCGTTTGGGGACTTGGAGGAAGGCGACATGTTCTCGTTGGAGTCGGTCTGATTTTCGGTGGCCCACGTCGGTGAGGGATTGGGGGGCTGGCTGTCTGGCTGGGGCTGGTTCTCTTGCTGCGGCGGTGCTGTGCCTGAACGCTCCTCGGACTTATGCCCCCCGTTGACAATGACCATGCCTCGGTTTTTGGGCAGGAGGGGAAGGGGTTCCTTGCCAGGGTGAGGGCAGCCGTTAGCAGCAGGCTGTGTGGCCTGCTCTCTGGTTGTTCCCGTCTCTCCTCCTCCAGCACCTCCTCCCCCATTAACACTTTGCTCCTGTTCACTGGTCTCTCCCTGCACTGCTGGCCCCCCGTAGTCAGTTGGTTTTATCCCAAAATACGGCGATATTTGCTCAGGACCTTTGACCTTCTTTATTGCTCCAGGGTAGAGGCAGTGGGGCAGAAACATATTCTTGCTGTCCTCTTTTGATGGGATGAGCTGGGGTTCAGCGAAAGACTTGAGACCCGGCACGGGCCCCAGGTGTGGAGGAAACATGCCTCCATTCTGCACCATCACCTTCCCGTTGCCATTCTTCTCACATTTGCCTGGGTTCTTATCGTAGACTTCATCCGGGTTACCGCTGCTTTCACTCTTCACATCTGGGAACATGGTCGTCTCCAGGCCGCCGCTCTCATTGTGCTGTTGTTGCTGTTGTGGCTGCTGCTGCTGTGCGGCAGTGGCGGCGGCCGTTGCGGGGCAAAAGTTCTGTTTGTGCGCCAGGTAGTTCTCCACTTTGTTAAAACTTATCTTGCACACTGCGCATTCATGATAGTCCAAAAGTCTTTTGGGAGAGCTACATGACTTGTCGGATACCGGCGAGCATTTTTTGCTAAGGTCAATGGGAGCGTCCAGCTCCTGTGGCTCCACGATGTTGCATTTGGGAGCCAGAACGGGTTTGGTGACAGTCAGAGATGCCTCCAGGTGTTTAGGTACCATACTTGGGAACATATCACAGCGGGGATGGAAGCGGTCTGAAAGGCTCTCTACAGCTTCCTGGGATGTGCAAGGGTTCATGGGAGGAACCCCAAGGAAACCTGGCTGACCCATAGGGGGCCTCTGGTGGTCCTGATCCGGGAGACACATCTCATACATCTTCCTGCGCTTACGACTCCTCATGGTTCTCTGCATGGAGGGCACCTTGTTGGTGGGCATGCGTTTCATGGGGGGATCATGACGAGTGGCGCAGTAGTACTGCTTGTGGACCATGTAGGTCTCGTGACGACTGAACGTGATATTACAGGCGTCGCAAGTCGTCTTGGTCGGATCGTTGTCACTTTCCACCAAACCTGTGCTGGGGCTCTTCCCCTCCATCTGCTTGTCATTCAGCCTCTCCTCAGCCCCAGTTGGCGTGGAGACCTTCTTCACCTGTCCTGCTAGATCCTTATCGGGGCCTTTAGCCCCAGCGTTGATCATGTCCAACACGCTGGAGTTCAGGCAAGCTGACTGCATGAGGTGGCTGTCAGCCTCCGACGGGTGGCAGCCGGCCAACATGCTAACAGAACTGTGACCGCTGTTGGGGCTGACCGCCTCGGGGACCTTATCCGAGAGGGCAGAGAAGTCGGGGGACTTGGCCATGTGCTGCCAGCGGCTGTTACAGTAGTGCTTTTTGTGGACCAAATAGTTGTCCAGGTTGCTGAAGGTGATATTGCATTCAAAACAGGTGGCCCCTTTGGGCATAAGAGGACTGTAGATGACAGGGGGGTAGCTGTTCCCTCCGTGGCGCAGCCTCCGGTGAACTAGCTCTGACATTTTAGCCAGAATCTCAGAAGCCTGCGGGACTACTGAAATGTCTTGGGAGAACGCAAACTGAGACAAGAAGGGGCCCATGGGAAATGTAGGCATGTTATGCTGCACAGGGGAGGAGGCCAGTCGGGGGCTGGAGGGCTCAGACTTGATCCTAGTGTAAGAAAAACTGGCTTTGCTGCCTGGGTGGGCCTCTCCCTTCTGAACAGACAGCATGGGCTTCTTCTCAGTCTTGTCAGCTTCCCCGTCTGTGCTGGTCTCCTTGTTGAGGGTCCCTTTGGGACTTCCGAGCAGAGCGTCCTTCCTGTTGGCCAGCTCAGTGCGGGCCTGCTGCTGCTGCTGCTGGAGGCTTTCCTCCGGCCCCCTGGGGGAGTGCTCTGTGCCGTTACCTTCCCTGTGAAGTTTGCTGCCGTGCCCATGTAAGTCCTGATGCTGTAAGAGTTCCCTGTGGCTCTGGAAGCTGATATGGCAGTGATTGCATCTGAAGGCCGCCTGTGACAGGTGAGACATGATGTGATGCTGGAATGTAATAAGAGAATCTGCCGTGTAGTTACAGATTGTGCATTTCAAGCTGGTGCCAGGAGGGAGGCTCTCTTCCATTTTGACACCTGTGAAGGAGATAAAAGGGAAAAATGCTCAGAATCTCGCCTCCCACTTCTCCTTTAGAGTTAACTGTAGAAACCATCAAACACTCATGCATTATGCCAAGCTTATTCCCATCCACTCTATTTTTTATGGCTCAAGGATAAACTGTCAACTATACCAGCTGACAGTACGATATGTATATTCCTCAAAATATATGACAGTTGGGGTTTTTTTCAAGCCAGCCTAAAGACCATGTGAATAAATGCAGGCTTTCATTTAATATTTAGTGAACTTTGGCTTTTGGAGGATCCATACATTAAAAAAAAAAAAAAAAAGATATCTGTTGCCTCTCTGACCCATGACCTTAATACTCACCACTGTGCGAGGTGCTCAAGTGCATTTCTAGGGCCCTGGGTCCGGAGAAGCTCTTATTGCACTGTGGAAAGGGACAGATACTGGGGGTCTGGTGTGGGCCACTGTCATTCTCCTCCACCACCGTCTCTGGCTCCCTCTGCCGCCCGCTGCAGTAGTACATGAGATGAGCCTGCAGGTTCCTCTCGCTCCTAAACCAGATTCCACATGCTTTGCAGGGGAAGATGTCCTCTGGAGAGGGGTGGGGAGACAGAAAGGGACAGAGGGGATGTGACATCAGGATACAAACAGCACTTTTATATTTACAGATAAAGGGCCTACGCAAGCTCCTCTCATACGTCTACAGTCCTGCCTCTCAAAGCCTGCGTTAAAGGCTTTTCCACCAAATCCTCGGCTGCAGCATATCGCTGTGTTGCTACCAGTGGGTTGGTGCCCTTTCTCAAGGGCAAACAAGAACACTGGACCATCTGCTTACAGAAGCCTCCCTGTCGAGCTGAACCCAGATAGCCCTCGCTAAGTAAACAAACACACTATTTGCATGAGGCGTGTATTTTGCAATTAACACGTTAGTTCGAGCCTCAGTGTGTTTATGTGAACCCCCCCAAACTTGAAGGTCGATGGCTCTTATCTCCAGCGCAGAGACTCATCTGGGTTAATCTACGCCCGGGCGGAGACGACGCTCCTTGTTAAGCAGGTGACTGAGTGCAGGCTGTGGACTGGTGTGTGTGTGTGTGTGAGAGAGAGAGACAGAACAGAAGTGCGATTGTGCATGTCTAAACAAAAGCACATCTCGTTCCAGCTCCGGTGCCGGTGCATGTGCAGACACTCACTGTTGACGATGGCAGTGGGCAGGATGGAAGCCATGGCGGCCTGCTGCGGCAGGAGCTGGATGCTGTCCAGCAGCCTGGCTGGGTACATGCCCTCACTCAGAGACATGTGGTTCACTGGCTGCAGACGGGAGTCAAAGTCCACCGCAAACGCCACCAGCTCCTCGCCCTCCATCATGTTCTTGGTGGTAGTGCACCACAGTTGGCCACCTGGACAAAACAGGAGATAGAGGAGACGTTTAAACGCCTGCTGCGAGGGAGGAGAGAGCGCCGTTTCGTGCGCGCGCGACTAATTCTGGTCTTAAATGTCAGAGCATTACGCAGAAGGAGAAATGGTAATTGCTTGCGCACAAGTCAAACACTTGAATGGGTGTTGCGTAACTGCGGAGCTCGAATGAATCATCCTGAAGTCTTGATAGTATTCTTAAATAACAAATCGTCAGAAATACAAAGGGTCAGGTCATCAAAATGACAAAAAAATAAACCAGAACGGAAAGTTCTTAGCAGGAACATGTGTTTTCTAAAGTCAGCGCCAATATTACTCTTGATAACTGTCAGCAAGCTGGCAGCAGTTTTTAGTGCGACAGTTTTTCTTTCTTTCTGCTGTATCAATGAAAACACTGAGATGTGTAGATTCTTCGCACTCTCCTGAAAGACACTCGCTTTTTTTAAATGTCATTTTTCAGCACCGTGAGCAGGGTGACTGTTTACGTTGGCGTGAGGGCACAAATCTCGCGTACTTTTATTTTCTCGATAATTTTGGTGAATATCCTTCATCTTTTTTTTTACTGCCACTCAAATTTCTTTCAAGGCTCCTGGCACTCATATCCAGAAGCAAAGTGCACCTCAGCTGGGCTAAACTGTAGTCTAGAGTGCTGTAGTCAGCTAGAACACTGAGACAGGGCCTCCATAATATTAGATTGTTGTGTTTTGGGATTAAACATTCCTCTGAAATCTTCTGAACATATTCATTAAGTCGGAGAAAGGGTGGGGTGGGGCGGTGTGCAGGAGGAAGCAGGGAGGGAGGGTGGCAGAGGGAGAGAGTGAAGGTTTTAGCTTAGATAATATTTATCTCAGCACATGACAGGCTTTTCAGCTGCACTTCATTTTCCATTGAAGAGATTAAAGTTTTTAATATGACTATTTACAGAAATCTGGCTGGGGAGATAACAACAAACTATGATACGCCGCCGCTAAATGGCAGAATTAGGACATTGTTTCTGAGGAAAGCTGGACAATTAATTAAAGCGTGCTGTTAGCTTTCAAAGATGTGCAAACATACCGACGGAGTGTCAGGCTGAGAAGGGGGGAGGCGGCGACGGGAGACATGTGATTTGAGCCCTGGCTGATGCGGAATAAAGAGAGTCCTGAGGAGAGGTGTGAAGGCAGGGGGACACTGCTATAGAAAGCCCCGGCACATGGGCAACACTGATTACTCATGTTTACACAAAACCTGTGAATCACCAGGTTTAAAACCGCCCTGCAGACACGGCGAAGGTGCAAGAAGGAGCAATCCACTTTTCTGTCTGTTTATTAGAGGCACGGCCACAGAGACGGAGCCGCCAAGTCTTTACGCCGCCACGGCACGCGTTACGTCCAAATCGCTGTTAAGTCTGCAGAATGAGGTGCCCCGTTATTTCAACAGGAAATTGAATATTTAAGATTTCGCATCACTGTCCTGATTAAAACCTCTCTAGCCCTCTCCTATCTGCTGGTGAAGCACTGGAAATTAGACCAGCACAAATGTGTCAAAGGACTGAAATGGTATTAAAATATGCTATCTCTCAAAGTCCCATTTGTGTGCACACTTCCCCTTCCCCTTGAGTGTGTGTGTGCATGGGCGCGTGCGTCCCAGCGCCACTTTAAAGAGCAGTGCCTATCTGTCGTCCAATCTGCTGTGACGAGACACACACTTCAGGCCGCTCCACTTCATCGTTTTGATTCTGTCATACCACACACTGCCTGGAGAGGCCCTTTGAATTTTTATCTCCTAATTAAAATAACAAAACTCCTCTCCACTGTCTGCCCAAGTTACCATCAAGGTAGATACAAACTGCCACTGACAATGGCGGTGGAATATATCGCAGCCATAGCCACAAAAAAAAAGTTTCTCTCCTCCGCGAGGATTCCTTAGTTCAAAAACGCGCTTACAAAGGGAATTACCAACGAGGCCTCGGCGCTCAGATACAAATCAGTGTTTTCTTGGGTGGGGTGGGGAAGATCAATCAAAATCAAAGATGCTGTATGCTCTCTCAGCTGAAAATGAAGCAGATTATGTGGAGTCTGATGGAAATCTTTCGCCTTTTTTTTTTTTTTAAACTGCATTTTCATGGAGGAATATGCGCTCAGATTGCATCCCTTCAGCCAAGAATGCTACAGATCCATCTGTTGTGTGTGAGAATGCTGGGAGTGAGTTTTTTAGGACTGCATGTCCCAGTTTTAGTGAGCCGCACAAAACACAGAGGCAGCACTCTGCTCGTTCCACTCACTCACTCAACCAAGACAGGCTAGTAAGGTACATGAGCTCAGGCTGCAGGATTATAAGTGTAGTTTAAAGCATATTGTCATCAGAATGAGAACTGGAAACAAGCAGCTGCTTCCCCTCTGATTTTTGATTATTACAGCTCTACACGTTACGCATCTACATTCAGACTTGACATGCATCCTTTGCGTAGCTTTGTGTCACAAATCTGAAATTGATATGATTAAGTGTGCAGCCATAGCATCCTCACATAAACAAACATGCATGCGTATGCGTGCCCACGGTGCGGGCGCGCAGAGATGTGTGCATTCATAGAACGAGTGTGCAGAAACATGTCCGTTTCATGCACATATGGAGATACAAGGCTCTGAAAAGCGACTGCGTGGAGGCGTCAGGTGGGCAACAGACAAAAAACAAATACCCCATGAAGGAGCGCTCTCGAAAAATCCGTCATGCCTGTTTGCCTCTGATGGCCCTTTTCCGTGACAGGTGATTTAAATCACAGAAACACGGGGCGGGCCACCTATGCCCATGGTGCAATGGGAAATGAAAGAAAGGAAAGGAAAGCAGGGGTGGGGGTATGTGTGCGAGGGGGGTGGGAGTGAGGGTCAAGAGTTAAGAGTGAAAGACCAAAAGCGTTAAGTTGTGAAACTGGGGGAAAAGGCTGGGAAAAGTGCAGCTTGTGATTTGCACTTGTTTGCCTGCTGTCTGCAGTGTGAGCTGCCTTTGTGCAGTGGCCAATGCAGTTGGAATGAAGGCTATTGTCTAAATCCTCCTGCAGAGCACCTGATAAAAGAATAAAGAACTATGACATATTCTAAAAACAATGGAGGAATTAAGGGGAGACAATAGGCCAGCTGCCTCATTAAAACAATCAAAAACGGCATCCTGTACGTAGTCCAGATAATTAAAAACCACTGCTTCCTACAGTCTCTCAATACCATATCCACCAGCTCACTGAGGCCCCGAGACTGTGGCTCTGCTGGCTAAATGCCCTCTCCCTTCTCTTCTCCTCTGTTTGATTAATGGTTTATTTGAACGCGCAGCTGAAGATGAACATATGAAGGAATTCATGAAACAAAAATTATAATGCAAACCCTTCTCTCCCCCCCACCCCTCTATAAGCACTCATAAACTAATCAAACGTCTCAGGATGAATCGCAGGCACTGGGGGCGTCTGTCCCCTCCCCTTTGCCTAAAGCCCTGAGAGATTTCAAAGTGCACGCATCACAGGGGCATTTTTTAATTTTCTCACTTTAAATGACTTTATAAGAAAAACGGATGTGTACAGTATCTGTGTGGATGGGTGGGTGTGTGTGTTGGGGGGTGGTGTTGGTAGAAGAGAATATGAGATACTTGAGCAGGAATTTTTTCAAATATTTTTCTTCCCCCCCTTTATTTTTCTTTTTTTTGTGCACCCTGCAAACCGCTACCACCACCACCAGCGCCATATCTTAATGAAGTTGCAAACAAATCTCTCATGCCTCGTGCGAAAAGCTGAGAGACAACAAAGCAGCAGAAATAACAGAAGGGCCCGGATAATTAAACTGGCCTGAAGACAGGTATTCAAATGTTGGTGTGTAAACAGCACAACTCTTTAATAGTTTAGCTGTAAAATGCGTAGTTAAGCACATCAGCACTTGCCTCTCCCATCTGTCCAAACACATTACCGTTGCAGAGGCCATTACGGCACTGGAGTACAGTCCCGCTGCATACCAGCCTGTGTGTTATGGGAGGGGTTGAACGGTGCTTCTGGGAACACTAACGCCGGCCCGTCGGCATTATCTGAATGCATCGTGGGGTCATGTGTTACAAAGAAACACTCTGCAGGTGAAGAAATGGCCGAGCTTGAAAGGGAGATCTGTGAGGTATACTTGTGCCGAAGTGCTTGCTGATCCCATTATGTTGTAGAAAAGAGCAAAAGGTTAAAATATCTAATTCTAGATAGCAAAAAAAGACAAGAAAAAAAGATGTTCCTTTGTCAAGAATGATGTTGTGGAGACTTCTTTTTTCTTTTTTTCCCTCGGCTTCTTAAAGTGCTCGTCTCCGTCTGTTGGCTCTGCGCTAACTGCTGGTCTTAATTGTGAAGTGAGGCCAGTGGTGCCTGAAGCCACAGAGAGGGTTGTAATTAAAGACCTCTACTCTTCTTGTCTTTAAATCAGCTCCGACTCCTCCTGGTCAAATGGGAACAAGCTGCTTGCACCTACGAATATCAAGTAGCTGTGCACCGTTAGTCACCGCTTCTTCTTCTTCTTTTTAGCTTTCACAAAGCTCCAATCAGAGAAGGAGTGAATTACAACCTGACACAATAAACAACTTCCTCCCTACCCGCCAACCCAACGGATCCGGTGGAAATACTAATACGTGGATGAATAATATCTGTATCTGCACCTGACGAGCGGACCCGATGGTGCCGTGACAAACGCTAAACACATCCTCCTCGTGAATACTGGTAAATATTTGGACTGTTTCTGGATCACCAGAGTCGAGCACATTAGGATGACTCACGGCTGTCAAACCAGCCGTCACAGTCCCCCGAGCCAGAGCGAGCCGGCGGCAAGAAAGGAAAGCGCTGAGCTTGGACCCGAGCTGGAACATCATTCGCGGGGTCAAACAAGCTTACTATTATTGATGGTACACTAAACTAGAATTAGCTGACTCTACTATTATTTCACGAGGCTCTGACACAGATTGACTCTCCCTCCCTTTCACTCTCTGCTTCCTCCAATCCTATTCATGCTTGCTCTCTGCCACTAGGAGGCACTCTTCTCCTGCTCAAGCTTGCAGTCCTTGGATGATTTATTTATTTATTTTTTTGCCACGATGATGCAGAGATGCCTCAGACATGGCAGGGCAAGCACAGATGCCAGTCTGCCTATACATCCTTGCAGGTAGGTGCTAAAGATTTTACTCTCACGAAGAAAAAAAAGGCGTTTGGCTCAAAAGGAATCCGCCCGACCTCATTTCTATTCGATCTGTGGCTGAATATTAGGTGTGCGCAGGGCTATGTTTCATGTTTCTCACTCTTTTCTTTATTTAAATGTGTGCGTGCGTGTGTTGTTGCCACATTTCTGCAATTGCATGAGTGGTTTAGTCACTTTTCAACATGTTTTATATTAAAATATATATTAAAATTCAGAAGTCTGGCAGGAAGACAGTGTCCTTTTTTCCAGGGTAATAATAAATGTTGTTCAGTAAATATGTGTTTACAGAGCCCTGACTTGAGCCTGACCCCCCCACCCCCACCAAACACACACCTCTCTGTCTGTCTCTCTCTCTTCCTCAAGATTTTTCCTCTCGTTCTGCACTACTACAGTGTCTGGACTAATTTTAGTATCAAGTGGTTTTTTTTTTTCCAGATATAGCCGGTACCGAGAGCTCATGGATGGCCTTGAGCGAATGGCACGAGGGTCAGAATCCACAAATTAAAAAGTCCTCCCAGGGGAGCCTCACACACGCCGCTCTCTACTGTATACATTCACAGGCAACAAAGACATAAAAGCTGAAGAAGAAGGAGCAACGTCTTTCAACACACACGTTTATCAAGTCTTTGAAAAAAAATATATAAAAAAATGATGCAACGATGTGATTCAGCAAATGTTTCACAGAGCAAGAATTAAATGTTTCACTTTGAAATTAAAAGACATTTCCGTGGCTGGTCTCCGGAGATTTGTGTAGTTTTTTCCCTTTTTTTGTTAAGCACAGTGAGAACGATACTGGCTGGCAGGGGGATGTTTGCCTGGTAATGGTGTTGTAATCATTTTTGAGGGAGAAGAAAATAGAAATGTGAATTAGCAGCTATTTTTGCTCCATTAGGGTGCTATGACGGAGCCCGACTATTTCAATTTCAGATTTATTTATTTTCTAATGAAATGTATTAAATTATAGGAGGAATTACCCGCACGTCAACCGCTTTGCTGTTCGCTCTCTCTTTTTTTGTTGTTTTTTATTTTAAAAAGAAAGATGCACAAAAACATTTGGATGCGTTTCTGTTTTTCCAAACAAATTAAACCTTCTCCCACGAGCACGAAATTTCTACTGAGGACGTTTTAAGCTTCCGGATCTCTGTGCTGTCAGTCTGAAACAATACACAGCCACATTCCTGCAGTACAAAGCTCGCTCTCTCCCTCATTAGCTGCCACACACACATACAGTCAGCTTTCTCCTCGTCCGCAGTAAAGTGGAGTAGACTATTAAAGGAAAAGCTCTGACTGGCTCCTCTCTCCGCTCTGCTTTATTCTTTATTTGGACAGGTTTGTCCCATTGAGCACTCTATTAGCTCTCCTTCTCTGCGGGTAGTGCTGCCTGTGTCCTGGTTGTGGCCAGTCGACATGTGTTTACTGCGGCCCCCGCTGCGGCGGCAGGCTGGTTGGGGGCCCGTCCTGACCAAGCCCTGCTAATGGGACCAGAAGACCCCTCGTGACAGGACACCGCGGCAGACTCTACCCCTCCCTTCCCTCCAGCTGCGGCCCCGTGGCCCGTGTCCCCCTACCCATCATGCCTCGGCGGGAGCAGGTGAACGGCGCGGGGCCAACGGCGACGCGTTTGGTTTTCCTGGGAGAGCAACGCGCCATCGCCATGCGCCTCAGTGGTTCCTCCAACATGGCTCCGGCCCTACGCCACATGGGCTGCCTGGCCAGTCTGCATTTGTGTGGGTGTATGTGTGTGCGCGCGTGATTGTGTGTGTGTATTTGTGGTGTATGGTGGATGCCAGCCCTAATGCAAATGCTTGCCGTTTAAAAAAATGGGAGCCTCTCTCCTCCTCTGTCTCTCCTATTTGGAAAGGTCTATTTTGGCCTTCTGGTGCTGGCAGTTATTTTTTTCCTCTCCAGAAGGACAGAGAGCCAGAAAGATGCACCTGTCATCCTTTTTGGAATTCAACATTTATTGATCTGGTCACGAGGAACGGAATTTATAGAGTTATGTGTTTTGTTTTTTTCTTCCTTTACGAACACCAACCGATTTCTGCCTTAAAAATGTGCTTGTTTTATTTGCAAAGCCAGCCTTATTTACAAGCACGCTCATTTGGTATTCACAGGACAAGCGATGCACGCACGCACGCGCTCTGACACGCACACCAGTCACTCGTGCAGCATCCCAGCATGCCCTCCATCTCTGCACCCCGGTAATTCTACATATTGCTTAAAGTATGTGCTAATTAAATTTTCTGACGGTTTTTGCGAGAGAAATAAATAATCTGCGGCTAAAAGGCCTAATTGCGTTTGTCACATTGTGTCTCGGTGGCTAGTGCATCGGGAGCACAGCCGCTGCCCTTGCTCATTGCCATTCTGTCGTCCTGGCAAGCCCCCTCTCTGCCCCAGGTATCACCACGCGGCCATCTGGAGCCGACATCTGTCTCTCTATTGATCACAAGGGTTTAGCACTTGATCAAACAGACTGCGACAGGAAATTGCTCTTTTCCCCACAGAAAAGGCCAATCGCCTGCGTGAGGGTAATAGAGTGGAACTGAGATGCAGCACCGGCGCGGTGGGCAGGCAGGCACAGGCGCAGCCGGGCAGGCAGCGGCACGGCGGTGTCGGCCGCTGTGGAGGTGGCAGGGGATGGCACGGACACTAAAGTCCACTGCCACGCTTACCAGCGCCACGTTTCTAACCTCTCTGCTAATGCAACAGCAGCATTAAGAGAGCAAAAGAAATAGAACAGAACAGAACACGTGCACGCAGGCGATGACACCATCACCTCCGATTAAAAGAAGCCGCCGTACTGTGAGCGGAATCACTCAGGTAACCCAACAGCTGTCTGAAAGTGTTGGAAAAGCTGAAATATGCTATGTGATAAGTACGCCAGATGGTGAGAAATTAATGCATTTATTTCCCGAGGAGGAAAAAAAGCAAAACAGAAACTAACTCTGTTTACTTTGTCATTAACACCAGGGCTGTCAGTTTTCATTGGAATTAAAACGGACGACGAGCAGGGTGGCAATGTTCAAACACTGTGTGTTTAGCATGTAACCGAGCACCCCCGGTGGAAGGCTCCAACAGAGGGAAATCCCTGACAAGGACTGGAGTTGTCTCTTGCTCGCTGGTATCCCCGGTGGAGTTCAACACACTATTAGTGCCTGGAGGTGCACAGTTAGCTGAGGCTGTGGTCCACATCTAAAAAAAATTAAATAAATAAAATATTGTGGCTCCTCTCTTTTCGGGCATGCTTTCGAGGCACTCACTGTAACAACATGTTTAGCAAGTATGGACAATTTGATACTGAAGGTGACATTTATTCAGCATTGTAGGAAATATTTAATTGTTCCTGCAGAGAGCGAGATATGTTTCCCCTTGCCTACAGTGCTGGGATTGTCCTTTTGGAATATGATGCAAATTCGGGATGAAGCAACTAATTCCTTCCTTGCACCCCTGTGCACTCACCCCCTCCCAGCCACCCCCACCTCAACTCAATCCTCCGCCAGCCTCCATTCCTCCCCCAGACACGAGGATTCTGATTAATCGTGTGACCGCCCCTCGTTTTGCATTTTTTACACAATCTCACGGCGCCACGGTGAGATGTGCGAGGTGGTTTCGCCACTTTTTTGGCAAGCTGAAAAAAGACGTAGCCCAAGGAAGAACAAGTCGAAAGTATGAAGGGGGGGGGGGGGGGGGGGAAATATGACCAGGGGACGTGATAAAAAATTATCAGCCAGTGTGTTTTCCTGTTTGGTTTTAATCTACATTTAATTAATTCTTATCTGCTGTGTGCTTATGGCTGCATTTGAATGGCGAGGCTGCATTCATTATGAATGGTAAAATTGAACTCAGTACATTGTGTGTGGCCCAATAAAGAAACAAGACTCTTATTGCAGTGCATGCACAAGCTCCGACAGACATGCGGAAAAAATAAGTCAATTAAGATCGGTCTTTAAATTACCGCTGTATCAAAACAAGGGGCGGGAGTATGCTCCATAATAGAATCCTGACAGGGGGAGAGAGAGCACGGTCGACTGTTGTTAATATACATCCCATTTGATACAGCCAATTGTATTAGTCTGTTTATGGAATACACACAGTTGATGCGCAGTAGATTTACTACTCTATCATGATAGTTCATAATTGACGGGGGTGGGCGGGTCTGTGAATACAGAGGTCACTTTAAGAAAGAAACTGTGTCAGCAGTATGACGAGACTTCCTCGTAAAGATCCTGCTGGTTTATCTGAATGTGAGAGGTCAACAGCAAAGGTCAACGACAGAATATGTAGACAATATGTGGGACGCAGTAGATACCAAAGAGTCAAATCCAAGGCAATAGAGAGAGAAGATTGTAATACTACTGACAAAAAACACAGGGCTTATAATGGGCGGGCGGCACTTTATAAGCTAAGAACAATATCCCAGCGGCAGCACCCCGGAAAAACACCCTGAGCCGATGCTACAAAGTTGGGCCCCGCAAAATCCCTAAATCTTCTCTTTTGCTTATTCCAAGCAGCGTGGGGGGTGGGCGGGTGGTTCAGGGAAGCTCCCTGCTGCCTGCCCGTGTTTACAGAGCCGTTCTCATCTCTAGGCCTTGCTCATCCATGGCACTGACACACGGTGTCGACATGATTAGGGGTCTGCCTTTGCGTAGGGCTGCGTTTGTACGTGTGTGTGCGCGCGGGGGGTGGTGGTGGTTGGAGGATCGGCAGATGAATGACTGGTGCATCGGAGAGGGATCACAGCAGATAATCGCTCCCGACTGCTGCGCCGGAGCTCTCAGATCTGGTCTTTAAAATAATGTTCGGAGTCAAGTCTCTCCAAAACCCCTCCCTCCCCGCCTCTCGCAGGTTATCTTACGCATTTTATGTTTGCTGTTTAAATCTTAACGGGGACACGAGCAGCAAGGGAGAGCAAATATGTCTGGAGTTGGAGGAAGCGGAGTGGAAATGTTATTGCGGGGGGTTGGGTGGGGTGGGGTTAAGATTAGCCTTAGCAAGGGGCCGAGGAGATGAAACTCCTCTCTCCATTCGGACGGCTTTCACACTTCTCGCGAAAAGCTCGGAATGTTTTGAATTTAACCTTGGAAGGGCCGGGGTGTCTGCGCGAAGCACGGCGAGGATAATGAATCTGACCTCTCGCTTAAGAGTGATATCATCCGAAGGCTTTCAGTCAAACGCGAAGACAAACACCAAATCTCCTTAAGTGCATTTAAATACAGACCACCAGCAGTACTCAAGACAGTGTGAACACAGCGCAACATAAATTCCAATATCATAAATACTCCTATCACACAAACAGAGGTGCCATAAAGCACGGCTGCCCGTGTCTGGGACTATAAACCTCTGGCGTTACTCATAGGGAGTAAACACACATGCACAATTTACTGCACAAGACCCCCCCCCCTCCACCCGCACCTCCCCACCTTTGTTTATCTTTTAAATAAGCACACTTTATCACCCTCCTGCATAAGCAAATTGCATGCAATGTGTGTTGTTTTAACATGTGATACGCTGTCCAGAAGATTCATTTCTCCCGACAAATTCAATTGTCTTTGCAATATCCTGCTGCCATAGGCATCAGGCCCCATCACCTGTTCGTTATCACTGGGCGTCCTGTTCGGGAGCTCTTGAAACGGTGCCATGGCATTGACTCTCAGTTTAAACAGCAGGTCTCTGAACTTCTCACGGTTGATGGCGGAGGCTGGAAAATTACGCTAACAACTAATTAACATCATAAAGAGCGTTTAAATGGACGGACGACACCTGCAACCTTCATTTGCACACGCTGACGCCGAATTACCTGTGTTTTTATTTTTTGCAGATAACGCGAGCGGTTTTTTTTTAAAAACTACCTTTTCGAATATTCATTTTTTTTGTGTGCGGCTGGTTTTAGAGTTGGCACTGACATCCCGTTTTTGCTATGTACTGTAAAAAGAAAAGAAAAAAAAGCCACTGGGCCAAAAATAATAATTGTCAAAACAGAGTGTTGGCAGAATTACTAAAGCTGTTTTTATTCTTCTCCCTCTATGAGTTTGTGTGCACCTTAAAAAAAAGCTGCCATATTCTGTGCCTGAAATAACACATTCCATTTCTAATTTCTATTTGAATATAAAATATTTCCAGGCAGCAGACATGGACCTCCAGTTACTGGTCTGAATAACAAAGTGCTGCCTGTCAGTCTGAGACACTTTGCTGGCTGGCTGAACTAAGCTGGTTTAGACTGACAAGGCTTCAACGGTGGCAGCCTCAGCTTCCACTGGCAGGCCTCTGGAGTCCCTCCTCACTCCGGCTCCCCAGCCTCAGAGTCTTTCACTGGCGGTGGCCACAATACAGTCAAGTATCCGTGTTCTTTGAAACCGCTCTCCCTGTGTCTTCCCTTCAAAGGTTTGAAGCAGGACGGTAATGCACTCACACCTCATTACAGAGCCACATTATGGACTACAGCAGTAATACGCCTTTAATCTTCTCCAAATCGTTATAAATGTCAAGTTGGGGCCAGGGACTTCCCAGTCTACTGCACCAATGGCTTAGCCTGCTATCCCCCTCTTTTCCGTATTAGCTATAGCCAGAGTATTACGTTCACTGCCAGATCCCCTGAAACTTTCAACTCTTTTGTTCCAACATTCAATGCACCATTAACATACCCTTTGAAATTGTCTCTTACCACCCGCCTCCCCCCCCCCCAAAAAGGCCCCAAACAGCTAAATATGAAAACAGTCGATACCCCTACCCCGCCACATACACCTCCCGTACCTCCCCCTTCTTTTCCTCAGCCTCTCCTAATGAGACGCAACATCCCCGTCTCTCCACTGAAGGATGCAGACTTTCCGTGTGATAGAGAGACTGCGGCTGTTTATTAATAATGAATTTGGATGTTTTGCACGCGGAATGTTATCAGCGTGCACACAATCCCACCAATAGTTTGCCCTGATGGGGTAGCTGGGTTCCTCATTAGCAGAACATATTTAATCCAGAAGTTTCTTATCAAATGTCACACCTGCATCTCTAAATGGCATTTTCACATTCATTCGCCTGTATTTGGGAGATGAGGCTCCAAGGTGCTTTGCAGAGATTAAGAAGGAGAGAGAGTGCAAGCTTATTTTATCATTTAGCGGGTCTGGAAGGAATCCAAGGAGTTTTTGTCTTGTTGTTGTAATTAGAAAGCCTTTTAAGTGATAACGCCTGCATAGGAATATGAATATGTAGCGATCAGGCCAGTCCCCCCCCCCCCCACCTCCTCCCCCTCCCTCTCTCTCTCTCTCTCTCTTTTCCTGTGTCTCTCTCCCCCCACTCTCTTTCTTAGCTTTTTAAATTGTTGAATGCTCAGTTTTTGTTCTATGTACAGCACGGATTAACTCGGAGGCTTCAGAAGTTTAATGAAAGACTTGAAAGTGCACGCTTTTTCTTGTTTCTTGACTGCGACAGCGGTTCTTTTTCCTGTGCAAGAGCGGACATGACATTAGTGCATTTTTTGGTTTTGTTTCTATACCTAAAAGCGTAAAAAGGGTGGACATCGCTCTCCTTGAGGACACATTTCAGCAGCGGGACTTGAGAAAACCCCGCTGCATGGCAATATAAAAAGCCGAACCTGTATTTTCTGACATCCGTCCAGAATTAAAAGAGCATTTTAATAAAATGCGCTACAGTTCTGGTGAGTGTCAAGAGGAATAACGGCCCTCAGACCCGTTTTATTTTTCTTCAGTGGAGAATTGAACACTCCCTGTGAAAAAAAGCTCAGATGTTTAACTTTTTTTTTGTTTTGTTACAATGCTCCTCTGCAGCGTTACAAAAATGAAGCAGGTCGCTCAGTAGTGGCATTTTAGTCCCTGTGTATATCCAGAAAAGCTGCTGCAGCTAACCACTGGGCCAGAGATAAGTGCAAAACTGAGAAGTATTGATCCAGTAATAGTGGTTCACGCTTTGACTCTGACACCTTAACCCTGCAGACATAATGTCATAGCCTCTTATCCTTTCCTCTTAACACAACCTGTCTATCTCCCACAAGCTGTCAGCTCTAGTAATACGCTTCTCAAAAGCTCCCCTAAATCACTGAAATCATTGCACTTTCAGACATTATTTATTTTCCCGCCTCTTAAAAGTGAGGCATGATTTACAGTTCAGTAAAAGGTTGCCCCCCCCCTCTCGTCCTCCATTTCCCATTAGACCTGCTAGCACTTTCTGTTGAGGTAATTCCATTTCTACCATTGTAAGAGCTGCTACATAGCAATTACTATGTTAGGTCTGTGTAATTGTGTTGGCTTACAGCGCATGACAAATACAGTGGAGCTAGACCCGACATAGTGATCCCACATGTGTGCTGGTTTAGACGTTTTCATTAATTGAAAGCGTCACTGTGTAACAGTGCAGTATTACACTCTGGCAGGTATGAAAGTCTAATACAGCTTAATTACTCTGCAGCTAAATATGTATTTGTGGGGATCCCTTATGTGGGGCTTTTTATCTGTTACAAATCACAAGTTTAAACCACTGGAGGGTGGGAGAGATAATTAGTGAGGGTTTAAGCACCTAGAATTCTAATAGAAAAATGCTCGAATGAATCCAAACATCTCTCTGACATACAAAACGCTGGAAATAATCAGATGTTTTGCCTGAACTTTATTTATTTATTTTTATCGATATGTTTTATAAGCTTGCCATGAGAGCGGCCTCGGCCATCGCTGAAGGATGCCAAACGTTGACATTATATGCAAATTGTGTTTATTATCTCACAGGCAGCACAGATCCTGCCTTGGTTGGGGCTGGTGCAGCCCACAGCAACTTCCAAGCAAGGTTTATGCACAAGGGTTTCTAATTAGCTCTCTGAGGGCCGCAGCTAGAGCCACACTTTCCACAACAGCCGTTGGGAAGTTGAACACTAACTTGGAGGGCTCCATATGTTGCCCAGGAGGCCTGAGAGACAGACTGATTCTGTGTTTTTCACGTCAGGGAGCCACTACGTTCCAGAACAGAGCTTTTCTCTCTCCTGTACATAGAGATGGAAAAGTTGCCAAACCAATGAGCGGCATTCATCATTAGTTGCATGTCTTTGGGCAGTTATCATTTAAAATGAATCGCTTCAAATATGACGCCCTTAACACACAGGAAATCAATTCAAACAATGATAGCAGGAGACGCCAAACACATGCATGGAAACGTGATTTTTAGAAAAGCTCTCTAATGGTGGTTGTATAAAGGCTTTCCTTCAGAACCGAACCCTGTATACACATGAATGAAGAAGTCACTGTATGCATCGTACGTATTACCTGCCGGTCACGAGGAAGGAGCTGGGACAAACCTTTTTAATATTAATCAAACACAATGGTGCATAAAATAACCATGAAATCATCGCAATATGCTTTAGATCTGGGGTGAGAAACATAAGGACCAGAGACCAAAGTCGGCCTGGCAAAGACTCCCTCTGGCCGACTTTTTTTTAACTTTAAATAAACAATTAAATGTATACTACTGTTTTTTACAGCAGTTCCACAGTAAAAAAAAATAAAAAAATAAATCTGTGAATTAACAAATTTTTTTTTATTAATTCACAGTTTTGTATTTACAGTCTGCACAATGAGCTACCAGAACTTTCTCTGTAATTTTAGGCATTTGTTTCTTACAAGTTAAATTCAAAGAGTGACGCTGACACATTTCTTTGATTTACTTTCTTTATCACACAAAAAAACTGATATATTCTGTTGAAATTGCACTTCTTTTTCTTATATTAAGACATTTCAGTGATTAAATGTGGAGTTAAACTTCTTCGCACTGACAGACTGGTCCGGCCCCTCTTAAGATTAATGGGTAAAATGAGTTTGACATGCCGGCTTTAGATGTTGCAGTTATAGCAGTATTACATTGCAAGCTCTTAAAATGATGGAAAACATCAGTGATCTGATACATTTTAACCTATTTTATTTATGTTGCCTTTTTATTTATGCATATGTGATTATAGCTGATTACTGTAAATAATTAAGAGCAAGCTACTGTAGATTTTACTGTATATTATGTGAATTTTCTTTGAGACACACTGATATAATTAATCAAGTGATTAATTTAGAGGCGTTATTATGAGGTTCACCTTTGTGCAACAAAGGTAATATTTTTTCCCCTTACGAATAAAAAGTATGAAAACTCTCCATTTGACAAACCTTAGAGATCTATTTTATGCTAACAGCTCACTCTGGATGTGCCCATTTAAAGGTGCAGTTAGAGTATATCCATTTAAAATCAGTATCTCATAAACTTTAGCCAATCTTCATCTCCAGGTACCCACTCAGCTTCCATTACAAGGCTCTGATGATCTTATATCTCCTTCAAAAGATGATTTTCAGCGAAGAGGACGGTTCGCCCTCCCTCCCTACTCTCTCTTTTCTGAATTGCCATCTCAGTTTTCTTCCCTTCACTCTCAATCAGCCTGCGTTGTGCTTTTGACCCCAGCGGTGCGCGCACACACATAAAAAAAGACGATGTGCCTCATTAACTGAGGCATCACACTGGCTTTTTCAACTTATTGTCTCTTGCACCTTATCCGGCCCTTCATCTTAAACTTGGAATAAATTAGAACGATAACGATCGCGCGTGTGCCATTAGTCACAAATGAAGTGGTTAACGTAGAAAGGGGGGGTGCAGATAGGGCTGAGATCTGATGCCGATTCATAAAAGGGAAGGCAGATTGTTGTAAAATGGCAGATAGACCGTGCAAATTGGGTGCCGACATTGCGTGGCAACGTTATTACCAAATTAGCTTGTGTGCTTTTGTGTTTTTCTTTTTTGCCCATCCTGATTATTACCTCAGGAGGAACGCCAGGGAAAGGGACACAGAGTGTGGGGCTCACAGACGTAATTCCTTTGAACAAATAGTTCAGATTATACAGGCGGTATAATGCTGATGCTGCCTTTACCTCCAAGGTGTATTTGCTTTTAATTTATACATTCGATTGTGACATTTTAAACAATTTCTCTATTGAGACTCAAGGCATTAGAGGCCAAATGACAGTCTTAAATAAACAGGGAATGAAAGGGGATGGGGTCTTGATAAGAGAATACAGTGTTTGTTCAAGTTGAGGCTACCGCTGGCTAAAGAGTATCTTTTGTTCTGAGGTGTAGCTTGGCCTGTATCTTATGTTTAGTCATGGCCTTACAGCTTAATACTTCTAATATTCGGTAGCATACGTAATTTGTGCCAAAATGAAATTTTCAGAGGAGACTCTTTCAGCCAAACTTGGAAAGGAGAATGAGGAAGATAACCTAATTTACTGCAGAGGACAATTATCATGGAAAAAAGCAAACTGAGCGACACATCGCAGGCCGAGGTAGCATCGCTCCTTTCTGAAGAAGACAAACTGGTAGATTGAAGGTCTCTTGAATCCAGGCTGTCGCTGGGGGTAGGGGAGCTCTTGTAATTTGCAGAACTGAATCCATGGAGCGGGCATAAGGGAATAAGTTGGAAGGGGAAGAAGACAGAGAACAAACCTGGCAGGCACGTTGAGGCCATGCCAGTCCTGCCTGCGCCACGCGGTGTGGCAGGGGGGCAGTGCCAGGAAATGTGGCAAGAGGAGGAAAGATCAAACAACAAGGGCTGCAGATCTCCACCAATCTGCTCTGTATTAATGTCAGAGCCAAGGAGCAGCTGAACCAGACGTGATCCACAATGTGTGACAGCAATGTATGTGTGCGCGCGCTCGTGTGTGTCTATATGACCGTTCGCCATTCGCAAACTGGACCAAATTCATAACGGCCTGGTGGTATGAGCGACAGCTCTAAAACTGTCATAGAGTGTGAAACATTTTTCCAACTTGTCCTTAGAAACTTGAGGACAGCAAACGCCCAAGAGTTTGCTCTCAGATTGCTTTTGAAAATTTCCTTACTGTCACATTTCTAATGCATCCCAGCAGCGACTGAATCGGAGCTTTCATTCTGAGGTGTTCCGCATGTCTCTCTGGATGTCAGACACACAGTAGCCCATGATGGAGTGGTGGGAACCTGGTGCCTGCATCGACACGCCTCTCAGCTCCAGTGGGCTGCACACCCAGGCCTGCATCCTGCTCCAAAAACTTGTTCTGTATAGCCGCAATAAAGCAAGCAGACGGCAAATGAGCTCCACGCTGCCATCGCTCCCTCCCGGACAGATGGCAAAATTAGACAATATGCTTTCCAAAATTACACTGAAATCACATGGCCGCGTGTGTGTCTGCTCGCCTGTCTGTCGGTCCATTCTTCCACCCATCCGTCCGTCCCGGATGGCATCCCGGCCATCTTTTGCTTGGGTGTGGCGCCTGGGCAGGGGGCGAGGCGGTGCTGTTTGGGACGGTGAGGAAGCTGGAGCCAGCCTCATTGCTGTTGATTGATATCAGAGCGCTGCAATGGGATGTAGGGCCAGCAGGAGCATCGGCGGACGAGATTGGGGGTGGAGGAGGGGGGGGTTACATGGGCAGGGGGATTGTTGAGGGAGGGGTAGCTGGGGAATGAGCCTGCTCTATGACAATGCATGATGAACAGCCTGCTATTTGGAGTGCATCTGCAGGAGCTCGCGTACTGCCGACTCCTTAGAGAGATGTGGGAGGAGAGCAAATGTTTGAGGAGCGGACTCTGCAACTACCGAATCTCCCAGTGCTCCATGTATTTTGGGAGTGACACAGAGCATCTTATGACAATATTAGCCTCAGCCTCTATCCCTCCTTGTCTTTTTGAAAAGAATCTTGAACTGCAGGCTGATAATAGTCTCTCCAACTGATATGGGAGTCTCTGCTGTGAACTGGGAAAAGGGGGAATCTCTGCCGGAAATCTTGTCTCAGGGAAATTACGTTATTCCTCTGCTATACACATTCTGAGATAGAATTGTAAAAGTTGGCAGCCTGACTATCTTGTCATGTAAATAATTTAGCACAGAGGCCTCCCTTCTATCTGTCATGAAAAAAACACAGCCTGTTTCGTTATTTATATGTATTTTCTTTATTTTGACACCATGTGCAGAAGTAGAATCACACTGCCCCCACAACTTAAAAAATAAAAGCACGAATAAAGCCTGTAAAGCTCAATACCCAACCAAGCAGCAATTTGAAAGTGAGAAATATCCTCTAATTAACTAAATAAACATAAACACAGTCGTTACTGGGCTGAATGTGGAGCTGCAGATGGCAGGACAGTCAGATTCTGGACTGACTCATGACAATAGTAGCCAGACAAAGTGAGTAAACACTAGGAAGTTGCACAGTGGCTGAAACAGTTGGGACTTTCCAAAGAGACTAATGGTATATATTCAGGAGAATGATCACAACCACAGGCTGCTCATTGCCAGCTTTGATTGGCCTCCCGGTCTGTCGCTTGGGAGAAACCCCGGTCCCCTCGGTGACGGCTCTGTCACTGTCTTTGTGCCCTGCTCAAGCAATTACGCTCAACTACATGTTTTCATATGGGAAATGGACGACGGAGGGGAGGGTGGCATCGGATCGGGGGGTGCGGGAGGCGTTGTGTGAAAAAGTCATTTTAGAGCTGCACTCTTCAGTTCCGGTCATGCTCTGTACCGACGCAAATTAAAACCTCCCCAGTAGCCTATGTAAATATGCTGCCTACTGCGCTGCGCTTTAATGAGCCATGATATGAAAGACATCTAAAACCAATGGAAAATAACTGGCCACTTAAAGGTGGGGTGAGTCTGACAGGTGACAGGTAGAGCCACACTGAAGACAGTGTCGGGCTCGGTGAGGGGGGGTGTCAGGTTTGCAGGATGATGGGGGCAAACCGGCTCTGGCATTCAGAAATAATCTGGAGCTGTGAGCTGCAAGCCAGGGGAGAGTAACCAGCTTTTTAGCCCCAGGCATTTCAAAGAATTCTGGGTGGTGGTTGTGGAGAGGGAAAAGGGGGAGCAGGTGGGGATTGTGTGCACGGGGGGTACCTGGTGTGTGCTCATTTTTAAGGGGGTGGGATGTTGTTAGGTGAGAAGTGAAAGGAGACAGTTACTATGTCTCCTGCCTTGAGACACAGCTCATTGTCACCAACTTAAAAAATGTACATAATTTTTCTCCTGGCAGACACACACACACACAGGGAGACAGACACACTCAGCCCTCAATCCTCTAATAACCTGTCTTTTAAAAACCTTACAAGGATTACCTATCTGCAAATCTGCTTTGTATGCAGAATGTGATGGCGGAATGGAAATGAGCAACTGTTCAAGATGGCGCCCACCAAAAAAAAAGAGAAAAAGAAAAGGGGAGCCACATCTGCACAAACCGATTAATCCGAAACATTCAGAGGAATCTCAAGTCATTTACAATATCACAGAATCCATAATCAAGATTCACTGCCAGAGCCCGAGTCTGCGGCACAGAGTCAATGCCCAGTTCAATGAGGGCTGATGGAATGTATAATTTCATGACAGATGCACGCATTCACGGGGGAACACAGGGTCATTTTAACATTCACAGGCAAAAAAAATAACAACTTACCCCAGAAAGGAAATACACACCCAATTATTAATGTGCAAAAGGAGGCACAAGCAAATGAAATATGTAAAAATATTTGCTCACCGATAGCAGAGTATTCATAAAATGCAAATGTTGCACTCTCTCTATATATATATATATATGAATATGGGTTGTTTTTAATAGAAACAAATCAATGTAGCTATTTCGAAAAACAGCATTATATAGAGAGAAATATGCATCTCTAATTGGTCAAATCCCCGTGTATGCATAACATTAATTAGGATGATCATGTTTGTTGTAAAGATTATGGGCTTATTTGTTCTAACAGGTGACTCACAGAGAAGACACATTAGGAACAAACCACTGTAGTCTTGGGCTCGTAGTGGGGAGGGGACAAATTTAGTGTGTGGCAACTTGTACGCAATGTATTTCAAATGGGAAAATGGGGCGAACAGATATGTAGATTTTTTTTTCCAAATCTGTGGCATGGTTTGTTGGTTTGAACCTTGCCAAGCCATGCTAAATCCAGCCTTTAAAGCCACGCAGTGAGCTATAAAGGTAGGAGCTGGCTGATAGGCTGGTGAGATCCACTGTTGTTGGGCCATCTGACAGTCAAACTCGTGAGGAAGACGGAAACAGAGGAACAGGCCAGCGGGGTGCCTTATGAATTTAGACTAAGTTGAGATTCAACATTTGCCCCCCCCCCCCAAAAAAAGCACATTCTCTCCTGTGAACTGTCAACAAATGCAAACCAAACCCAACAAGAACCACCGTGGTGAAAAGCAGTTTTTTGTAATCTCTCGTGTGGTTTTACACTTTGACAAGATGCAACAGAACTGCTTGGGGTTAATGAAAGTAACAATAGGCGGAGAAATAAGTAACAGTAACATTGGTATTGTAGCATAACAGCAAAATGCAGAAATCCAGTTATCGCTATTTTACATTAACTATAAAACATATCACAGCATAAGAATCATAATTTTCATGACAGTATGACACTTTTCAAAACACCAGTGATAGAAAGGTGCTTCACAGTATGAATACAAACACACAGACACATAATTATCCACATGGTCAGATAATCATTCCAACATACTCACTTCAATACACGCAAATATAGATGTAAACTATGGGCCAAATAATGGGGGAAAGATTAAAGAAAAGACAGACTGTAAAAAAAGATAGTCAGTCATTTAAAACAAATCACAGATTAGGTTGACCTGATAGGCCGAGGAAGGCTGATCCAAAGCGACAGCCTCAAAAGCACGATCACCTCTAGTTTTAAAGAAAAAGGAACAATTAGGAGACCGTGATCAGATTATCTGAGAAGTCGGCTGCAGCGATAAGGTCTCAGTCATACTGATTTATAAGCAGGGGGCTGCCCATGTAGAGCTTTATATGTTAATAATAGCATTATTAAGGAGGATTCTGTATTTCACTGGGAGTAAGTGAAGGGAAGCAAGAATAGGTGTGATATGTGAGAGTCGGCTAGTTTTTGTCAGTCTCACTGCTCAGTACTACACTGACTAAACGATAGCCTAAGGAGGACTAAGAGACACAAGTATAAAATTAATTACTATAATCAAGGGAGGAGAAAATGAGTGAACTAAAAGTTCCAAATAATTAAATGACAGCAAAAGCTTTGATTTTTGCAATATTTCTTAAATGAAGGACGAAAGACCGGATGAACTTACAGATGTGCGATTCAAAATTTAAATGTTGTTCAAAGATGAGTGTAAAAAAGATCACTCATAGTGATTAAAACTTATTTTTAATTTTCTTTTAGCTCACTCTTTTAACATCTGTCATCAACCCTGTTGGTCAGAATAATAAAAAATTGAGGCATGCTACCTAAAGCTAGCACCTAGCTAGTGACTACAGTTTAGCATTTAGCCTGATTAAAATCCTTGTTCAGTACAAGAGCCCAAAACTAAAATGCATGCCAAAATGCTTTGTGACTAGCTAATATAAGAGCCATGCAATGAAAGGACAGAGCCAAAAAGGAATACATGTTTTTTATTCCATTTAATATCTGTGTTTCCACTATGTGCTACCAGTGCTAACAGGTTAGCCATTTGCAATTTTACATGGCTTATTCAGCTGTTTTTCTACTTTTGAGTAATCAAAAACGAAATAACGCAGCTTCTGAAAGAAAACTCAGCTTTATTAGGCACTGGTGAATGTGATGAAAGAGTTTTGTTTTTCCCACACGCTCCATCCCATGAGTAAAAAAAGTTAAAGTTAGCTGCTAGGTGAAGCCACGAAGACGTTTATCTGCCCAGTCTGGGTCGCTCTCTCTCCTGCTTCTCCTGGCCCTGATTGCAGAATGGCTTTTACAAGGAGCCATCTCTCGCCCTGGCAACTTTGTGTGACCTTGTGGGACTGAATAAGACTGTAAAATTGATTCAGCTCCCGTAATAAAAGAGCACACACATTATCAGCATTCTAATTATAATTAATACAGGCAGCAGCGGCAGACCCATTATTTACGATGGGGGCCCATAGTAAGCAAACACAATAATAATCTGCTTCATATTTTTATTGATATGTTGATGAATGGCTCTCTTTCACACAAAACACCAATGGAATGTTTCAGTGGCCGATCATACAAGTGCTGATTATTTCACTGCCAATTTCCTTCACCCCTGCTCACCTCCCGCCTCGCCTTTCCTTCAACCTCTCCTCTTCAGGCTTTCATTAGCCCTTTGTGTGTATCACCTTAAGTCCCTGACTCCAAACCTCATTACAGAGAGCTGGGTCAGGTGATAGAGTCGACTAACCTCAAGGAGGTGAATTACTGTCAGAAATAAACAGTCCAGCGGCAACATCACACAGATGTCCGCCTGCTTTTCAAAGAAATACCTGGCACATTGTTTGAAAAGAGACCTGTGTCTAAAGGAGTCTCAAGCAGCCAGAGATATTTCAAAAGATGTTGAATATTAAATTCTGTGTCAGTAATGGTTTCATTCTGCGGTTTTCAGTCGAGAGGCCAGACCACTATAAAGTTTTGGCTGATTTAATTTGTACAATAAAAAATTCTCATAAAAGGTCCCTCAGTGACTTTTAGACCCACTGACTGCACACGCCAGTGTTGTAACACTTCCTGAATCGTGTGCAAAAATAAAAAATAAGAATAGCAACAGTAACAATATTTATTCTTCTTATTTGATTGCTTGTTGGCTTTATCTTTCAGCTCCAAAGCATCTGTGTTTAAATACAGTTCCAGTGGTAGAAAAAGCTTTTTATGCGAGGTTAAAATCCCCCCTTTTCTCAGTGGATTATATACTAGTTACAGGATGGAGACTGTTGGCATAGAATAAGAGAATACTTCTATACTGAATAGTGTCTCAATATTTTCTATCCAGCGAATATCTGGTTTACTGAACACAAAGGACCCTACTGCCTCACAGTCAAAGTGTGTAAAATAAAAAGACAGCAACCTTCATATCTAGGTTATCCTTTATAATTAGGTGTCTATGTAGCTTATGCCATTTCCCCTGTTTGATAATTGTAGTCCATCCCTCCTAATTTTGCAGAGAGTCAGAAAAATGCTTATTTGTGCCTATCTTTCTTATTAATTCTCTTCACAAATCCTTGATTATTTTCCAATCCTTTCCTCTGATATCTCTGGCACTGTTTGTCTGTTTCACTCACTCCTCCACTGAGCAGTCTGCCTTCCTTCTCAATCGCCTGTTTTGTTTCCCGTTTTAATGAACAGTTGGATTCTTTTATTTCTCTACAAGTGCTGGATTTGCCTTATCACCCCCCGTCCCTTTGAGGGTTGCCAATTGGTTTTATCCATGGATGTATCATTTCTTAGGCTTCCTCTTTTTTTCTCCACAAAGAGAAAGAACCACTCCGTCAACAAGCCTCTCCGGAGCCAGAGATTAAAAACCTCAACATCACCTACCTTCCAGCGCTACTCCCAACTGGTTTGTGTAAAACTCAATTAAACTTGTCCCCACTGAATTTCACATTACAGTACATTAAAAGGAAATTCTTCAAGCGTGATGACAAAGCTCAAACCTAGCTTCAGAGCCGCTATTTAGGAGCTTTCCTAAACGCTCTAGTCTTCGGGGTTTTAGCCTCATGTCGGTGGAAAAGGCGCCAAAAGCACAAAGACAAAGAGAAGGTCTCTTTTGACTTGAGTGAAAAACAAACTTTATGATTTATTTATTTGCAGACACCCTGAAAGTCGCAGCCTCTGCTTGAGACGCTGCATACAAACGAGGTCTGAGTCTGTCAATTTAACTCCCGACAAAAGGCAAACTGCAGCCTTTTGATGATTAAAGGTAGCCGCGCTCACAAGTAAGCAGGGTGTAATGACGGTTGTCAGCCATGTGACGGTAGCCATCTTTCCTAAATACAGATGTTAATCTTTGGTGTAGATTTTTGATCTGGATTTCAGAGACGCTGCAATTCAATAACAAATTATTCCGCCACCTTCGTGCGATCTGCCTGGGTGGAAAGGGAGTGTTCAGCCGAGCGTCGCGCTGACAGAAAGAAACATCGCAGGTCGATATGCGAGTTAACTTCACTCACGTGTGATTATATGCACTTTCAACTACATGACTGCAAACCAGAGATTGAAACACAGGGGGAGGCGGATACCTGAGACGGTGTTCCTTTATGAATAGCATCTATTATTTTGCAGTTTGTGTCCTCCTACTGAGTGTAGCATGGGAGCGGCGTGGTTTCCTACAAGGCAGAACGAGAAGGAGCTTGGCTTTGCTTCAGCCAGGTCGGCTTTACAAGAGGGGAATCTGGAGACAGATTCCACTTCACTCGTTCTCTTGTTCTTCCCCCATGTAGACGTCCCTCCCTGCAGCCCAAGAATTTAAGGGCGGCTTTGAACCCATCGCGCTGTTCTTCAACGTCGCAACATGCGCGAGTGCTCGTCTTCACCCCTCCCCCACTCGTCAGCAACCCAAAAGGTGTTTTCGTGCTGAGATTAGTGGATGAGGTGCAGTCTGTGTTTTGGGCCAAACATGCCCATCCTTTGACACAAAGGCGGACTCTGACTTCGACTGGGCTACAGACCAAGATCACGCTCCCTTGTCTCCTCCGCTTCCTCCTCAATCCTCTCCAACACATGACATGTGTCACCGCCACAGATCTGCACTGGACGATACGAGCAGTTCAAGGTCAGGGCAAATCCCCAAAGCAGAGAAAAGAGAGGGGTTGGGGGTTGGGGGGGGATCTCATAGAACCCACCCCCTTTTTTTTTTATTCCCAGTGATGAACTATTTAAAAAGTTCATTTCTCCTAAATGCTTAGCATATTTCATGGTGCTATAATGTGAGCACTATAATGTGAAATCTCCATTAGCCAAAGATGGGCGCTGCAGTAATGCAATGGATATGTCAATTTTCTTGTTCTGGAAAAAAAAAGGAAGTTTTGTAGGGATTTAAACCCATGTAATATTCATATTTTCTATTTCAGAGCACAATAGCCGGCAAGGAACTAAAGTGATTATACATAGCCAGAGTCAAACTCTGGAGCCATTATCTATTATGGTTTAATAAATCAACAGGGACAGAGCAGGGTGGACAAATATCCTGGTAACATTTTGCTGCCTTCTCCTCAACCAAACGTGTCTGATGAGATGAAAAATGGGATAAGAAATACTGAAATAAAGAAGTGTTTTCCATGGAATTACACGAGTGGGGACGTCCACAGATCTTGCATTTTCATGCATCAGTTTTGTGAATCTGCACTCGCAGGTCTCGAGCGACAAAACTTCAATTAACTCCAAGCTACACCAGTGACAAAATATTATTCAGTCCAAAATGCATTTCTGAGGCCAGGTTAACTCAGACAGGAAGGGAAAAGGGGCCACCGTGTAATTATTTGGTACTTACAATGTCCTACACTTCAGATTTGTGAGGATGGCGAGCAGAAAATCTGTTTACTATGGAGCCGAGTTGCTCACTCTCTTCTGTGAAGCCTTTGAATAATTCATGGTGAGAGCCATAGGCATATGCGGTGGAAAAGTGTTAGAGAATATCACACCAAAGATGGCATCCTCCATTATGTGCACTGTGCCCGGCGTGCCCACAGACCTCACATAATGTAATTGGATAAAAGTCAGATGCTGCATATTGAGAAGCTACATAAGGCAGTGATATTCTTCAGAGCCTCTGAAAAGTGCTAATTGACTCAAAAAGCAGCTACAGGAAAAGGACTGCATGCCTTATTGTCTTCATATATTTATCTCCAGCACCTCATTACTTTTTCGTGCAGTTACAAGAAATAAGTGGAATAAATTTACTTACTACAGCTTGTGTTCAAAAAGCATGACCTCTCCCAAATAGAACAAGAGAGGGGGGCGAAGAACAACACGTCTTAATTTAAAGTGTCATTATTCCGACTTGGTCCAGCAAAGATGTTTTTGTTGTCATTTTACTTCTGTTGACAACTCGTCTCTTCGTGATGTTAGCGACTGAGACGATGTGACATGTGTTTTACATATCAAAACTGCCAAGCCTTTCATTTAAAGAGGCTTCATCTTCACTGACAACATGTTTATTGACAGGTAAAGCCCCAGAGATTAGACATGCCGGTCTAATTAGTCTCTCCCTCCGCTCCTGTATTTACACAGCTGAAGCCCCCTAGAGAGGAAGGTTGATCAGACAAAAACCAGCCAACCAGTGGTCAAAGTAGTATTCAGATCTTTTATCTGACTAAAAGTACCACTGCTGCACTGCAAAAGCTACTTTGGGTTGCTTCCTTATTCGCAAGGGGTCACCACGGGACAGCAGGTAGCTCCACATGTTTTGATTTGGCAGATGCCCTTCCTGACACAACCTCAAAAGGATTTTGTATCTCCTCCTGGAATCAAACCGTGGATCTTTTCAAACTCAGCCCGTGCAAAAAATACATAACAATACTTGAACTTCATCGTCAGTTCAGCGCCTGTGAAGCTTGATTTTTGCTGGTGCTGTACAACAAGGTAGAATTTGAAATAAACTCCCGGGTATTTAACAGCGTTGGGGAGAAGCCAGCTTAGATAATACTTGACAGCAATACTTGACAACCCTGCAATCCAACCAAAAACACTTGGAGACTTGTTTTTAATTGAAACCTGGTTCCTCTGGTGGGAGACCAGTTATGGTAGCTGCCTTCCAAAGTTTCACAACCCAAGCAGAAACACACGTCGTTAGATGTTTTAGGCATTTCAAGAACATATCAATTTGGATTCCATTCTAAAGTAAAAAATGTAGCAAACCTTCCAAAAATGTAATATTTTCAAATGTTTGGCGTATCGACAACAAATCAAAACCATTGCTTGAATGATTACTGGCTAAGCCACTAACTGAATTGTTTCATTTGAACAATATGCTTGAACACATTTTTTATATGTAGTCAGGTAGACATGTCAGGTACAATGAAACAGAAATATTGGATTGGAATATAAGTGCGAGTACCTTAAATCTGTATGTTAGTACAGTACTTGAGTAAATCCAGCACAGAAGCTAACACTAAAGGAAGAGGGGACGATGATGGATGCGGCAGCCATGTAACTGTAGAAAGGAGTCGGTGGGCAGGCTTGCTTAATTCGTGACATGAAATATTACCTGCAGCGTTCGACAGAGCGGACCCGCTTGGATGGCGGGAGAGATAGCATCCATCCTCTCAGTATAAGAAACAAACAAACAAACAAAAGCTCCAAAACCTCTGACCCGACAAAGGAAGTACAACTGATAAGTTAGTAGCAATTTCTCCCTCTTCTCCTGCTCCTCTCGCTTTTCTTTGAATAGCATTTCTCTGCCTTTGGCCCCAGTTTCACCTTGCTACGCCTGTGCCCTTCTATTAAAGGTGGTAATGGCTGCCAACTTCCCTCAGGCCTTCTTTTTAATATTTGTCACTCATGAAAGAAAAGGGGGGATTGGGAGATGATAAATCTTACTTTTGCCAGCTAAGGGCTTCTATCTCAGAAACAGAATAAAATCCAGTCCCAAAACACTGCTGTGCGCATTAGGAAGCTGTGGGTTTAAGCCTTGTCCGCCATGATCAAACTAGGATTTATGAAGCATCATAACTCCCGACAACATCCAGCGGCTTATTAATTTTATATATTTCTGTCCATTCCCTGATATTCCCAGCCTTGACAGTCACTCAAGATAAGCCAAAAGCGTTCTGACAGGATGGAGTGTGTGTATATTTTTCACTGTTCTGCCCGCTCCCCCTCCAGTTGAATAGCTTTAGTAGAAACCTTGAGGCTGCTGTGATGTGATTCGTCTCTGTTTTTTGTCTTCACTTGCAACCTTCCCATTTGTAAGGGCCCTTAAATCAGCCTTGCACTCTGCTGAGCCATGAGAAAGGGCCTGGCAGAGACGGGGAGGGAGGCGGGTGAAGCGGATTTTTGTGCACGCGTACGGGTTTTAACGTATGTTTACGCACACGCAAAGAAGGTGGGAGGGAGAGAAGGAGGCGACCGGCTCCACCAGAGTATCACACGTGTGGTTGAATTTTAATCAAAACACTCACTAATCACCATTTACAGGCCGTCTATATAAAGGCCTGTTCTCCGATATGAGAGGGCAACATGCTGATAGGGTTTAATTTAACTGGAGTCTAGGTCGGAGGCTTGATTTAATGCGACCCACAGGAAAACTGAGCAGGAGGGAGAGAGAGACAGGAATGGTAGCTCTTTGTGCAATGATCACATAAGTTCACATCAATAAAGCCCCAACCCATTACCAGAAACACTACATGAAAGAGGAGGGGCCCACAGTGGGCACTGGCTGCTCGTCACGTACTGTAACGACAGAACTGGCTCCAACTCTCCTGACAGCTGCTTCACTTTTCTGACGAGCTACGCAGAAGAATCGGGGGCAGGATCTCAACAGGCTGTGTTGAGATATAACTCCTTTAACCTCCTGAACCCTCATTTCCCTGTTAAATTTTGCCCTAAATTAGAAGAGGGCACATTCTGCCGTAACATGCATTTGTGCATGTTTGTTCCAACAACTATTTAAAGCCACATGATGTTGGTTTTATTTGAATTATTCCCTGGCAGGTGTTGGCAAACGAACGAAACGTTAAGACATTTCTTTACCTATAAATCTTCAAATGTGAGATCGGCGTCATCCTTTGGACAATAATTATTAACAACGCCTTCCATTATGTATGTGGTGGTTGTCATCTTTTTTAGGTTTGCATTTTTATATGATAAACCCGCAAGTCAACACGAAAGCAGAAATCTTGTGAACAACCCTGTTTATTGCAGTTGTTCTCAAACACTGACGGGGTCTCAAGTATGCCACCAATCTGGTTGGAACTATGTTGAATCAATATGACATTTTTTAGTGAGGAATAAACAAATAGTTTGCTAATGCTTGGCTCTATTTCACAAAAATTCAACTAGTATCCTTTTTTATTGGTAATATCTGCTTTTGAAGCAGGGGAGGCCCCCCCAAAAAAGTTTGAGTACCACTGCATTTCAGACTGATTAAAAAAAACACCCTTCTTCCTCCTCGTTAAGGGTTTGTCATCAGTAAGTTTCTTGTGCTTGTTAAAAAGCAAAAAATAGATTAACATTTTTTCATATCAAATGTAATGCAATCATTAACACTTAATTACTGTGAAAATAAATAAATAAAATAAGTGAATCCAGATGTCTCTGCATGTGTTCTGTGGTGTGGGAGAATCACACATTATCACTATTCATGTCTGGTGATGGGGTTGCTGCAGGTCACTTCCAATTTATTCCAAGCAGCTGAAGAAGTTATATTTCGCCTTGCTTGAGGACACTCTGGAGAAGTAACTAAAAGAATTAACAAAACAATGTTCTCATTCATTTACTCAAACTGCTCAAGATCTAAAACAAACTTTCTTCTGAAGCCAGAAGCTACCCGCTAATTCTCTAAGCCTCTGTTGCTTGTGCTCTGGCTACGACCCTGACCAAGCTAACTAGCCACAGTGGCTATCACACCCACCAGTGTCTGACTAAGACCCTAGCATGCACTAGCCAGCTACAGCCCCGGTGACTGAAGCACACAGTGGTGAGAAGGCAGGCAGGATGTAATCTCCAGGAGCTGTTGATACAGGGAAACACACAAGGTTTGGGTCAAAGGGATTAAAATGGTGGAGGTGCTGGCTGTATGAAGAAGAGGGGCTGCGAAATAGTGGCGGGAGCAGCGGGCGAGCCACCCCATAACAGAGAGGAGTGGGGAGATTACAGGGAAAATGGCGCAAGGGGGATTCCTGCAAGGAGAAGGGAAGCAGTGACTCCAAATGGCATTGGAACACAGCATTAGCGGCCGCTATTCAACAGTATGCAGGCTTAGCGGGCTCAGGGCATCGGGAGAGAGGTGGTCGTGTTGATGGCGAGTTTCTGTAGGTGACAGGTGCGAGGAAGTCATCTTCACAGCTCCACTTGAAGACTTTCTCTCATACTGCTCAGTCACCCCCTCTGTGACTGTGACTGTCTAAACATTGTCAATGCCAGAAACAAAAAGTTAAAAAAAGAAAAATCAAATCTTTAAACAAAGGAGGCCAGCTCTGCGGGGTGATATTGCACGAGGAGAGTTTTAACTGAGCCCTTCATGCCTATGCAAACCGCACATGGTTTGGATAGAGTTCCATCAACAAAACATGTCAATCACCCCTCCGTGAAAAAGGGAGAGATACGAGACTGAAACCTATCTCGCACAGACCCAAATACTGTACTCACGTCTTCCATTTCACAGTGTGTGGGAGAGCGGGGGTTCAAAAAAAAAAAAAAATCTTACATCGCTCATTTTTTTCCTCCTCAATCCAGCTATCCAAGGGCTCAGATTCCAGTTACATTTCACATTGAATAGACTTGTGTTTCCAGCAGTCTAGCCCTCTTCTAGTATGCTGGCTAGTGGAGCGATGACAGATTGGTTTCCACTCACTGCATGGGGGAGCACAATGGAGTGGCTTTGACAGAGTTAAGAGAAACAGTGCATCAGCACCCCCCCCCAACAATCTCTCTTTTTCCTCACACGCGCACACACACACTCACACACGCCTCTTTCTTCCACTCTCTCTCCATTTCTTCTTTCTCCCTCTCTCTCTTCCCTGGGGCTTAGAGAATGGATGGCCCTGTCTGACCTGGACGACACTGATGTCTAGTCCTCTACACTACTGTACCTACAGCACGGCTGTCTGCCCGCTCGCCTCTCTGTCCACTCTTTCTCGCTTTTACACACATACACGGCGAACAGGGGCACCCATCTCTGTCACACGGCGCCAACAGGCAGAGGTCAGTAGAGCTCAGGTACTAAAGCAGCCTGGAGGAGGTAGGGATTTGCTCATAAGTGGCCAGTATCGCTGTCACGCTGAAGAAACAACAAGTACAACAGCCTTAAAAATGTAAAAAATTGGAACTATAATTGTAAGAAAAAAGAAATAGAGAACAATGCTAAATCAGTTTTGAAGGACCTAGCGCCATATCAGAAGCTGGGAATTATTTTCATCTTGGACGATTCTGGATTACGGCCTATACAAAGTGAGTGGCAAATCATAGTGTCATGTGTGGGTGGTTTCATGAAGAAGAGCAGAGTTTATGCCCATCGCTAGCATTCAATTAATATTTGCCTTTTGAGGTAACCTTAACCCTACCCTCACCTAACCCTGACTATCCTTAACCAGAGACTGTAACTTCACTGGCGTCCACTTTTACTAAAGAGAAAAAATACTGAAGAAAGATTTAATATCAGCTCAATATCTCTAAATTTGCACTAACGCTACTAGAAAGGGGATTTTTTTTCAGCATGTACGCACTGGACATGTTACAGAGCAAGAGAAACTTGTTATCTGGTTAAAGTCTGACAGCTAAAACTGCACGATTAAGGTTTGGAAAGGGAACGATTTGTGCCACAGGAGTTCAGTCTCTGTTGGTAAAGACAATCTCAATTCTTTTCTGACCGCAGAAACTCTCCATGTGAACTGTACTCGATGACCAAACACAACTTTGATTGCCAAATAAAGATAAAACGCTGACAATATGATCAAGTATGGCATTGATAGACTGTTGATGTCAATGTCCTCACCCATTGCATTAAACATTTAGCTCAGACACTTGATCGCATGATAAAATAACCCACAGATAGGGGGCTAATACTGCAGGAGCCTTGCAGTTGTATTCCTCTGCAACAAGAAAAAAAATACTGTGATATCCCACTGATACGCTGCTCTAAAGACTATGGGACCATGTTTTGTTTTTTTTCTCAGCCAGGTGGATGTGCAATCAATAAAATGGATTAGCTGCAAAGGTATGTACAAAGGTTATCACCGAGCTCTCCTGCATGAACACAGTGGCGACCCCACAAAACAATTTTGTAATGTCTCATGCTATTTCTTCAGAGGAAATCTGATTATGTTTTGCCCAGGCTAAAAATTGATTTGCAGGGGAGTATACATTATCAAAGGAAAAATGGCTCCTGCAGCACCGGGCCTTATGGCTTGACTGAATTGTTATTTCTAACACTGTTTTATACGCCGACTGTATCACTGTAACACAGTCAGCGTTGCACACTTCCTTTTCTTTCTCAATAACAACTTTTCTTTCCCCGTCATGTCCCTCTTTCCTTCTCTGTGTGCTTTTTTTGTTCATAGCACGATCGTCTCCTCGCTCCCTTGGCACTTCAGAGTTTCACCCTGACTCATTTTCACCTGTTTAGTTCCACTCGCTGCGGTCCTGTGTCAACCCTCACACAGACTTTAACCAGGTGGCTTTCCATCACGCTGACTGACGATCTGAACACCCTTCCACCCAAGTGATTCCTCTATCTCTGTCCCTCCATCTCACTTTCTCTCTCTCTCTCTCTCTCTCACACACACATACAATGTGACCCCCCTTAAGTCTGATGAAACAACCCTCTCTGCCCATCTCCAAAAAAAAAGAGAAGAAACTGTGTGGAGGAGCAGAAAGGCCCCTCACTCAAGCTCTCAGCTTTTGTCTCTGATTATCCCTGCACACACACACACACACACACACACACACTCCACCTCTCATCCTGCTCCTGGATCTTGTGTGTGTATGTGTGTTTAAGGTGGGGGGGGGGGGGGGGGGGGGACTCTGACCAATGGCATCCAACAGCAGGGCTTTATCCTGAAGCACACTGACAATGCTTTTCACACCTACTTACCACAGCAGAGATGGAGGCGGCGGGCTGGATCATGCCCAGGCCTAAAAGCAGGCTAAGGGCTTTTAGAAGACACACAGAATAGACTCTTTAATTACTGACTCAAGATCCCGCAGTAGATTACAAAAAAAAAGAAAAAGAAAAACCCTCACAGAGGCTTATTTTCATATCTGCAGAATTTTTCAATGAATATAAAAACGGTCATTGATTATGCCGTTAAGGGAGGGACGTTAAGCAGGGAAATAATAAAGTACATATAATCACATTAGCTTGCGGTGATTAATGTAATAAAATGTGATCTTTTTTTCCCCATCTGTATTGAACACATTCAATACTGAGGAGACATGCTGCAAATACTAAGAAGCAGCTTCCTTAATATCCACTTAACTAGCTCTGTGTGCAAAGACATCTGCGAAAGCACCGCAGATAACTCAAGGAACATACTTGGCCTGATAGGAAGAGGAATGACGAGGGGGGGGGCAAAATCCTAAATAATGACTCATGTGTTCTTTTGATGCTCATACTTGCATTACTTGGAGCACAAACGATTGTGTGTGTGTGTGTGTGTGTGTGTGTGTGTGTGTGTGTGTGTGTGTGTGTGTGTGTGTGTGTGCGTGTCTTCCATCCCAGGGACACAATCCTTCCTACGTGATCAATACCAAAGCATTTCTGTTCATTGATTATATAATTATACAGAAATTAAATCTGTGACGCGCTCTCATGTAGCACCACTAGCTAATATAGCCAGCAGATGAGACTGAGAGGAGGGAAGAAGAGGCTTTCTCTCTACTTACTATTTTTTTCCCTTTTTTTTTTTAAAAGCACGGTGCTTAAAGCGAGCTCGGTGTAGTCCAGGTACTTCACTCAGATGATTATAATGCCACGAGGGTGCAATACATCACTCTTATTAGCCACACTGGAGCACAATGGTATCATAATTAATGGTCGCAGCAGGATTGAACGCTGCCCTGACATGGAAAAGTGGGCCTACTTAAGCTCTACAAGGCATTTAAATATGCAGAGTGAATGGCACAACCCAAACCCTCCTGCTCTAAGGACAGCCCACGCTCATTAGCCTGACACCCTCCGTGGCATTGATACAAGGACGACTGGCTAAACTCTCAGGCAGGCGCACGCGTGCGCACGCACACACAAAACAAGAAATCACAAGCACACATACACAAACACAAAATGTGCAGCGACTACAGTGACAAAATGTTAAACAGCGAGATATGACTAGAACAATCTTGTCCCTCATCAGTGCCCATCACTTCTTTTACATTTCCCCCCTTGCATTGTTGTTTTTGTCTCAAGGCTTAGTCTGCACTGAATGCAGATGGACATATATGTGTCAGCAGCCATTATGTGAATTTTCGGTAATGGCGTTTGGTCTGCCTTTGTGTGTGTGTGTGTGTGTGTGTGTGTGTGTGTGTGTGTGTAGCAAATGTGCATGCTGTAGCAGAGTGTGTTGTCTGGTGCTTGTGCTATACTGTCTAGCATGGGCAAAACTGCCTGCTCGGTGGGAGAACAATGCACATAAAAGGCTGTCGGAGGAAGCGTCTGGAGCTGACGTCTTTCACGTGGCTCTGAATGGAGCAGCGGTGGGAAGTGGCCGTGTGTGCGTGCGTGTACTTTATATGCTTACGACTGAGACAGAAGAAAAAAATCACAGAGAAAACGCCCTCTTCAATATGTCTCCTGACTATGTTTGTAAAAAATGAGACAAGAGAAAATAAAGAGTATGCGTTCCTGTTTCAGTCATGTGCGATGACATGTGCATGAATGCCTCCTAAAAGCAGGTGTGGGATGTTAAGTCCTCTCAGATTGGTGTATGATTTGGATTTTCCACTCCTCCTCTTCTCTTCCTATCCTGTTCGTAAAACCCGCTACATAACTTCTCCTAAAAGAAGAAGGAAAAAAAAAAACAAAACAGTGTAGATGCCACTCAGGAGCTGCCGCGTGCCTAAAACCAGCAGCTCCTCTCCACACGGCTCACTCCAGCCTGACCGTACCGAGTTATCGCGTGGCTCAGTGCAATCAATTATTGCTGCAGTGGAATCATTAATAATTTCCTAATGAAAACGATTCTGTTGATCTCTGTTGTCTTTTAATTAAACATAATTAGTCGGCTGCTCGGAGCTGTGGTGGGGACTCCTTTAGGGTACAATTTTGTTTTAATACACTGATAATGGAATTTTTACATTGTGTCAGTTGTTTAGTTATTATTCAGTCACACTATTTCGCTATGTTCCTAGATAACAGATAATAACCCTCGCACCTTCTATTCGCTGCAGTCATTTTGAAATAGGAGGGTCGAAATGAACAATTAAATTTTGAACTGTAAGAGTCCTCTCCTCTCACTGTTTCATGGCGCACGCTGCCAGGGTGCAGTGCGCGAAACGTTGCAAGTTTGACGCCTTCATTTCACAGGGGGGAAAAACTCAAAATGTCTTTGCATTTTTCTTTTCTTTTCTTTTTTTTTTTTAGAGAGAGTCTGATAGATACTACATCTGTCCTGTCAGGTCACGCAAGTTCACCATATTGCCTCAGCGGTCTGCTGCTCTGGATCAGTGGAAAGAGCAAATGAAGGCATAAAAAAGGATCTGATTGTGAGGACTTAGAGAATCTGAAATGACACAAAGACGCAGAGATTTAGCTAATTCCGCACCGTCCGAGCTTATGTAAAACGGCCTAGTTACACTGGTCAATTTCTACACGAACAATGTGGCCAAGTTGCTCTGGAGACTTATTGGACATGCTGTATCTGAATGTGGTCTGGCTTAAGAGGCTTACATTCCAAAAGTTTCGGTGACCTCTGAATAATGCCACGTAATGTGGTCACGTTAACTGTGTATAGTTTCACCTGGCTTACCGTAGATATCAGGTATAAGCGCAATTGAGGTTCAAAGCAAGGATGAACCGAATCATCGTGCGTGGCACCTCACTCCTAAAAAATGTCGTGTTTTTATTCAAATTGATTTATTGTTATTTGTAAGTTCAGATGTGACTGTGTCTGATTGAACTTGGATGCCCTGCAGCAGAGGAAAGGCCTCACATAATGGGAACATAGTATGATTAAAATATGCCTGAATTATTTACCATACGCATGGGCACTGAAGTACACCTATCTGCTGCTGTAAGGGTTAAATGTGATCAAAAAGTCCCCCTACAAGAGGAGCATTTATTCCTGTTTGGGTAACATTTGTGGAAAAACTACACTTTAAAAATAAAAATAAAAAATTGAATGTATTCATGACTTCCTTAACCTCAGGGCAGAGAGGTCAAAAAGTTCCGAGAGGTGACTAAAGTGAGGAAATACAGCACAACACCTTATCATTAAGAAAGCTGTTTGACAGCATAAGCACATCGGTGGTCACGCTGGCTCTCTGAGCAGCTGCTGAAATCCACAATCAGGCGGGTTTGCGACATCTGAACCCCATCGCTAACACGTTCAGCCGAGAGACGTTGGACGATGAAAAGAAATCACAATGTGTCTGAATTTGTTTTCTCTGTTAAATCTCTCCCACTTTCCAGCTGCATTGTTTATCAATCTGTTGTTTATCTGTACAGAAAATTCTCCCCTGTCTCCCCTCCCTCCCTCCTGTCTGTCATTCGCTCCGTCTCCTCATTCTCCGGCGTTACTGTAACATATAATTACTCTGCAGACTTGCTGCCTGTTTCTAGAACTTCGGCGGTTCAAAGAAACTGTCGGAGTGTGGAGGAGAGCATTGTGGGAGTTCCAGGTGGATTTCTCGATAATGAGTTAGCGCAGTAGTAGGAATTGAGAGTTTTAGTAATGGCTGGCTGCTAAGGCTCTTCCTGGGAGTTTAATGTAAAACAAACAGGGCCATGCTGACAGCCTGGGAAAAACAGATATTGCACTTTTTCCCGCTTCCACTTCAGGGCTCGTGCTGTTCTCTCATTTTGAGGAAGGGGAATTCGAAGAAGAATTTATATTCATGAAACGAATGCGAATCTTAATTGGAGACATTTTAAATGACTCAAATATTACTCATGGTCTTCCACTTGTTTTTCCCCCCGCATTTTTTAAATATTCATGCTTTTCTGCTCGTCTCGATTAAGTGATACAGACGTGCAAACAGAGGGCAGGGAAAACATCATTTTGCTATAGCAACAGGAATTGCAGCATCTCAAAAACTGGGTCGAATATGTGACATTATAAGGTAAGTGTTTCTTGGTGCTGATGACCAGGGGCGCCCTGTGGGGGGACCTGACTATGCCATCCTGCTGCTTGTTACACACTCCAGTGCATGTATTATACATAACACATTGCAGGGCTACAACTCTCAGAGGAATCATTTTTGCTGAATCCAGTCCTCCCTCGCTCTGCACATATCCCCCACGCCCCCCACACACACTTCCTGACAAGTTTCGGGGATAGAGGATGAGCATTTGTACGAAAAAAATAAAATAAAAAAGCAATGCAGAAATCATAGGACAGAGCGTCCAGCACTAAGCTACAGCCACTCAAACCAATCACCATCCCTTACTTAGAGATACTCCCCCATAGATTCACACTGGCAAGCATCCAAAGTGAACTGCTACTATCTTTGCATGCAGCCATAAAGAAAGCCGAGACCACTGAAACGTGAGCCAAAGCATATTCTGCAAGCATACTGTGTATTGAGATATTCACTGTTTTCCATAAATAACGCATCTCAGGGAGCAACGAAACAGCCAACAGACGGGAAACACAGCACAGGGGTGAAGATATAAACAATCTGGGCCTCAGCTTTTCAAGGTGGGAAGAAAGTTCTTGCCGGACTCCGAGAAGCCTTTTTTTCCCTTTAGTCGGTCCGCGCCAGCGTCAACGCGATAAACACAATTCCAGCACGGCTTCAAAAAAGAAACGACAGGCGAAAAAAAAAGAAAGGAAAAAAAGACCAAATTCAATATTAAATTTGACAAAGATTTGACATTCCGGCACGCCGGCACTCCATTTCAATGTCACCTCCAGAGGGTGCGCACGCATGCAGATTGGAATATTTGAAGGAAAGCGATGAAGAAGAATGAGCAGCATAAATCGAGTCACAGTCTGGACGTAAGAGTCAAACGGCCGCGCGGCATCAAACGCTTCATCACTTTCTCAACTTCCTCCCAAGTCCAGGTGGAGAAAAAAAAGGTTGCCAGGAGCAAAAATGTGGAACAATTTTTTTTCTTTCTTTGGAAGAGAAAAAGCAAGAGAAACGGACACCCGACCCAATTTATGCAACTCGCTTTTGGTAAAGTTGCTGCAGACCAGTTCGAGTCAAGTGTGGAATAGCGCAGGCTGGATTTTGGTTTGAATCTTTGAAGTGCGCTAAAAGTTTGTTTCAAAGTCCAACACGTTGATCGCGTTCCTCCACAAGAGGTGACGAAATTTGTTTCGAGCCGAGTAATCGACTTACTGATTCTCTGAGGTGACAAGAGATATTTAACTCTGAGAATTGAATTAATTCTTTGTATTCAACATTCCCCCTATTATCGCTTATTATCAGTGGCAAGCATGTGCTGATGCTTGTGGAGGATTTAGAGTAATGAACTTATACAAGCAGAGCACAAGAGCGACTCACACAAGGGGTCGTCTGGAGATGTTATTGTGTTTTAATTTAATAAGGTCAAGTTGGAAGCGACAAACAAAGGCGCTCCCAGCTGAGGTGGCGATGATGCTGTGTGTGATGTTATCGCCAGGATACATGTATGAAGAGTGGCAGAGGAAATTCTCAAGAAGAAAAAAAAAGAAGAAGTGAGAAATCCTGTTATTGCCCTTCTTTTTGTTTCATACAGTCACTCTGTGAGCAAAAAGATTAGAAGATTTTAAAGAAGTGCATAATCTTCTTTAACAGCTTATCAAAACTTTAATGATTTGGTGATAAAGAGCACAAAGTTAAGTAGCCGGTTAAGAGGATAACTCCCCAGTGCAGTCTAGTGATTAGTAGATGAGAATTGGGAGACCGAAAATCCGGGTTGCAAATCCCACTCCTGCCACTTATTCACTTTGAGGGAGAAGAAGCTCCATTTCAGCTTTGGGGGTATTGTCACGGGGTAATCATTTTTGAAAAGTGATAAATAGAGGCCCCCCCTACCCACCCCTTCAGAAGCCCAAACACATCTTTATTTACGTATTTATTTCGCCGTGTCTCTTTGGTTAACACCCGTCAAGACCCAATTATAGCTGCAGAAGCCATGCGCTTTCATGAGGAGTGAAGCTCCACACTTTAGTGTCAGTGCTGTGTACAGTGCGAGCATCTTCTCGTGCAATCTGCAACAAACCCAGCTCTCCACAGATCAGTTTGCGGGGCTCCTTTAATGAGGCCCTGCTGGACACAATGCAGGGGATTGAGGAGTTTATCGTCGTGACAGTGGGTCGTGGGTTTTTGGAGGGGGGGGGGGGGGGGGTTTGCACGCTTTGGATTACTTTTGTATAACTAACATGGATTTTCTGACAGATAGCGGTGCTTTTCCTTTTTCTTTTCCTCAACACATGTTTACAGAAATCCGCTTCTCATTGGGAAGTTGTATGAATGCAGCTGATTTATTAAAAGATGTACGACTAAAGCTTCGCCGAATTAGCCGAGAAGAACAAATGAAGCAAAGTGGCAAACACATCTCCACTCGTGCTTTTCCTCGCTATCTACCCCGAGATAGGGATTCACTTAGTATAAAAGAGTGTGGGGAGGAAAGGGGGGGGGGGGCATTAATTACCTTGTGAAATCTAAAGACCATTAACTTTGTGTGTCAAGTGATGTTTCTCAGTTCCCAATCAGAGTTTTAGAGATATAAACGACTCTTTGGATGAGGAAAACAGATATGGAGCGAGAGCGCGCCTTTCTGTGTGTCCTCGTGGGCTGTGTAGATGCAATTATTTGTGCTTGTTTGTGACTTTGAGAAGAAGAAGAGAAGGAAAGAGAGGAGGAAAAAGTAAAAGAATGACAGAGGGAGAGAGACAGGCAGAGGAGGAGTGGATGGAGGATTGTGGCGTGGTGTGCTGCGCTGCAGAGAGATAACAGGATGCCGGCGCGGCTTGCTTACCTTTGCTGTACACCACACAGTTGTTTTTGTTGTCTTCCGCTCCCTGCCAAGTCACATCCAGCAGCCACCTGGGGCCGGCGCTCAACACCACCGGGACCGTGCTCTTCGTCTTCTGGTCGAGGACAGATAACAAACACTAATCATTTGCTTATTTTGGTGATTAAAGAAACATTAATAACCTCTGAGTTACGCTCTTCCGCTGCACTGAATGACCATAAAGAGGCAATTTCAGAAACTATACAGCGTGCAACTCAAGTCCAGCACAATCCCTTTTTTCTCTTTTTTTCCTACACTGCTGAGAAAATGTGAAATCAGGGCAGTTTTTATGAGTGTATGTGTGTGTGCGAGATGGCCAACAGACAAATGCAGTGCTTGGTGTGATGGCAAATGGGTGCAAGAGCCCGCACTGTATCTGTTTCATCCAGGATTCAACCCGGAGATCCAGAATCAGATCCACTAGATTAAATAAAACCTCTCACGTGTCTGAGAATCATAAAAAAATGAAAGGAAGAAAGGGGAAAAAAAGGACGGTGACTTTCAGAGAGAAGGAAGCAAGTGTTCGGCGGTGAACTTTGGGCGCATTGTGCCTCGCTATCACCAGGATCTCACTATTTCCTGAAACAAGCAGGGAAGAATTTAAAGAATCAGTATCCATTTCAAAGGCCGATTGAGGTCAGAGTTTTTATAATATACCGGGAAATTATTCCAAATGTGTAAGGTCATTTTTCTTCTTGGTCAGAGGTCAAACGTGGGGTTTCGTTCCACTGAAAGAATCAGAAATAAATAAATAAAACAGAGTGAGATAGAGAGCTACACCCTCTATAATAGATTCACATGCTGCGCTGTCACCACATTCGCCTGCGCTGTTCATCCTCACATGATTTTCTAGTCTGTTTTATTTTATGCTGGTTCTCTTTTTCTTTTGCTTCTTGTAAAGCGATGCGTTGGTGGTGTCGTGCATACGTTGCGTGTGTATGGAGGTGGTGGAGGGGCTGTTGCAACATCTCAGGCAGCTGGGTACAGTAGCCTATTACTCAAAGGCAGAATGTCACTATTTTAAGGCCATTTCTTTTGAACCCCGGGGCCTCCCCTTCATTAGGAGCCTACAGAAAACAGTTTAGCTAAGAGAAAATAGGTTGGGCTGCAATCTCGACACTTCATTTCTTTTTCCCCATCTGAGGCGGCCGGTGACAGGACACTGTCCATCTGCCTAATGCAAAAGCAAAATACCAGCCCTCTCGCGCACTTTTCACTTATTTCTCCCCCGCAAGAGGCAGCAACCTTCAAGGATAAATGCAAATGTCACTTGAGCATGTTAAAGGTCTGAATTGGCACAGATATGCACAAGAGATGAGCACTGTGCTCCGGCAGTGTGTCTGCATGCCCCCTCCTCCTCCTCCTACTCGTCCACCCGCCCATTTCTCTTTCCATGAACTCATCTAGTCAGAGGCTGGAGGACATGGATTTCTATTTATTTATTTTTTATGTTTTTTTTTTTTTTAGAGAGAGAGAGCATTATTTACAAATGGCAAATACATCTCAGAGAGAGCTGATAGGAATCTGTTTGGATCTTGTCTGCAAAATGACGAAGGCAAACGCAGACACTCAATAGAGACAGATTTTGAAATAGTCCCTCTCTCTTTATATATATAGCTTCGCACATTGGCAAACTACACCGGCAAAACTGATCAAACACAGACAGCAAATTGTGTCTGTTGATATTCTTATTCCTTCTCCTGGCATCTCCTTATCCCGTCCTGGCAGCAGATGAGAGAGAGAGACAGAGAGAGACAGAGAGAGAGAGAGGACCTCTGTAATTTAAGTCGTCCGCAATTTCACATTTCAAATTAGCCTCACAATAAAGTCTTCTATCTGGCTAACCTGAAAATCTCACACCCCTGTCAAAGGAGCAGAGCAGACCAGGCCGATTGTTGCTAGGACGACTATCTGAAATGGAAATCAGATTAACCCTTTCTCAGATCTCCAGACTGGAGCCATCTCTTATTCAGCAGCGAGAGGCCTCTCTGCCATCCTCCTGCACCTCTGGGAATTCATGATATTCCAGCTGCTCTTAATGTAGCCAGCAGAGACAAAGCGGCCATATTAACGACACATCTTCCCATGTTACGTTAGAAATACCATCACAATTTGTTAAGACTTGTGGCAGTAATCGCAATTGTTCCTCTGGTTCCCGCTGTAATAGAAACTTACGATGCATTAGCTTTGATTTAATTGTCACTGTCAACTATTCGCTTTGGTTCCCCTTTTTCTTGCAAAGTGAGCAGCAACAAGCCCCTGACAGCCAGTCTCAGTGTAGATTTACATAAAGCATCTATAGTGACAATATGCGCTTTGTAAGCATCCTGCGTGTAGCAACCCCCGCAAAGACAAAGAAGCGCACAAGAACGACCGCACGCACAACAAATTTAGGATTAAGACACAGCGGCGTCACCGCAGCGAGGAGCGTCTCTGCAAATGCAAATGAAAACATTGGTACAACTGGATCAGTTGGCCTAAGTGGCCGAGGCCAGAAGAGGGAAAAAAACACGCAGATTGACAGGCAGAAAATTGCGATTTTCCCTCGAGCTAGGGACTCAGAGATGGACTGGCTGTACGGAAACAAACTCCTCTCAGAGATGCCAGCCATAAAAAAAAAGAGAAAAAAGGGGGGGATGTGACGTAGGGAGGCTTTTTCCTGCCCAAAACAGCACACTGAGGGGGAACTGGAAAATATGCTGACCCCTGTTGGCAGTAAAAAAAAGAAAGAAAAGTTGCTGATCTTACTTTTTCCCCAATTCCTCTAAAGCATTTTTGTTATTTTCTGATATTTTTCATGCCTGGACTACACGTATTTTTGTAATTAAGACTAAATATTATTAACAGGGAAACGTTCGATGTGTTGTGTTTATACAGATACAATATCAGTTTACTGACTATCATCCCTGTCAGAGCCTGTAACCCACCCACCCCTCCCCAGCCTTCCTCTCTGTGTAGTGTGTTACGGTTTATCCACTGTCTGCTTTCACTCCAGTGGTTTCAATACTCTCTCGGTATTTTTATTTTTTTTTCTTCCTTCCTCTGAGCTCTGTTACCGTTCCTCGTGTAAGAGATACAGTGACCAAAACAGTGTAGTCAGCGAGGAAGTGATTACAAACTGATGCTCCAAATTCGCTATAAAATGAAAATCAATATTTCCACAAGTTGCTGCAACATAAAAGATAACCTTCATTGATTTTTCTAGACTTAGGCCCCTGTGATAAAATCTAATATAAATTTTCAGCCACACGGATTTGGATCAGAGCGGAGCAGGGGCTGAACGATAAGTTCCGCGCACATCTCTCAGACTTGGATTTTTTTCCTCCCCTCCTTCCCCTTTTTCCTTCTTCCAAGGCAGGGCTGTACTATTTATAATTGGCCCTGTGTGAGCAAAAGCTTCTATCGGGAATCTGTTCTAATTTTTATTACTGAGAAGCTAAAGCCTGTTCCAGATAATTTGGAAATTTCAGGGGAATTGTGATAGAGCTGATGGCACAGCCGGACTGACTCCAGAAAGGAGCTAACCTGTAATAGCCTCTGTGGCTGCGCTGATTAAATGTTGCCATAGATGAAAGACCTGCCATCACCGCAATAAATTAACCAATCACACAAATCCCAAGTCGCTACTAATCCCTCCTTGATACCATGATCCTCTGATCAGCTGAAGGAGGTGAAGAAGAAAGTGTCTTGTGACACTCAGCCTTCTAACTCCCTGCTTCCCTGTGTAAACAACAAGCTAATGATATCGCCGCTGACCATTTCACCACCACTGGCTACTCTTAACCCGTTTCATGGTCAGGGCAGGTGAAATCGATACAAACCGCGGTGGGAATGATTATTTTCCTCATCGCACTCGCACGCCCACCCCCTCCACCACCACCACCTCCCTCCCTCCACCAAGGTCACCGACTGGCACTGTATCCGTCTTGATCCCACAGCTGCAGGATTTAGACAACTGAGAGATCAAAACCGCTCCGTCTGAATATCTCAAGACATATACCGGCTTTATGCATTCATCTTTCAACGCCCACTCGGTGCCAAAGTAGTGCCATTTCCAAATGAAAACACTAGTGGAAATATTCCAGTCAAATCACTCTGAGTATTTTTGAACCTTGCCCTCTTTTTCACAGTAAAAGCCTTGTTTCAACAATTGTTTTTTATTTCCATCTTTTTTTCCCTCTTTTGCTCCTGAATAGCTGATAACGGCATTTTCTCATCCCCACATTACATCTGACCACTGTTGACCTGGCAACGCGTGCCCAAATCATTTTAAAAGTGCCGTGTCCTTTGCGGTACTATATTTGCAGCCTAAATATATAAATATATATATAAAGATACAAGCTTACGTATGGGTTATGTCGAGTTTATATGTTCTCTGTTTCTAACATGGGAGTGAGGATAAAGGATTTGTACCTGTTTTACCAGTCAGTTTACAGCAGACAGCACACTCACACCTTGATAACGTCCATTGCAATTAGTTGTTCACTGCGATGAAACAAATTGCATGTGGTCAACTGGAAATTTCATTAAGGGAGATTTTCCTCTAGCCCTCGTTATCGCTCTGCGTATTAATATTTTCTTAGCCTCAAGGATGGATGGGTTGCAAGGGTCTTTTTTTTGTTGAATTAAAAAAAAAATAAAAAACGTCCGGAGCTAACCTCACAGCCTGTGTTCGCCCGCCCCTATCCACGCTGGCAAAAAAGCTGTGTACATGCTTAGTTAGGTGCTGCATTTTTTTTCATTGCGCCCTGAAATAAGGTTCTCTGTCGACATCCACAATAAAGTGGGAAATACCTCCATTTCTCAAGTCTGCTTTTGTGTCATTCTCCCCCTCTTCTAAATGGCTATGGTTACATCTGCTGAAATGAAAAGATACCTACATACAGCTTTCATCCCCCCCACCCCTCCCTCTCAGGCTATAGCATCTTCTATTGGGAGGCTAAATAACAGAAATATGCAGGAATTGCACACTAATTCCCCTTAGAGATAGATCTTGGCTGGTGCCCTGTCATAAATCAGAGAATTTCGATATGAAATGAGGCAAGCTGCTCTAATCATTTCTGCATTTCAAATTGGATCACTGGCTCAATCGCCTGGCTTTTAAACTGCTTGCCTAAGAGCAAATGTGAGGTGGGAGATAATTCAGCTGAAATCTCTGCCTGCTCTGTGCAGCAGTTAGTTTACTGCTTGAGTGCAAGAGAATGCTTTTTTCTTCCCTTAGCCCATCTTTCTCTTTTCAACTTTGTTAAATTGACTTTTCATTTTAAAATCGATTAAACTGAGAGAGTCACTGCTGTTCCCGGAATCTTTAAAGGGACACCCATCACTGTGCGCATGTGCCTTTATTTGGCTGGCCGCTATCATGGCGCCGCTATGGGAAATAAATATTTTCTCATTTAAATCACCTTTTATCCTGCTGACTGGACTGTAAGCATCAAAGTTCATGTGCTGCATTAGCTATTACTTACGTCGCTCCATTGAAATGCACATGGGGTCTGTATTTATACTGACTATGGGTGGCATTGCATGATTACTGTATGTTCAGTTGCTTTTATTAAGCCACAATATGAAGAGACTGATGACTGGCTGCTCTGGATGTTGATTGGGAAGCAATGCTAAATTACAAATAGCACATCTACACCCTATTCTGTTTACTTTTAAACAAATCTGCGTCTTGCTCAATCAGAGGGGATAGGAGTGAAGAATAGAGATTCAGAAGGGTGGGTGGGGTAGAGGGGACACATCAATTCTCTATTCTTCAAGACCTTCAGGCATGTTGAGGTGCTTCAACTCTAAAGCCAAACAGTTTAGTGTAAGCTGTACCTGCCCTGAAGACAAGCAACCCCCTTTCTCCAGCCCTCCCTTCTCATCCATCATTTCTTTCATTACATTTTCTTTTCTTTCATGTCACTGGCTTCCTTTCCTTTCCTTTCCTTTCCTACCCCACTTTCCTTTAACATCAGCATGTCGCCCGCCCTCATCACATACTGTATATAAAACGTCTTCACTTCCCCAGCCCTTCAGCATCAAAACTACAATGTCTCCAACTTTCTTTGTAGTGGCGAACGTGTAATTCAACTTCACGAGTAAATGCGCGTGTGCTGCCGTAACTCCGTATTATGCATATGTCTCGAGAACTATTTGAAGATGTAAACAAGGAAAAGTGGAATTTGTAATGCATGTGCTCCGGGACTTAATCATGTCTTGGAGGTAGGGCTCACATATACACACACACGTGTACTCCTTGTGTTTGGCTTTGGTCAGGGGACAGAACAGCCCTGTCGCTTCACTACTCACTGTTTGAATTACTCAAAAATTTCCCATTTGAATTCAATTGGCAAGGACTTGTTTGATCTTTTGCATGTGAGTTAGGTCTGACTCCCCGAGCAGCAAGAAGCTGTGTGAGGGAACATAATAGAGAACCTGGAGCCAGTAATGTTCACCTGTATGGATATTACCAAGGCCCCTGGGGGTCAAGGTGGCAGGTGGCATATTCTCTGGACAGATCCACCTCTTTCTCTGTTGGGAATAAACATGCGGATGGGGGGATTTCTTCAAAGAGGAAGAAAAGGGGAACTCGGGAGTCAATCTGTCAATGGGGTCACAACAAATCCCTGCTCTCATAACCACACATGGAAGACTAGGATCAGTCAGAGGCAGCAAATAAAGACAAACAATAAAATAGTAGGCTTGAACGAAGCCCCTGACTTTAGATAAACCCTCGTGCCCCCCTTTAGGTACTGGATTTTAATATTCTTTTGAACTCCCCTCTCTTCTCTGGTGGAGTTATAAATTTCATGATGCATTAGCTTAGCATCTACAGTATGTGATTTTATATTTCAGAAGTCTCTTTCATTCTGTGCGGCCGAATCGCCTCCTGATTGGTAAAGTGAGGTTTCTCTATATCCAAGTGTACCAAATAATAACTATAATAAGCAGAAGGGAAAAGGCAATACATAAAAAATGAGCGAAGATTAAGAATCAACTGAAGAAACACAAGCCTCACTAACTTTGTTCTAACAGTGAACACAAAGAACAAAGGTATCTGAGATTTGCATACAACCTGATCACCTGCACGCTGCCGCAGCGTTCAATAGTTTGATCCTTACATGCACTCGAGAGAAACGGGGTCTCACTGTAAAAAAACAACAATATTTACACCAAGTTGAGTACATAAGATAAAGATGATGAACTTGCCCTTCACTAAATGCATTAGACGTGAACTCTCTTATCAGAGTCTCAGCACACGGACTGTTAAAAGAGAGGTTTCTCGAGCTGGAAATGGTCTTTGTTACCCAATTAGTTTGCTGACGACCCCGCGGTATAATATTTCTGCTTTGACAGCCTCATACGCGTCCATCTAATGAGGAGCTGCTGGACCAACAGGGAGAGAATGGACACTAGCCAGACCTTTATTTCCTCTACTACCTATCAGTTTTCCTATCTAACCTTTCATTGTCGGGTTTTTTTGCTCTTCTTTTCATTTTTTTGTCAGAAGAGTTGGATTTTTCTGCTTGGTTACTCATCCGCCCAGTCATTTTGACAGGGCTTCGTCTTTGGTAGGCCCCGAGCCAACCAGGCTGAAGATCAGAGGGCTAAGGCCAGGACAGGGGACGGCGAGGACTTATCAAGGTCTACCAGCAGGGGTTTGCCTCCCTGTAGGGTGTCCGTCTTTTCTCTAAAGGAGGTGAAGCAACTGAGCCTCTGTGTTTCCTCCACTTCCCCTGCCAATTTGACCAAGAGGAAAGAGAAGAGAAAGGAAGCAGTTTGTTTTGAATAATGTATGATTTCAGAGTCTCGTTATCCTCGCCTTCTAACAAGGAGCTCAAACTAAAACCTCCTTAAAAAGGGACAACAAGGATATAATTTCTACAATTATAACTGGCCAGCCATCAGCAACTGCCATCGAACCTCAATTTGAACTCACTTAGTATTGGAATACCAAGAGGACTATCAGGGGCTTGCAAATGGAAACAATCGAGGATTATCTCCAGCACTTCACAGGAAAGTTGTTTCAACATATCACAAGTTACAGCCATGACAGTGACAGATGGCAAAGCAGCTGGCACCACTCAACTTTGTTCCATGATTCTTTCTTTTTCCTCCTTCCTTCTTGTTCTTTGTCTTGCGCCTTTGCTGCAATGGAGGTCTGTTGTGTATTGAAGTGTTGGATAATCATTCATTTGGGAAGACATATTGCGCACTGTAAAACAAGACGATATGTGTGAAGCCAGGGACTTCTGAGCTTCACTGTCGATGCCTGGCCGACTATTCTGTAAAGCCTGGAAATCAGTCTTGTTTACTTGCTGGGTACTTGCTTTACAGCAGGGTACATCTCAGGTAAAGAAGCATCTCCCTAAATCTGCTACAAGCAGTCGTTCAAATTCAGAAAACTCTCGAGATAAGTGTGTAAATGATAGTGAATGACTTATGCTATCCCAAATGGAACAGTTGTTCATGAATGTTAATGTTCATATCAAGCTGTTTGTGTGTGGTTACGACATACAGACACCATAAGCATGCAGATACTACAACTCCACAGTGTGACAGTTTGATATCCAGACAGTGCCTCCCTGATGGGCCACTGGAAGACAGCAAACACCCAGAGAGCTGCGAGGAAGGACATGGATACCCAGCTCACCCCTGAGCCCTGCGGGTGTGAAAAGTGGCCCCCCAGGACCTGGAGCTTCACTGGTCCTTTGAGTATCACTGATGCCTGCTCTGCTGCACGGAACGGTGACCAAGCAGGCTCTTCGAGGATGACAGCTACCTGTCTATGCATTACAGCTGCAGTATGCAGTTATAGCAGAGCAATCACATCTGGATTGTCTGCGAGGATGAAGTCATGCCATTACGTAGAATGTAATGTTTTAAGCGTGAGACCTGGAGAACAGTCGAAATCAATTTCTGCTGTTTTAACTTTAAACCAAATACCAAAAAAAGACAGGACAGAATGAGGAATTTGTTTTGTGCAATGATCAAAACATGGATGTTCTTGAACCCACACATATACATCTACAGGTTAATAGTTTCAAAGAAACATTTATTAATGTGACAGCCACCATGCTGCTGCAGCACGAGACAGAGGAGACGGTATCTTAGTCCTTTGCTTGAAATAAAGCACCACTTCAGTTCATCATGCAACATCCTACTTAAATAATATCACTCAGTCAATATTAGCACATGGTCTTCTGAGTGATGAATCACTTAACATTACATATTGTTACTAGCAGAACAGCAAACAATAAAAAGTGCCTTTCAGAAGGAAATCCTGCACTTTTCCTGCTTTGTAAAATAGGTTTTATCAGCATGGACAGTAGAGATTGTTTCTACCTTTGTGTGTGTGCAAAATGTGCCCCTGGTTTTCTACTTTGCAAATAACAATTATAATGAGCTTGAAACAGTTTAAACTTTAACCCCAAGGTAATCGAAGCACTCAGGGCAGTGACCCCCGAAACTGGGCAAGTGGCTCCAGCACATCCCAGGAGCGACATCTGAGATCTCTGCCCAGAAGAGCGCAGTCCTAGGACCAGCAAATATACTGTGCAGGACCCTCAAGCTCCCAAGCCTCTGGTAGAAGACCTGAATTTGAAAGATTAAGACTGCGTAGCGTATGCGTGTACAGGGGTGTGAAATCACTTTTTCACACAGGGCCATGTAGGCTTGGATTTTTCCCCCGCTTAATAATAAACACCTTCATTTAGAAACTGCATTTTGTGTTTACTTGTGTTGTCTTTGCCTAAACACTTTATCGCGCCAATGTATGTCTGTTCCCTCTTAGATCCGATCAATCGATCTGTATAAAACTTGGATAAAACTGTAAAAACTGTCAATGGTACCAGAACTATCAAAATCCATAATGCTTTTTTGAACAATGAGTATTATGTGTAGAGGCTGATCTCAAAACAAATGGCAACATTACGTGTGTGTTATGTGTACACTGTTGTTGGGTCACTTTTAATGTGTTGTGATGCGTATCTGTAAATGAGTGTTCCAAAAAAAGTAACCCTAAAACTATGTGTTTATTAGCCATTTGTATGTCGTTCCGCCTTTTTTGCCATCTGTGATATAATGAAGAATAAAAAGAATTCAATGATCAATCAACACACTTGCCTGTGTTTTAATTCATAAGCAAAGCACACTGGGCCTGGCAAAAACTGCCCGCACAGTAGGTTTTTGCTAGCATATATAACTGCATTTCTTCCAATGAATCATTTTTTCTTAATTTTCTAAATTAGATTACATGCTAATAATACTTCTGTACTGTAATACCACTTGTAAGACTATTAAAAACAGATGCCTCCACTGTGTGGTGTAATAAAAAGTATGACTTTTCCCTCTGGAACAGTGGTAGTAACATAAAGGCACTCTTAATTTGCAAACTGAGGTGGTAGCTGATATTGAAGTTAAAGAATATGAGAAAAACATATTCCAGCAGCTTCTGCGGTAACTCCAACAAAGCAATAATCTATTCAGACATTAAAAAAAAAGACTTTTTACCATTTCAAAACCAGATGTGCTATATTTGTCGAAATGCACCTCCACCAAAAGTAGAATAAATTATGCTGCAAATGGATCTGTGTTTTGAGGAAGTCGCAGTATCCTTGGCATGTTTGAGGGAGCCATGCAGCCATTAAAGCGAGCACAAAGCAAATCACTGAGTCCTGCTCTGCTTATCAGGGGACCTGCCATATCAGTTTGGGTAGTTGTGTTGTGATGTAAAGACAGCAAAATGTCAGGTTCACTTGTAGATCAAGTCAACCATGTATTATCTCGCAAACAGAGGAGCTCAGCTGTAGCCATAATAGCTCTGACTAGCTGACTGACTGAGTGCTTCACGGCTAATGCATGGAGCTGTGGGCGGCAATGAGTTCCAGCAAAGCACAAAGAAAGTTTGAAAGTAGAGCCTTGGAAACATATAAATAATAGGAAAAAAACCCACACCAAAAAACAATGGTTGTGTGTTTTTTCTGCCACTGCCTGCAACCAATTCTGCATTCTGCATTTGACTCACAAGCAGACATCAATGTCATGTTGATCTGTGTTAAAAAGCCCCGATTTAAAAAGCTACTTCAATGGAACGAGCTTGGATGTTTGGTCCTTTTCATGTAAGAACATGAAAACCATTGATAATGCCATCGATAAATATATGGATGACATTGAGCAAGGGAAAACAGGCCAGATAATTACCATTCTACCCATCTGAAGAGACCCCAGCCCTGATATTGGTTTAAACCCAAGAAATAATTGATGCATGCAATCACAAATTGGTTCTCCGCCTAAAATTTGGGCCCATTATTTCATTAGATGAAGCCACATTCTCCGTGCCAAAATTATTTGTGTGTCCAACACAGAAATTCAAATCCTGTTAGTCCCGATAATGTCGGCCGTTTCACAAACCATATCCAAGACAGTGTGACTTTCAGATAGAAAGTGCCGGCCACCTTTAAATGCAAACATAAATGACTTCTGATTCTTTTTCTTATTTTTTTTTTTATAGTTTGTTTGTTTGTGTGCATGCATATCTGAGGCTGCGTGTGAATGTGTGTATGTGATTTAGCAGCTAAGCTACAGAGAGGTCCTATCCTGGGGTGCCTTCTTGCATATGTAATTGGATGTTACTGTAAATAATTGCCTGGGCATGTGCCAGTGTGATGATGGTGATGATTTGTATGTGTGTGTTTGTGTATGTGTGTCGGCTCATGTGTGACTGTATGTGTGTAGAACACGCGTGCATCATTCTGTATGTTTGTGGGACTTTGCACGTATGTGTGTGTGTGTGTGTGTGTGTGTGTGTGTGTGTGTGTGTGTGTGTGTGTGTGTGCGTCTGCATGCGTGTGTGTGCGAGCGCATCTGCCCCATCCGTACTCCACTCTCAAGTCCCACTGATTCTCCTTTCCAGCCATGTTGAATCCTCTTTTCCTTATCAGGCGAGCCCAGGCCTGCATCAGGCTCTCCTTGCTATGACAGAGGCTACAACAATAGGCCTGCGATACCGCTGCTTAGCGCTGCGTTTCGGAGGGGAAACCTGCCACGGGCGCAGATTAACTACAACACACACACACACACAAAATAGATTGCAGCCTCCAAAACAAAACATTTTTCAGAATGCCTCCTCTTGATTAATGAAGCAATGACAAGAAGAAAAATATAATTTCTGAAACAGAAAAATCCACCACCACTTGTTAAAGTTTAGGGGTAGCTAACAATAAACATATTGGAGGGAGAGGGTGGGCAAAAGGGGTGAGATAAATGGCTTGAGTGATGGGCTGAATAATTTCAGGAGCATTTTTTTTGCTTCTTTTTTTTTTTGTTTGGTTGCACAGCCACATATTCCTACCCTTGTACTAAATTACACAATAATCACACACCATCGGTTGACAGCCTCTGCCTCTCTCTGTCCCAGGTGAAAATTAGGACAGTATCTTGACATTTTTGCTCTTCTGTAGTTACAAGCTAAAGCTCTCTGTTCGTAGCCAAAAGTGGCGCGCAGTCTCCGGCGCATGCACGCGCCCTCCCACACACCAGCACATTCACAAACGCGCAAACGCTATGACCTAAACGCACACACACACACACTCAAGTGCACTCAAACATGGCGCCATGTGTAAGCGCACAGGCATTAAACGCTATGTTCTCATACAATCTTTTTAAAACTAAAATATGATTTTTGACCCGGATTCAGTGTGAGACCTGACACCAGCGGACATAAAAGAATTAATTAAGACTTCATTTTGTGCCTCTAACAGCTCTATATGACAGAATAAGGCAAAAGAAAGAGTAATAGAAGTTGTCTTGCTCGCACTTAATAGTTCTCCAATGCTAGCTGTTTCCTTGAGGTGCTTTTAATCTAGAGGTTAAAAAGAACAATTCCACCGAGGCTCAGATATTGTAGATATACATACGAAACACTGTATCAGAATGATTCCAATGATGTATGTTTCAAGGGTAACATTATAACATCGGGCTCTATTCTTGTTGTGCTTAATTAGCCTGTAGCGCTTATTGACTTTTATAATGTCCTTGTTGCCTGCAGTCAGAAATCGTTCTCTTTGTATTAAGGACCTTGTATGAAACAGAGATTACAGTAGCAGATATGTTTGTATCACAAACCTAAGCTCACAGCATACGACAATATTAAGATAGAAAGCAAGATTAAAAAGAAAAAAAAAAACACAACTCCCCGACAGATCTTAAACTTTAATTAGGCAAGTCTTATGCATTTTAATTACTGTGTAATTTGTACTAAAAGGCCCTCAAAACACATAAAGAGCAGAATTCTATTGAATCCAGACTCATTACAGTTGCACCTTGACTAAGCCCCAGTAATTAGCATTGGTATGGCATTGTACAAGAGGCGGCAACACCCTCATCAACACACATTTACGACAGAGCTCTAAATCTGCTGCTCATTAATAGCCTGCCTCCCAATCAATTATTAACACCTACAATGGAAGCCAGGCTCACCGGGGCCAGGCCTCTTACTCCAGGCAAACCGTTGGCCACCTTCTCCTCCCGGTTCTGTCCAGCATAGGTAATTACCGCTTTTAAAGACACCTGCTACTCAATAGCTTCGACCCAGACTGTTAATTTAGCCCCCCGATTGCAGACATTTATGTCTGAGTGTCACTATTAATTTGCGTTAATTTGGAGAGTGTGAGAAAGCCGGGTGGAGGCGTTGTCGGCAGGCGGCTGAATGTGCTCGTCGCTCACCTGCACCAGGGCTGCGGCTGTAATTGGAGTCTAATGGTCTGATTGATCAGTGAGAGAAGTGAGGGATGAGACGGCGCTCTGGCAGCTTCATCAGTCAGAGAGAGAGGAGAGAGGAGGAGAGGAGGAGGAAGAGGAACAGAGCGGGCAAAGCAGCTAACAACAGGAGCTCTGAGCCAACTCTCGGGTGCTTTATTCTTTTTTTATTATTTCTCCTGTTTTACTTTTTGTCCATTACTCAGTTTGACCCCTTCCGCTTCTGCCTTCACTTGCAATGGTGCAAATTTTGGTATCGATCTGATACCAAGCAAATACAGGGCCAGTATTTCCGAGACCAATACCAATACGGATACTTTTAACCTAAAAGACAGCTTGTAGAGGAGAGCAGCGTGTCATGATTTATAAGACGAATCATCATCAATTTGCAAATATTGAACACATTTCAATCACCACTCAATCACTGTCAATTTCCACAATGTTCACTTAGCACAACAACACACACCTTTCAGCTCTTCATGCATTCTGAAATGGAAATGAAATAGATGCAATTCAGGCGTGCTTCATACCTGATTTTTGAGGTATATCTTTATATATTTTTATTCCAAATAGCATTCAACACAATTCAGTGAGCTGCATACTGAACTTAGTGGAGAGACACAAAGTATTGATCGTATCGCGCATCGATCCAATATCAGTACCAACATTGATATCGGTGCTATCGATATTTGGATCAATCCGTCCACCTCTACTTTGCAGTGTCCTGTCTGATGCTTAGTTTACAGGCCAGACTATCATCTGTCTTGCAGTGCAGTTGAACCATTATAATAAAACCATATGATATTTTTTAAAAATATCAAATAAAATAATAACTGGTTCTATATTTGGGTTCAACTTTATACAGCCTGCAAGTGATCTAAGAGTGATACAAGAAAACATTTAACAGTGTTTAACACAGTGCAGTGTGATTGTGTTAACAGGTCTGCAACAGCAATAACTACAACTCCAGTCCCTCATGCCAAGCTGAGCCCCTGGGGTCTACAAACCTGCCACGGCCGACCCATCAGCTGTGAAATCTGCTTTCCTCTTTGATAAACGGTCGAGATGTGACCCTATCTCTGTCCTGCAGATGCCCAGATTTCCTGTCACGCTTTTTCCCTTCTGTTTTTTCCTGCTATTTCTCCCTCTGACTCGCTCTCTTTCTCTCTCTCTCGCTCCCCCTTTCATTCTTTCTTTCTACCTCTCTTTCCTGGCGTGCCTGGACAACTGCATGAAACGCTCCACTCGCTGTTCTTCCTCAGCATCATCCATCACTCTGCTCAGCTATTGAGGCCTGTCGTGCACGAGCCGCCAAACGCACATAGACTCCCACGCCATAGGCACAGGCAGCTCGGCCAGCTCCAGCGCCAGTTCCCATGTGCGTCCACGAGGGACCATTACACCCCCCCCACGCCCCACTTAAATGACTCTTCATGTGCCCAAAGTGCTCATCGTTCTGTCCAGATTAATGCAAACACATCTTATATTCACTGTATTTTCATTATTTACTGTAAGCCACTTTAAGGAGTCATTGCACTTTAGTCCCGCTCTGGGCATCGTGCCAAGGATTGAGAAACGGACCTACGAGCCCACCGTACGCTGCGGCTCGACAAAAATAGCTTGACCTCTAAAAAGTCATACCTTAAGTGACGCGTGTGGACGATGGAATAAAATATGTTTGATTTTAGAGCGGCTCTATCAATATCTCACTAGCGGGTCATGTGTTTCAAGCATCAGAGAGGTGTCACTGCTGCCACATACCTGACTGCCTTCGGGTAATTCATTCACCTCTATGGTTTCAGAAAAATCTAAGAGAGTAAAAGGAGATTTAATAGTGTATGGAGGTCACACTTCATGAGAATGACTGAGTGTGGCTTCTAGCTGCGGTAGAGATCCACGAAGCAATAAGACTTTATTTCTACCTCAAACGCATTCTACCCCCTTCTGACCCTGCTTTGCAGCACTGGCCACCCTGACATGCATCAAAACTAGCCGGCCTCTTTTAACCCCTTTCTCTTCTCCCTCCCCTCACACTTACATTTGTTATTTCAACTTTTCTCGCTGGTGAGGCATCAGAGATTTGATCCTGTCTAGATGTTTTAAGATTTGCACAGCTCTCGTACCTCCTACTGAAATAACTGAGATAAATGCAGCCCTGCGTGCGGGGACGTTTCCAAAGGCTGCTCGTTTAACAATGCAGCGGCTCGATAAGTAGAAGCTTGAATTGAAAGTAAAGAAATAAACTTAGGGTACTGTAAATGAGACCAATCCCTTGTGAAGTGCAAAATACTACAATTTTTGAGTTTCTGGCTCATTCTGCACCAAGAAAAAAGAGAAAAAAAGGAAAATCTAAAGTAAAAAGTTACACTGAACCCTAAAAGGAGGCTTGGTAAAACAAAACATGCCAGCTGGGTTGACCTAGCCTTTAATGAGAGATAGTGAGAAGCTGCTAACAGCCAGTACCCCATTTGAGAGATGAAACTTAGCAGAGGAGGAGGGCAAGTAGCAAAAGCATTGAAAGGGCTCCCATGAGAATAGACACACATGAGATCCTTAAAGGCAACGCGCAAGAGCTTCTTCCTCTGCTTTTAATTGCGATAGAGGTTTGGCATATTCTGTAACCCCTCCACAGCCTATTACAGGTGATGACCAGCACCTGCTCGGTTGAAAAAAAACCCAACAACCTAAGGAGCGTCTGTACAGCAGTGATGAATTCCTCAGAGGGTAGTTCGTTAAGAACTTCTCATTCTAGCCAAGAGCAACAATCAGTTTATGCATCTTGCTCAGCAGCGAGTCTGATGAATGTGTAAAGTTTTTATCTGCTGGAAAAGCTCAACTAGCAAACAATTCAAGAAGATGCTTTATATGACGTCACTCGATGAGTCTGGAGGCGGGTCATTTGAGGGACAGTTGAAGGTTGATTTTGGATGCCTTTCAGTGAAATTCATGCAGCAGCTCATCGAGAAATATATGGAGTGTGTTACTTTGGAAGGCAACTTGAGGTGTTACTCTGTCAAATCACTTTTCCGCCCAAGGATAACTGGCTTTACCCTGAGAGAAGCCATATTTCATGGCTATAATACGGCCTGAGTTATTTAAAGCCACTGATGACTTCAAAACCATGAGGGGAGCTTAGAAAGCAGTCAAAAGTGTTCCGAAAATGATTTAATAAAGTTATGCGTTTAAGGAATCTGGGAGAATGGATGGCATGGCCTCTGAGTCTGAAATCCTCCTGGACTTATTCTTGTGTTTTTTTTCTCCTTTTAAACAAGATGAATGTAAGGCTGGTTTTGACTTTAATAGGAATTTCTTAATTAATCCAAATGCAGAATGGAATATCAAACCCACGGAGGGCTTGTCCCTCCACCAGAGCAGCAGGTCAACACGAGTCTCTGCTGGGATCTCCGAAACAAGAGATATAAAGCTGCTGTGCGCAGAGTAACATCAAACATAATGGCTGTGACTTCACTCAACTGAAGCCTGGACTGAGCTCCAAATCCACCAATTAAAATGTTTTGTCATAAAATATGCAGATTAAAGGGGTAAAACAGATGCACTTCAAAGGCTTATGTTGGGGGCCAGTTGGATCCCAAAAGAGTCACCTCGGTAGGTTCGAATGTCAGGGGAGATGCCATTAATACGGGCTTAGCTGTAAAACTTTCTAGTGATCAAGTCCCCATGGCTGCTAAGGGCAAAGTTTGACTAAATTTAGTGACCTAAGTTTAATCATGACATGACTCAACAATAAGAAAACAGGCTTTTACTGCAAACAAATAGCATTTGGGTTAAGGGTTAGTCGCTTTAGTTCACTATAGAGCCCTCAATGGATTTTTACAAAAATAACAATAATGCATTGTAAAGTATGCATCATTTTAAATGGCTCAGTAAGCCTATAAAATATATCATACAGTTTTGTTTAGCCAAATCTGGATATGAAATACAATTATTATTTAAGTCAGCATGACTATAGTGAAAATAGTTGGTTGTAGTCACTCATTCTTGGTAAAATTACATCTATTCTGCTAATCTTGGATAAACCATGTTCCAAAAAGGAGAAAAAGCCACTGCTCACTCGTTGGCTAATGACATGTCAATCATAAATCAAAGCTTCAAAAACAGAGAAACCAATGGGCGGCTACATCCAGCTTTTATACTGTCTGTGGTTGCAAAGCGGCTTGCAGATCACCTAATCTGCCTCCACTTCAGCTAAGCTTGACTTTGCGTCCTGACTAAATAAATGCTCTCTTCAATCTAATGTACAGCAAAATCTAGTAGGTAGCTAAAAATCTTGATTGTCAGATGACAACTGGCCCAGCTTTAATGTGGTACTGAAGCTCAGTCTTGTTTTTATCGCTTTCAACGACTGTTTTGTTTATATTTCACCGTAGGTACCAGAATGCCTTCGTTGCATCACTTTTTGATTATTGAAATGTTCCCTTTCCCTTCTAAACAAAAGCACACAAAGATCCCTGAAGTGTTGAGACACTGACATTTTGAATAGACAGCAGAGCTGACTCACTGTTTTCTTTTAGGACTCTGGAACAGTGGGCCTGATCCCATTTAATTAAAATTTATTTGACACTTTATCTTCATTTCACTTCTTAAATCATACTTTTATTTTATAATATAGACTGTACTATCATTTTAGTGAGTTCTGCTCATATTTTAAGGATGCTTTATAGCTAAATGTTTAACGTTTTACAGTAGTTGGCCAAACGAGAACTTACCAGTGTAGAGTTTTCAGTGCTCATTTCAATCTTCCCCTCAAAGGGTCCCCATGTTGTCCCCAAAGGGAGCTGCTGCCGGCTGTGGATACGACGCTCACCATCTTTAAGGAATGCGTCCAGCTCTCCTGAAAAAACACACCAGACGCCAAAGCAGTCAGCCATAATGCTCTATATGGCGCACAAGTTCTACATCAAGTCACAGCTATGTTCATTCATTCTTATTTTGGCTTAAACCTACATGTGCAATCCTTTTACTCCCTCAAAAAAAAAAGAAAAAAAGTGGAGGTTAAAATCCAAGCAGCTTCAAAGTGGATAAGCAAATCAAGCGAGCATCCATCTGATGGTGTTCCTCAGACACATGGTGTGCTAACCCTACTTGAAAGGTGTCTTGTGTAGAGATAATCTCTGTGAGACAGTGCAGGCTTACTGGCTGGTGAGAGCAGCGAGTGGCAGCCCTATTCCTGTTGTTCCGGGAAGGCAGGACCCTTGTTAGTGCTGTGCAGATCTTCAGTTAATTAACAGTGGAAACGGATAGCACTGTTAGTACTATCAGCACTCATCCCCCCAACCACCCAGCTATCTTATCTCTTAGATTCAGTGTACTCTTTTTGACGTGGTGATTAATCAAACAGTTATGATAAAACTCATGGCAGGCTGTGACATAGTTTACAGAGAAGGATGTTTCTCTGAGTGTGTGTTGCAAAGAGAAAGTATGCAGCTCTTAACTAGTTGCCTTGACAATTCTGAGAAGTGCTGCTGGATTCAAACATCTGTAGCAACATTTGGTCTCGCTTTATAGTCTCCATGGACACGAGAAGTTCAAATAATGTTCTTATCAGGCGTGAGTCACGTTTCAGAACTTCTTTAAATAAGACTGAGGTGACCTTTGGGAAGTGCAAATTCAGGTCAGCTTCAGGCCATCAGCATGAAGCAAACCTGGTAAATATACCCCAGTGTGTCCGGACGAGTGATCATAATGCGTGTTATTAATATACAAACCGAACTCTACATGTGTTGTTAACACTGTGTCTCATAACCTGTTTGTTAACACATGAGGCTAAAAGGTATTCGGGGCATTTGGTTCACGATGAATGGGTTGAAATGATCAGTGAACTTTACGACGTGTATTTGGTATAATGACCTATTCAGCCCTGTTCTACTCTGTAAATATCAACCATGTATCAGTGGCCGGCTATTGTGCTCCACCGTTAGGGCTCTATGGAAATGTGTGCTTATGTGAAGCTTTGCATGCATAAACATGACTGAAACATCGGGCTCGTGTTACTGCCCACTAGAAAATCATGCCTTGGCGATCATATATTCATCAAGAACAGTCGCAGCTGTGGCATTAAAAAGCTAAACGTCACCTCTGATAAAAAATAAAAAAAAATCACTCCCCAGACCTGTTATAAGATTGAAACAGATGCCCTGGACATTTACTTATACTTATGAAATTGACCGTATAAAAACAAGATAATCTGGACTACATTATCTCATTCTCACCCTCCCTCTGTATCCTCTGCCCCCCCTCTCCTCCCTTGTTCCTGCTGTTGCATGCTGTCCTCCTGGTGCTGCAGTGGAAGGTGGGTAAGCTCATTACAGAGAAATAATTAAACATTGGTGCACAGCTGGTCGTCATCACTGAGAGCAACAGCCACCGCTTGATGCATTCTGTTTGTCCTCAGATAAGACCCACGGCCTTTAACCGCTTGGATGCAAGTTCCTGTTTAGCCCCGCTTGACACACAGCTAAAGCCATCCCCAGCCAACAACTCTGATTCCTTTCTCCTTCTCTTTCTCTTCTCTGGGTGGATGGATGGGGGGGTGATTGGAGTAAAAAGAAAAAAGGGGGTAATGGGTAGCGTTAGGTGTGAGAAAGAGGAGGGGGGTAAAGAGGGTACGATTCAATTTGTGCGGTTTGTGGTCCACCATGTTTAGGTGCCAGTTGTGTGCATCTCACACCAAATGTTGCCTGAGGACCTTGGCTCACAGATGGCTTGTCACATCTGTTGCAGATACTAGTGGAAGATCTCCACAAAAACACCCATGGATGAATAATGAGTCCCCTTCATGGGCTGTCTGTGTCTCTATGGGCATTTACAGGTTTGTGAATGTTGCAAGGCAAAAAAAAAAAGAAAATAAACTAAAATAAATAAATAAATAAGTTATATTGACAGATGTGTTCTGTCATCAACTACTAGCTGCTGACAACTTTTGTAATTACGGTTGCATAAACTCTTTATGTCACAGTGATAATTCAATTTCTTACGAGCCCCCAAATCCCAACTCTATTACCTATACTCATTACAAATAAATTTAGAACAAATACAGAAGTCACACTGTTTAACCCATCAAACTGCGAGCGGCAGACTGAACTAAGAGGAAAGCTCATAATGGGCTATTAGGAGATTTAACAAACCCAGCGTCTGTGTTCTCTCTCTTCAGTGTTTTCCTCATCATCCAATTCTCAAATGCCACACACTTGGCAAAACACGAGCTCGTGATGTGGCTCGAGAGCCCCCCCCCCTCCAAATCCCCAACCAAAACCTCACCACAACCTTTATCCACAACCACCACCACCCCCACCTAACCATCACCCCACCCTCGATAAGATCATCATCTGTCGCTAGACTCTAGGGTCTGTTCCTGCACTCCACAGATACTTGGCAGACCAATGAATGTCCCTTTGTGTGGAGAGATCTTCCTCAGATAGCACCCAAGATGCTCCACACTGGCATCTGTTTGTTTTTTTTTTGTTTTTTTAATGTGTGCATGTGTGTCCTGTCTTTCTTTTCTGCTCTGGTGCAAAGAAATGGGGAACCTCGTCTCCCTCTCTCCCATCTCCGGTGTACGACTGAATGCTAATGAGTTTCTCAGTGGCAGGATGCCAGCCTGCTATGATGTGAAGAATAAATGGGTGTGGACCATTGACAGACAGAGGTGAACTGCCACTTTCTACTTTTGAATAATGTTATTACATCTAATGAAACTCTTTTCAACAATCCCTTAACATGCAATTCACCTTTTTTTTATTTCTCCATTATGTTGGGGAAAATGATCTTATTCCACCACCTGACAATTTCACATTTGCATTACATTCTGCATTAGCTTGTTACAGATCTTTATTACAGCTATACGACGTTCACAGAGGTTAATACATTCGAAACGAAAGCTGTGTTTTATAGGGCTGCGCTAGGGGTGTGAGGATAAGCATGGACTGGCAGTAAGTGTTACGCTGAATATCCATGTGATAAATTTGTAAATTATTCTTTTTGTGTGGTTTTGTATAGTTATGGATTGTCTCATACCTTCTGTGTATCTGTATTTGGTTTTTAATCAATTTGACAAAAAAAGATAGAGATATGATTATTTTTGATTTTCTTTAAATTTGCTGACTATGATAACCTGATATAGTGACAGGCTTAGGGTGAACTGATTTCCACTAGTTTGTCCACTGCAGTCTTGGGTAGGCTATGTAATTCTTGCATATCACATTATAAATACTTCCTCCTACTATGTTTGATTGCATAGTGCTTATTTTATTTGATATGATATTTGTTATGTGAGTTTTACATGTTTAAAATTAATCTTTTTTTGTGTAATTCTACAAGATTACAACAGGTTTGACTTACAAATTACAGGAGTATTTCCCTAGAGTGATCTGGGCCCACTTTGGAGGGAGGAGGATCTGAAATTCAATCCAAGTTTGTGTTTTTCATGATTACTTTTAAGAATTTCTTCCTAGATTGGAGGGGACACACTTCCATGATGGTCATGTGCACATCTACAGGGCAGGATGGAGAGGTTACCAGTCAAATGGGTGACTGGTTTACAGGGGGATTCTGGACCAACAGTGTTCGTGATTTTCTTTGTGAAAACACTAAAAATAACTAAACTAAACGTTTACAGGGGGATTCTGGACCAACAGTGTTCGTGATTTTCTTTGTGAAAACACTAAAATAACTAAACGTCCCTTAAGAAGAGCTACAGATAGTTCAAAAGACTTGAGGAATCACTGCGGCTGTGCTAGTGACCCAGTGTTTTTTTCCTTTAATTTGTCATCTGTCCGTAATTCAAGGCTCCAACTGAAATATTCGTCCACCCTATACTTTAAAATTCAATGACTGATTCGCATTTTAGTACAAATGTTTTTATTAATGCACAAGACGTTCAGACCTGAATTTTCTTAATATAATTTCTGGCCTGGAGTGGGGCCTCTGCTAATGGTCAGAAATGACAAATGACATCATCATCATCTCGCTGAAGCATATTAACATTTGTTAAAGAACCGGGATCCGCTCGAGGTATTTTCCATGTGAATTTAACTTCTGTAACTAGTTCAAAGAACAAACTTACTTTGAGGAAAAGAAATTACCCGCAGCACTAAAATAGCCATTCCAGTCTGTGGTCTACTTCACCTTTATCCAGTTAGTGCGAGTATATTAACAGTAAAGGCAGATGTTGCGGGAAAAACAAGGAACGACAGAGTCGAAACAAGAGGGGAAACTGTGCTTGAGCGCCGCACAACAGGCGATCCTTCTTGATATCAAGCAGCGCCTCTGAATCAAGGCAAACAAATGTCTGCTGTTCAAAGTTCAATAACCTGTGCGTGGCAATTCACAGATGTCCCACTGAATCCAAGTCATCTCCACTGATAGGCCATGCTATAGAGCCAGCAAATGGGCTATAAATTAATATACCATGAGAGCGGCATATGGGGTGAAATGGAACGCAGTGTATCAGTTCAACAAAAGGTGCCACATCTTTAAAGCAGATATGTGATATGAAATTTTACAGCTGAAGGAGAAATGTCACAGAGCTTTGATAAGAGAGCAACGAACTTTCTCCCCCCTCCTACCCAAACCCTATTATCAGGTCCAAGTGAGCAAAATGCATCATTTATAACCCAGAGCCCACACTATTATCTTTGAAAAAGGCACTTGTGTTAACACAACTGCGGACCCCCACCACCAGCAGCACCACCACCTCGTCTTCCTCTGTCCTCACCCCGCCCCTCCGCCCTCCCCAAACCCGCCCTAACCCTGCCTACATGTGGCCGCGCTTGGCCTTGAGCAGCGGGGAGAACGTTTGCTGGGGAGCAAGTTTCCAGGCCACAGCGGGAGGGGGGGGGTGGGAGTGTGGAGGGGGTGAAGGAGAGAGGGCTTAGTAGGGGGGATTCACCCCTTCAGGTCAGGCTTGTTTTCAGGCAGTGGATGGCTTGAGGGGAAAGAGTTAAACAAGCCAAAGGGATTAGGGCATTTTAGCTGTGACACTCCACACAGGCTGAGCAGGGGGCTAGGGGGTGGCTATGGAGGTCGTTCGGATGGAAGTCTCCGAGCCTCTAGTTGTTGATACATGCAACAATGCCCATGAAGTACCGTTTTTTAAAAAGACAGATGTAATTATGGGTGTTTCAACTCAGTCTCCTGATAAGACGACTGATTGCACACATTATGCTTTTTACAATATCCGCTCTAAAACCTAACCTGACTTAGATTTAGGCTGCGTCAAATAATTATGTTTAAGGTGAGGCAGCTAGCACACATTGTTAAGGCTGGGGAGAGGTTTTGTTTAAAATAAAGAGAGCATCTTATCTGCTTTCTTACTGTTTTTGCCTTTTAGGGTAGACCGAGTTACAGATGAAAAAGAGGGACAGTCGAAAAACCTGAAATAACTGTACATGTGCAACAAGTCAGATTAGTAATTTTTGCCCTGCACATGAGCATGCTGTTTGAATGTGGGAAATCTGAAGTAGGCAAGCGTCCATGTAAGTAAGGCAAGTATTTCATGTCACCATGTCATTTTCATGTGGTTTTTTCACTGTTTAACTTGAAGTGGGATCATTGTCATCTTCATTCTGTGCTTTAAAGGCTAACGTATGTCATGCCGTGGTGTCATTCAAGGTTAATGGACAATTAAGAGTAATGTGCAGTGTGGCCAGCAGGCTAAAAGCGAGATGCAATTTCTCAACTGTACCTGTGGTAGAATCCAGTTGCACTGAATAGTGTTTAGTTGAATTGTTTAACATTGCTGGTTAAAAGTCATACATGTGGTTGAATGTAAAAATCGCTGATTGAAGCCAGAACCACGTATGCCACCACTGTGAATGACAGCCTAATTCAGTAGATGAATGAACTACTGTTATTTTTAATGGTTTAGTAGGCTATTGTTATGTGGTTGTAGCCTCCAGTGTTATTATTACTGTTTGCAATTGCTCTTTAAATGAATAAGTTTAAAAAGTTGCTCAATAGAAAGAAAATAATGAATTGAAATACAATTAAATATTTGTGCGTATGCAATTCCTGTTCAGCATTTTACAAATTACTGTTGCTCAATAAATACAATTAATTAAAATCATATATTTTTTTGTTGACTTAAGTTTTTTAAAGGCTTTTTTATTTGCGCTGAATTGCTTAGGTAGCATTGTGGATGGGTGTTTCAAGTGCACCATGCTACTGCTTTATGTATACCCAGCATGGATACACTTAAAACATCCATGCACTTTGGAAACCATAAACTACTTAAGGATATTGTTATTTAATATTACCTTTGTAGTGTAGGAAGGAAGGAAACATCATATGAAAATTAAACTTGTTTTCATTCGCTAGCTTTGGTGTGGTAGTACCAAAAGTAAAACGAGTACCAACTGCATTCAGTCTACCTCAAGTTTATGGCTATAGGTAGCATCCAGTTAGCATAGCTTGTCATAAAGATGGAAAGCAGAGCAAAACCTAGCCAGCTGCTTCAAGGTGGATTTAGTTTAGTTCAGTTTTCCCAAATATTTTTTTCCCTGTTTCCAGGCTCCATGGTAACCTGTAACCATAGACTGTATGTAAAAAGTGGACATAGACTTAGCTTGGTTAGCAATTGGCATCTGTAGACTTTCTAGCTGTATCGCACAGATACAGATACCTGCTAGTTAGTAAGTCACACTCAAAATAGCCTTTTGTTTGTGAGAATTTCACACAGCAAAATTGAAGCACGGGCCTCTTGGACAGGGTTAGTGCAGCTATTCATTTGTGTTCAAATTGCATGACAATGTGGTCTAGTTCGATGACTCGAAATAACTGAGGTGAAGCTTTCAGAACAGATACCAGCTGTATCCACCTATGTTGGCCCCTAGTACTGAAAACAGTTTTGTCTCTTTTACTGAGAGAAATATCTTTAAGTCTTAATATAAAAAAGTTAAGAAAAAAGTCTGGGGGATTGGTTTGATTTGGAGGTGGCCTCTAGTGGCCAAGTGAGGAAATGAACTCTGTTTGGAACTTAAATTAAGTGTGTTGAGCTTTCAGCCACGGAGGTAGCCACTTTATTGCAAGTTGTGGAAGTAATCCTAGGGATACCGGACATAGTGTTTATGTGGGGATCCAAGACTAAGGGTCTTTTCATACTCATGATTTTTGATATCGTTTTTAAACTGCAGCAATTAAAACAACAAAGAAAAAGGGAACGTTTAGAAAAGTATAGCGGCATGTGTGCACACACTCACTCACACATACAAAAGTTTCAGTCCTCTAGTACATTATCAACACAGAGACTGGTGTTTGGTGTCATTGAACAATTGAAATATACCAGCTGTCAAGCACGCCGTCTCATCAAAAGCCAGGCGAAGTTAGCAGGAGGCTGGCTGACAACAATCTCTGAGACATCCATCTTTAGAGAAGCAGTGCAATTTCTATTGATAGCATGTAAAGCGAGACGGGAAAACTTAAAGAATGACTGTCCTCGCGCAGAGATATCGCCGTATCGCCGACAACATCTAGAGGACACACACCACTCATGCTGGAATCTGATTATTTTAAATGCTTTTCTTTAAAATTTCAGAACCATCAAAAGGACATTACTCTACCTGAGTGTGTCAGGACGGATGAGTAAGTGATTGTATGTGAATAGGGAATGCACGCACTCGAGACAGAAGGATAACAAGATTTTAGGAGCAGAAGAAAGATGCTGTTCTGTTGGTTCAGTCTTGTCACAAACCGTGTCATAAAGAGTTATACTTTTCCATAACTATAGGTGGAGATTGCTTTCAAAAATATGGCCGTGTAAAAAAGTACTTTAACAACTTTTTTTGTTAGCAAGGAAAACAAGTAAACATTGCTACCTTCTTGATATTCTGCAGTTAATTGACAAGGATGCTATTTTTAAAGTACTCCTGAATCTCCTCCCAAGTCAATTACCAGCCTGCAACTTCCCCTGAGTAACAGGGAATTCAGTTTTTTCTTTTTCCTGGGTGACCTAGTTGTCTTTTGTGAGTAGGTTTTAGCCGGAGCAGTTTGACAGTCAACAGATAAGATGGATTAAGCTTTTTTTTTTTTTCATCCAGTTTTGATGTGAACAGCGTAAAAGCGGGTTAAATCATTGAGTTTCAGGAGTATTTTTAAATGCCTGGAGATAGCGCGATAAAGGAGCTAAACCTAAGACTTGGGCCGGGAAGGTCAAGGTCGCGGCTTTGGAGAGCAGCTACCCGGCGACGGGGGCCGGGTTTCGTCTCTCTCGGAGCGGGCTGAGCGCTGGAGCCGAGCCCACCTCTCATCACTCCCAGAAAAGCTACACGGAAAGGAGTGAAACAAAATCCGTCGAGAGCTCGACGGGCGGCATCAAAGAGCAGCGCACCCTTGCCTCGTGTGGGTGTGCAGAAGGGGAGCGTGTGTGTGTGTGTGAGTGAGAGTGGAGATGTGTGTATGTGTGAATGTGTGTGTTAGAGGGGTATGGGGAGGGGTAGCTCCTCTTTGCATTTTGTGTGCATGCATGAATGAGGTGTTATAGTGTGTGTCTGCCTGTGTCTGTGTGAGCACTGTAAAATATCATTCCTCCATGAGCAACTAGCTCCATAATTATGTTTTGATTATTTGCGAATGCTAAAATAAAACAGCAATTAATCTGCTGATGTAAAACAGAAAATAGAAGTGCGACGCACATATTAAACAACCCAGTTTACAGCGATATTAAAAACAAAATCACATTTTGTGAATATCATTTGTTCAACGTTCCCCCCCCCACCAACACCCGCATCACCACCTCCACCACCACATCCTTCTCTTCCCACCTCCCCAAAGACCTGATCCGAGGCGTGCTTAACATGCGCATAGGAGCTGACAGCCGTACAGTCACGTGACGTAGCTCAGCCAATCCTGAATACATTTGAATTTTTAAGCCGCGCAGCGATGAAGCCACTTGAGCAAAAGAAAAGGTGAAGGGGCGACTGAAATAAACAAATCAGAGCGATACGCCCGGGTCGACGCGCCGGTGCAACATGCCCGTTTATCACGTGTCACATCTGGTCGACACTGAGAGGTTTGTTGTTTTGTTTCTTCCTCTTCGGTTTGGAAAAATATTTCTGAGGGGACATATTTAGACACATTTTGTGGACGTCTATTCCCCCACTGCTCCTCATGTCGGTGACAGGGGAGAGTAATCCTATACACAGGCTGCTATTGTGAAATGAGAAACTAGCCTCCTTCACTGCCAGAGACCAGATGCACCTCTCTCTCTCTCTCCTTCTCTCTCTCTCTCTCTCTCTCTGTCCTAATCTGTAAACGACTTAAAGGAGCCTTATCTCCGGGCTCTTCTGCTTCATTTCATGCTTGATTTACTTTAATTTGTCTGATAGGGCACAAGGATTTGGAAATGGCCCATCTTTCGGTGGAAAATGTTCTGATTTTTCTCCGGCATTGTTATGTGGAGGTTTTTGACTTTTCTCTCCCCCTCTCTCTCTCTCTTCCTCCTCCTCTTTCTCCATCTCTCTCCCTCTCTGTCTCCCTCCCTCTCTTTCTCTCTCCATCACCTCTCTTTTTTTTTTCCTTTTGAGGGGTGGGGGGTGGGAGGGGGGGTGGATCTTGCTCCAGTGCAACAGTCTGTTTGAGTGCATTTAGATTCGAGCTAGCACAGCACAAACAACTTTTCCATGTGGTGCGATTTTGTGATGGGCGACGGCGACACAGGAGTCGTGTTTGCCTTTCAGATCCACATTGGGCGCAGAGCAGCCGAGTGCTTCAAACCACAAAGATCTTATGTTTAAGTTAAGAGGCGACTGGCCCTCCAGTTTAGCAAGTGGGTGAGCGGCTGGCACTGATAAAGTTGCTCCACAATGAGGGACAGGGACAAGCGACATGTCTACAGATGCTTCGACTTCTTTCTTTTTTTTCTTCTTCTCCTGGCGGAACTCAAGCGCTTGCTTGACTGTCTGGCTGCTCCCATCACGAAGACATTCTCCCCACTTCTATTTAGTGACTGAATGACAGTGGAGGCAGTGAGCTATGATTAGAGAGGAGCCCATATCTTACTAGATCCTGAATAATCTCCATCCCCTCCCACCAATGAGCAAGGCACAGAGGCGGCGGAGAAAGCCAGAGGAAAAATGAGACAAGAAGAATGGACAGAGCTGTTCTATGTATGCCAAGATGTCACATAGTTCCCCTGGACTCCTCTATATGCCCAGTGTGGACACAGTATAAAAAGAAAAATCAAAATTCATTCACTTTGAGTCGCTTTAACTAATCTGAGCAGTGGCAGACGTAATCAAAGAGAATTTTACATTGAAATCTGAACAGAAGAGAAAGAGACATTAACTGGAGACTTGCATTAAACAATTAAACTCATTCACAACTAGTGGTTAACTGATTGGCTTAAAAAAAAAAAAATCAATTTCCCAAACACAACGACATGAAACGTCACTAACTCCGCCTCCAACACATAAATAAATGGTTAACTACACACACAGAGGAAAAACAGAGAGGAAGAAACAGGGAAACAGGGGGGACCATTGAAATTCATCTCACAGCCTGAATTTACTTAACTGCGGGTCTGTGCGCGGTGATAAACGGAGTGATGATCCGGCAACACGTCTTTATCCATGCTTTGCTTTAATTAACGGCGGCTTGTTTGTTGAAAAGATGATTAATATGCCAATGAAAATTGCATAATTGAATACCACAACACTCGCACAATCAGGGAGGAACATGCCATTTTTTATTAACTTTTCAGTATCATTATTATTACTATTATTTGGTATTTTAATTCACTTGACAAGCGGCGCCCCTCCCCACCCCTCCCCACCACAACCACCGCCGTTAAACAGACAAAAAACAAAACAAAACCAAAAAAAAACACCAAGGATGGTGGAATTGGCGTGACCGGTGGGCCACACTGGGCCCAGCTGTTCATCACCAATAGGAGGTCTTCACAGTCGGTGGTACTGCTGTGATATCAACACCTATCAGTGTGAATGCTGCACATGAGTCCGTGTGTTAGAGCAGGGACAGTGAGAGTAGAGCGGGGTTGGGGGTGGCTGGGTTGGATGCAGCTTGCATGGCACTGACTGAACTCCTGTGGCCAAGCAGAAATCTGTGAGGACACCAAAAGTAAAAGTTTGCACACGCATATGAAATGGCACACTATCTGAAGCACCGGGGACCAGATTTTTTTTCCCCTTCACAAAGCAAAATTCACGCATGAAGAAATAACTCCAAAGTCACTCGAATAAAAGTTTAAAAAAGAGGCCAAATGAAAACGACGAATTCCACAATTTGAACGAGTTTCACTTGAGCAACCCAGAGTTTACCCAGTGTTACATCCCCTGGCACAACTTGCACCAGCGTCTCCATACTAATACTAAATACACACATCAAATATTCAGCCAATTACAATGAGAGCTCTTGCAAAAAAGAAAAAAGAAAAACCTGCAATGCTATGGTGCCCGGGAGGGTAAGCATTACAGAACAAACACACTTTCAGAGAGCTAAAGAAAGACACCAGGGGTGTCGAGTCCCCCCTGGGGTGGAGGGTAGAAACAGCAACACCAACCTGCCCTTTAGGACTGTCACATTTAGCGACGATTTATGTTATTTGGACTTTTTCACATGAAGTGGAATCAAAAAGCAGCTGATTTGTGGACAAAACGCTTGGAAGTAAATGATCTTATTAAAGCCTTCTCCCACGTATCCACACAAAACTAGAACTGGATATAGTGACATCTCCCTCACATGATAAGAACAGTGATTGCATTTTTGTCCTATTTTAGATTATATAACTAACAGCCATGAAGTTCCTCCATAAAGCCTCTTAGTATAGCGGATCAGTGACTAAATTTGCATCGAGTCGATGCAGCACAGGAGTACAGTGATTTGTCTAATCTCTTGTTGCATATTTCATCGCTATAATCACACATTGTGCATTTGCGAGTGTGTACGTGGTGGTGATGGCGGTTGCGGTTGGGGGGGAAGTGGGCTGTTTTCTCCTTGCACAGGTGATGCATAGAGTACAAAGCCGTCATCAACAATCTCTTAAGAAATAAATGTATTTGTTAAAAAAAGAAGAAGAAGCGGACAAATGTTTACACACAGCACTTTGATTGCAATTTAATTTTACATCACTCAGGGCCCTGAACTCACAGAGAAGCTGATGATGGACTTTCATCATCAGTATCAGCAATCTCAGTGTCATTCATGTTTTGTGAGACTTGTCAGAAGACTTTGAATAAACCCCTGGAGGAGCGAGATAAAACCTTCCTTTTCTGCGGGAGAATTGCCATGATGCACGTCCAAATTTCTTGATTACAAGACGAAGCGGGGGGAGAGAGAGGAAAAAAAAGTTAAAAAAAATAAAAAATAAAAACCTTGAATGAAAGCCTGCGCTGAAAGTTTTCAGTTTGCTGATATAACAGTCAAGTGTGTCTATAAGTCTACTTAAAACGCTTAGGTATCAGTGGAGACAGCTGCGACACCCTCGTCTTATGATTCTGTCGAGACAGTACACTATCAAACCTTTCATACCGTTCCCAAGCTACATTTCCGGTGACAAAAGCTTTGCGAAAGCCTCCTGAAGGATTCATCTATATCCTAATATTTCCAATCCAATTTAACTGGAGCAGCCGGAGTGGTCTGAGCACTAGTTTACCAATCTTTGCTTTCCAAGACTCTGTGTGCTGAAGGCTTGAGGGGTTCAATCAATGGCGCTTTGATCTCGGCTGGAACCATAATTATTTAACATTGTTACAAGGATTTCTCTAATCCATCCTACCATTAAATCCCTTTTACACCCTCATCTTCTGCAGCCTAATCTGCATCTGGGTGCTCCGTTTGTCTCTCTCCCTCATTTCGGCTCGCCCCTCCCTCCTTGACGACACCCTGACTTTATAATGGACTTGGGTGTCGACTTAGAAAATGCCTTGTTTACTCAGAGCGACCTGATTGAACTGTGCTCAAACGGACTGTTGCTGTGTAAGAATTTAAAAGTTGTTTTTCTTAGTCGATCTGTACTTTTAAGTGCTACATAGTTTGGGTTTACTTTCAGTTCAGCTGGGACTGAATGGTGAAAGGATTCTGCAGCTATAATGCCAAGATCTGGTCACCGAGCTCAGTAATCTCAAACATTTCACATTGTGGTCCACACCACATATGACCCACTTTGACCTTAAGTGGGCTCGGCAAGTAAAAAAATCCCCTTTCTATTAGCGTAAAGACTTAATGCCTAAATTTGTCAATATAAGAAAAAGAAGAGTAATTACTACACTTTCCTCAGTTCAACATGTTTCTGTTTTTCAATGTGATAAAGAAATGCTGTTCTAGTAAATGAAGAACGGCTCTTTGGGCTTAAACTGTAAGAAATAAACGTGCTTATATTCCAGACCATCCTGTAATTGGAGGAAAGTTTTTTTGTAAACCACAGAAATTGCCCCATATTTATTATTGATTTTATTGTGGACACGTTCTTAAAAAAACAGATATTCCTGTAGTACTTTTCTGCCATTTAACTGATTATCTATTATTTTATTACTACAGTATGAATGGCTCTAGGTGAGATCTTTATCAGCATGACAAGTTGTAAAATTTATAAATATAAAAGTCCAAAATTTATCCTTCCCTTTATCAAGAGCCAGAGTATTTGCCAGGCTGATTGTGGCCCCTGGGCCTTATGTTGGACACCCCTGGTCTAGATATAACTGTCACCGCTTCATCTTCATTTTATCTTTTTTTTTGGTCAATTTTTCCACTAAGTTTCTTCAGATGAACCAAGGGAATGTCCAAGTTCATGTGACTGATGCCCAAAAGGTTTCATCCCATCTGTTTATTTTCATGATCACTTTGTCTCCCAACAAAAAACGGCCCACTGTCCTTTTGCAAATATTTGCATGTCTGTGTTTCACCACGATATAAATAGCAGCACGGGCAATCGCAAACATTTGTTGAGGCACCTGCCACAGTATCGTGGCCATCTGGTCCTCCAATTCTCCTAGCATGACATATGTGCATTAAACCTGAAATGGTTATTGTTTTTTTTTTTCCTTTTTTTTCCTTTGGCGACTGGAAGAAGATGGATTGGCCACAGACCGTTCTAGGTTGGCTGGAGTCAAAAATGAGACTCGAGACTTTTTACATCTGAGTGAGGCTGCGTTTTCAGCATGTGCATGTTTGATGTCTTGAAAGGGGAAAAGAAGGGGGTGGATATAAATGGATATCTTTTTTCAGGGTGAAGTGTGTGTGTGTGTGTGTGTGTGTGTGTGTCCCACTGTCAGGTAGATTCTCAGATGGCCACTCCTTCAGCTGACCCCTGCCTCGCCCTGGCTGATGCCCAGCTGGCATCAGCAGCTGAGCAAGCTGGGCCATGCCGGCCGTCAGGGACAAGCCAAGAGAAGAGATTTGTGGACAAGGTGATCACATTACTTCTGTTACCACTCTGTCACACTCATCTGCCCCTTCTGCATCTCCTTCTTTACAGCGTGGCTCATTTTAAGTGTGTTTTAGGGCTGATATCTTAGATGTTGATGTCGCTGTATGCAAGTCACATCTACTTCAAATCCAGTTTAATCAGTTTGGGAAATTGGGTGTTGACATTAGCTGCAAACTGACAGCTACAGTAGATCAGCTTAATTCAATTCAAAACACTAGCATGTTTAATGCTGCTTCTAAAGTTCTCTGAGGCATTCCAGTGATATAATGTTGCACTCTGGGACAGTTTATGGGCCTTTTTTTTTTTTTTAGAAAAAGGTTAAAATCTAAGCAGCTGCTAAGTCTTTCTTAGCCTTTTAAAACTCCATGTCATAATGCAGTGGAGATGATTTTTTTAGACCTTGACAGCTTGTTGTGCAGTTTCACTAATTATTCCGAGTGGAAAGTAAGCTATGCATCATTTGGCACAATGCTAGAATTGGCAAAACTATGGCAAACAATACAGTTTGTCAATCACGATCAGTTCAAAAGATGGCATTCATCATGCTTCAATCTGCAAAAAGATTGTGCTCAATGGAAATGCTTTCCACTGTATCACTACAGAAATAAAATACAATAAAACTTGTTAGCACACACGTCACACTGCATGTGCACACTGTATTTATTTGCATTTGGGCAGCATAATAAACTGTGAAGGCAAACCACATCCTATTAGCAGTGGACAATACAGTGCCGTATCTGAGTATGTGCTGCTTCTTCAGCTACATATTAGCTTTAATTCTTAAATTTAGAGGTCCACAGTGTAACCTAACAAATGCACACACAGACTAGACACTTGAGCTGAAACTGCAGCGAACACAATTACAGCACTCTTAACGAACCCTGGATTTTCTTCACTTTCCAAAGCGGGGTGTGGTTTACATGAGAAGGCATTTAGATAAGGATGAGAACAAGTTCATTAGCAGAGTTAGCTAGCTAACACACACCATTCCCAATTAGCCTAGAGGAGAGCAAGCGGGAGAGAATCGAGAGAGACGGAGTCAGATTCCTATCACAGGCAGTCCATGAAAATGAATAGAATAGCATGACACGCTATCTGGCAAATCAGCGGCTGATTGCGAAACACCCGTGACGAGAAATGAACACGAGACAGAAGATCAGTGTGCAGATTTGCTTAAGGACATACTTGTAGAGATGAGGGGAGAGAAAGGGAACTCGCTGGGTGTTCCACATCAGAGACCCAGCACTCTGAACAACAGAGAAGAGCCAGCTATCAGATTAATAGTGAGTCATTCAGTACGCTTCTCTGCTGTTCCAGACAGAAAGACAATCAGAGAACAGGGGCCAATCGTGGACAGCACTTGACATGAGTTACTAAAGTGGAGATGAAATGCAGGGACAAAAAAAAAGAAAGAAAAAAGTTCAATTACAGGATGTAGATTGTAAAGGCTTTTGTTGTTACTCAGCAAAAGGGAAATGGTATGGAGGTGCTTCAATAGAATCACCAAAGCAGGTGGGCATGTTCCGAGTTAGCCCACCTCATTAAAAGGCTTCACTCTCTTTTTATGTAATGGCCATTACACGTCCTATTCAGATGCACACGCGCAGTGATTAAAAATTATCTGTTGGTGATCATAATCACAGCTGCTTAAACTTAAGCCAAAGAATAACAAAGAACTTTTGAATGCTCAACTATCTGAACATTTACAAAGAGATTAAAGGGGAGACAGTCTACAAACTAAATAAATTTGCTTTTAATCGCTTCCAACAGGAAGTCATGTCATTTCGAATGTCCCTATCTGATTGTCTGATTCCCCCTCTTTATTCAAATTATAACATGCCCATCTGACTTTTCCAGCACAATGGGAAAAATTAAAAAGGGAAATGACCTTTCATGGCAGCCATGATGAAAGAGTGAATGGCATTATTATGCGCCAAGATTAATTTCGGTCTACTCCACAGTGCCCATTGAGAAAACACACGAGGGGGGCACGGGTGCCTTAGTCGCTCATTAATTGGTAGGTGTATCATAGAGATGTCAAAAACAAGATGATTATAAACCGATGACCCGGCTGCGAAGCGCACACAATACGCTACAATATGAAAGCTTGTTTGCTTAAAGTTGGGTGCAGCCAGGTGCTAAGTGTCATTTTTCCGGCAGCAATACAGCAGAGATTGGGCCACAAGTGTCCAAGTCCTCTGATAAGTTGGAACCACTCATGCTGCGGTTTAGCAAAACATGAAATGGGCATCATGTCTCACATCACTTCCCCTGCAGTTCAGCTGTCCTCGCTGTATGCAAAGAGAAAGTTTACTTCAAGTCCCCCTCCTCTCCCTCCCCACTGCCTGTCCAGCAGTGTGTTTCTGAGCCTCTAATTCTCATTCTGATGGCTAAGTAGAAGGGGGAAAGCATAATTACAGTCAGTCATACATCCAGTCATGCTACATCCATCCCTCCTTTTCAAAGCAGTATTTTTAAGCTCAGCATTTCTTGCCAAAAAAGGGGGCCTTTTTTTTTCCTCTGCATGTGATGCCTTCTTTTTGTCATGGCCCCCATAGTTCTGAGCTGACCCCCTCAGCCCTGTCTCCTGACTGATCACAGTGATGGTTTATTACTGTCGTCCCGGCGCTCTTATCTTTAGCCAGCAATGCTCATTTCCTTCCCCAGATTTAAATGCAAATGTGAAATTTAATGATAAATGCATTATCTGATAGGTGCGATAACACTGATTCACTGTCAGTATAAAATACACACCCCAGGGGGCTTCGAGCTAGCAAGCACAACTTGCCCAAATCCACTTTTTTCTCCCGCTCTCCCTTTCTTTTCTCTCCCCCCCCCCAAAAACGCATGTACCTGCAATAAATTCTTGAGGTCATTTTATGCATTAAAAGGAATCACATTTTGTGTGTTCAGCAGTGCGGGCGCAGGCTATTGCTGAGCAGTAATTGCCGTGCAACTATCTTGTTCAATGTATTATCCATCATTTTGATGAAGTTACTTTTACTAAAAGGGCAAACAAGATAAAAAAAAAAAAAGTGTTGTAAACTCTTCAAAAGCTGCGTCTGCATTGCATTATTCAGTTCTTTAAAAAAAATGTCTTTAAGGAAGCAGTTGTCGACAATTTAATTTACTGTTAACCGAATGGTGGCTTCACGTACATTTCAAGCGAGCAGCAGACTTCTGACACGATTGTGTAGCTATATAGTTACTATACAAGGCAATCATTTTTAGAAACAATAATATTTTATCCCCTTTATCACCTTCCCTCGAACTACACCGCATGCCTTTCAGTTACTCAACAATAACTTTATCAAATGACCCCCGAAAGCCTGTCTTGTAAAGTAATACTCATGCTTTTCTTACTTGGACCATCCCATTCCTCTGGCCCCATGGCAGCGTGCCTGCTCTTCTCCCCCTGCCCATCCATCTCCGACTCTCCTGCCTCTCGATTGCCATCTTCCTCTCCTGTAAGTAAAAGAGGGAAAAAAGCACTTTAAGTCCCACAATGCACACAAGACCCAAAGTGAACAGCACTCTCTCCAAATTTAATGTTTGGACACGTAATTTAATGAATCGTTGCATTATGCAGACTTTGGTTTTTTAACATCTTCTCCCTGTACCAGTTAAGTGTCACAATGTGACGTGTGTGTTTCCGTGTATGATTTTGTAAAAGTGCATTCACCACATGCAGCTGCACACTTTTATGTAAAAAGGAGTTCCCATGAGTGCTTGCAGGAACAGGAGGAAGCCCAATGGAACAGGAAGGAAAGCAATGTGTGGGAGAGAGGTGGCTATTTATTACCGTTTGATCTATTGTGGAGGGAGCTAGAATGTGTGTTATAGGATGTAGGGGCTGATTTACAGTCCCAAGGCTCACACAGACCATGCTAAGGGATATTTGGGTATCTCTCTCCAGGATGTAAGTGCTTAAAGACCTTGTTTTACAAAAAAAAGAAAAAGACTAGACGCTCTCACTGTAGACGCACTTACTGTAAAAGAAAATCTATTTTTGCATGTCTACGGTAAGCACAGTTTGTACTCAAAAGTTTATAGGCACATAAATCAGAGCTTAGTAGGTGCCCCAAGTGTGGTGCTCTAAATAAATCCAATGTGGCTGACACAGTGGTTGGTGTCTCTTCAGACTCGGGCAGGTAAGAGCAAACCTGCTTGGGGCTGATGGTTTGTGGAGGTACATTCCTCTCACTTTTGTCACCCCATCTTTTTCATTCCTTTGATGTTTTAAACCCAACAGTGAATGGTCAAGGACAGGCCTGGATTGCTCCAGTGGCTTACTACACGCCACCACAAGGGAAAAACAGGGGCGGGAGAGGGCATGTAGATTTAAATACAAATATATGACGACAGGACAACCTATACCTTATGCAGCAAACCTAAATATGAATATATTGTAACCACACCTGCCTCTGTTCTTCGCCCCCCACAGTTCCCAAAAAAACACATTTCTGAGTCTTAGTTATCAACCTTCAAGTGACAACTGCCACAGGACACACACTACATCACTCCAGCGCCGGCCATCCTCAGTCGGGTTAATCTCCAGATCAAGCACATACTCTGTGCTTGTTTAGCTTTTTTCCCCTTTTTTTGACGTGGCTCACTTCAAAGAGAGCGGCAAACATTGCCAAAAGGATGTCAGCTTTCTATCTCCCACTAAAATAGAAGATGTGTGCACGAAGAAAAAAAAGCGATACTGTAGGGAAGTCTGCAGAAATGTCCTACTTACAGTACATGAGGTCATTATGACCCACTTTTGCTTATGCAAGTGTCTGCTTGGGCTGGCAATTTCTTCCCCCTGCTCCTCCTCTCTCCCAGTATATTATCACGGAGCCCACTCAACTAAATTCCCCCACTATTTATTGTTGGGCCTGGAGAACCTCTTTAGCATACCAGGCTCGTATTATGACGAGGATAACAAAGGCGTATATCAACAGTTCCTTCCAATGGAGCGCAGTTTGAAGAAAAAAAAAAAAAGCTGGTGAGATAACATTAAAGGCACTACCTTGATCTCAGGCGAACATGTTAAGCCCTGTAACGAAACGTATTGGAAGTGTTTAATTACAGCCCGGGAAATGAAGCTACAAGATGATTCCTTAATTAAGCAGTGATTAAGGATTTTCTGCCTTCTATCTAACACAGTTTGCAGTGCATTTTAAACACAATCGCCCAGGCAACCTCACAGGGAACAATGTCACAGGGCTTTGATGAAGTTTCCTGCACAAATGTCACTAGGAAGAAAAAAAAGGCGAGCAGAGGAAGCAGTGCTGGAGCAGCACTCCTTTGCTTACAGTACAGTCAGTGAGATAAAACCTGGAATACAGAGAAATGTCGAGATCCCCCCCCCGCCCCGGATTTTAAAACAACATGGAAATGGATTGATTGAGGTGCTCCATTTCATTCACCGAGGTCCAATCTGAGTAATCGAGCCTCTGCTTTGTTTCATCATTTGAATTGAAACCCCTCTGCAGTCTTATCAAAGGGGACAGATTGTCAATGATCATCCTCTACATTATCGCCTAGATCATAATTTACATCTGGCTTAGGTTCCTTTCCCCGCACGCTCAGATGGATATACTTGAGGCTGAGTGAGAGAAAGCTGAGGAGAACAGAAGGGACGGGGAGGGCTGGGGAGGCGAGGCGGCCTGCTGGGTTCTGGGTTGGCGGGCATGCGAGAGGAGCCAGTGAGCTGTTAAAATCAGCTCTATCGCTGCTCTATCAAAGGACAGCTCTCTAGCCAAATCGCAGTCACATGCAGCGTGCCACACATTCAGGTCAATAAGCTTATAGGCGATTTACACAAACAATTCCTCGAGCAAGGTAGCAACAAAGTCATATTGGCTTTTTCCCTCCCTTTTAGCATTGTCTCTGCCGAGGAAGCCCTTGAAAATGTCAATCTCTCGCATGCGACTTTAAGGAGCTCAGGGCACTCTAATCCTGACCACTGAGTCCTGAGACAGGTTGCAATTTCTGCAAGATGGTGTATAAGTATTTTTAAGTATTCCTATGGGATTGCAGAGTTCTATAGGTTACCAAATCCCGGGCTCGATGACTTTAACCCAGTGTCGCATTTCTAAACCCATCACATGCTTCCTGGTGTTGGAGCTTGGCAATGATTTTCAAAATGTAATATCAGGAGGGCTATGCCTGCCCCCCCCCGTCAGCATCGTTGATATTGCATATTTGGCTGCTGATGCAGATTGCGTCACATATACAGATAAAGTCAATTCAAGGAAGCAACCTTTTTCACCAAAGTCAAGCATAGCTGTAAGACTTCTCTGCTATCTGAAAAATAGGTCTGAATTGCATGCAATTTGTGGCAGGCAGAGCACTCCAATGGAGGGAGGCTATTAGTGAAATGCCTTGCCACTGTCTCTTTAAATGCCAATAAATTCCCATCATTACAGAATCTGGCAGTTTTCCTCCCTGTCTGCAGCCTGGGTCTTTATCTCGCTCTGCCTCAGTCTCTGAGCATGTAGATCTGGCCCAGTTAGATTGTCATACTTAACAAACATTAATGATTAATTTCCTCCACTGAGTCAAATGGGGCTAAAGGGATGACTCGATTCATCTTATCGCACCACAAATTAGCATTTCCCCATATTCTCCAGCATCAACTGTGCATTAAAATTCCACATTTACCATTCTGGGCACTGGCAGCTGTGGTGAAAGAGCCAAGGAGATCTTCCTCCCGTGTTGCTGGAGATTCAGATTACTTCTGTGTCGCACAAAGAATAATTAATTGTGCCACTTTCTCCTTGTTACTGTACATCTGTGGCTGCCGCAAGTCAAATTACTCACCGAGAGGTTATTTGAAAGTTCAAGGTGTATTTTTTTTTTAATTATTTACCGTGTTAAGTCCTTTGCTTTTACTTTTCACTTCAACTGTGATAGAATATTTCTGCCCCCATTGTTTCTGTAATTCGAGGAGAACGGCACAAAAGAGTGCAAATTTTCACATTTAACTTGATGTATCTTGACACCCGCAACAACCTCAGAAACGAACTGAAAAAAAAAAACAACCCTCGTGTAATGTAACTTCACGAAAAGCTGTTTTACGTCGAGGAAATGAGACACGTGAAATGACATGTAAATTTACTGTCAGTGCTAAGTAAGGAAGTCATTTGTCATCAGACAAACACTTGGAACGCTCAGAGGGAACAGCTTGTGGCAACACCCTGTGCTGAACTTCACAGATAGCCAACAATAAAAGAGGGGGTGAAACAGCAAGGTGAAATTTCACAATTTCAGTAAAAAAAGATGCCACTCAGCGTATATAAAAAAAAGGTATCTTTCTCACAATTATGGAGCCAGGTGTGTCAATAGAGTATAAATCTTTTCTGTGGGAGCGAGCGTGTTCATCTGTGGGGTTCTTCACAAGCACAGCTCCATAAATGTGAAATTGACCGAGCAGGAGAGGTTGTTTGAGGTAAAAATTCTTGTTTAATAGCAAGGGAAAGCCAAGGTTATTTCTTTAGATGTGTGCCTTTCCCCCTTCCTCATAGAAGTCTTGAAAGGGAGGCAGACCCCCTCTAAAATGCCATGTATATTAAAAACAGTGTTCAATCTCTCTGGGGTGCTACTATTCCACCAAGCTTGTTCATTTTCAGAGACATTATTCTGAGCTGAACTGACAGGGGGCTGCTCATACCTGTAACCGTATATCCACACGATTCAGGGCTGCCCATTACTGACGATCATGACGCATTATGCGAGGGATTAAATTGTGTAGCTGGTCAAAATAGGTCTAACTTGAGTACTTCATGTGCAGCTGGATAGTCCCATCAGTGATAAAGCACTGTATTTTAATTCTTGATCACTGAATTGTGTATCCAAAATAAAACATTAACTTGCAGAGTATTGAATGAAGCTGTCTAATAGAGGCATTGGATTGGAGTAATTACCTGGGATGATGTGAAACACATGTTCTTGATATACAAATTTAGCTTTATTTTAATAGATTCTGTCTGTTTGAACTTTTTTTTGACTCCAAAAACAAAATAATAAAATCACTCCTTCCTTTGTTAAACTGGACATGTGCGACCACTGGTGAGGCCTAACAAAAGGACAATGCTGTGTTTAAATGGGTCATAAGTCAGAGGGCTTAGGAAGCACTGATGCAGGACTAATCATTTCTACTGTTTGTCTGAAGAAGAAAAAAAAAGATGATCCTAAAAGCATTTTTGTCATTTCTGTTGCCAATGTCAAGCTAACAGGCCCTTGTGTGTGTGTGTGTGTGTGTGTGTGTGTGTGTGTGTGTGTGTGTGTGTGAGAGAGAGAGAGAGAGAGAGAGATGCCAACAGCACCTTACAAGCTAAATCAATGAAAGGGCCAAAACCCAGTGAGAGCCACAGCACTATTAACTAAACAGGTCAGGGAGTCAACCGTCACCTAATTTTGAGGTTCCTGAGCCTCAGACCAAGATGGGACGTCAAGGTGCTCCACGCACTTATCTGGGGAGTCCCTTTTCTGCAAGGGTAAGGCAAATGGCTGAGTCTTTGGTGGCATTCAACTTCTTGACCTTTGCGCCTTTAAGCGGCTTTGCTACTTCACCGCACTCTGATCAAAGTTAATAAGTGCTTCATATGTTAATGAAAATTGGTACTCCTCTTTGTGTTCCTACAGCTTTTTAATACCTATTATAGACTGAAACTTTTAATGGAGGTTTTAGGTCCCCCTGACAAGCCCATTTCAGAGAGTGACTACACAGATACAAGGCTAAGCTAAGACCAGAGAGTTACTGCTCAGTGGAGGAACCTTACACGGGAGACCTTATTCTCCGGGAAGCAGCAGAAGATAAAGGCCATGGGATGAGTGGCTGCTTTAAAACCCACGTTCAAGTCCGCACAGGGCTAATTACAGCACGCCATCACATTTGAGAGGGTTTAGTTAATCAAGGGGGGGCTCTCTTTTGCCTCCTATAGTCGAGGAATAACACACTTAAACCATTTAATGCCGCCAGGATTGCGTCCCGTTTAATTCAAGGCAGTTTCACATAAGTGGGGTAAATTTAAGCCACTCTGACATTAGTTTTAAACAGATCTAATTGAGGAAGGGATCATGGGAAAGTGGCTACACCTGATGATTGCACACAACTTGGCACTAGGAGAAAAGAAATTTGGATAGTACATCATTTGGGTCTTATGAGGCAATGGGAGACTTAGCTACTGTAAGCTGAGATAGCAAAGTCATACAAAAAAAATCGGACTAGTAAGGCTCGTGCATGACAAGGAACAGATTAGAAGTGCTCAGGGAAAGTACTATTTGACATTATGGATTGGTATTTTGTGTTGTCTTTATTCATAAACAGGGAAAGGAGATTTGAGCCCCGGCTCCTTAAACAAAGGGAATACCAAATGGCACTGACAAGGTTCTTTGAAAATTTTCAGAAGTTGTACTACTTTTTTTTTTTCTTGTAACCACCAATACGCGCCATCTATTTCATAGCTGCTGGGTTATTAGAAGTATATGCCTCGCACTTTGAAGTTTGAGTGGGGACACATTACGGAGGAGACAAAGGGTGAAGCGGCCGAGGCGTCTCTGGTAATTGCAATTTCTGAACAATTGCGCCGTTCAACTTTTCCCGGAGAACAAAAGGAAAACATTATTGATACGATTACCGGGGCATAGCCTACCTGAAACATGAAAGATTTATTTTTTTTCCTTCAATAATGTAATCCCACGAGGCACATCAGTTTAGAAGTGTGGAGAAATAATTCTAAACAAATTTCCCTTTGAAAGGAGGGCGAGGAGGCAGACATTCAAAGCATCGGTTCTTCATTAAAAAGTCAAATTTGCGGCATCCGAGCGTCAGTAAGAGCGGGGACACCTGGGGTAGCGAACGCCACGCAACCGGAGGCTAGGAAGAGGCGGCGGCGGTGGGGTTGGGGGTGGAGGTTCTGGGCTGGGTTGCGGTGGTTGGGGGGAGGCGGGACAGGTCTGTCATCTTCACACTGTAACCTGAAGCAGGCCACAAATTAGCTCCTGTGATGGCACGGTGTGACCGAAATGAAACAAACACACAAAGAAGCAGTCTAATTGAATTGGAGTTCAAAGAGGACTCGGGCGCATTTGGCGACGCTGAGGCGCTTTATAGTGCTGGACCTCCGAGCAGTAGCAGGTGCTGCTGAGTGTTCACAGAGCTTTAGCGCCGGCTCAAAGGGAAGCGCTACGCTCTCCAGTGCATTGGTGCACCGTAGCACACCTTCACAGCACTATCACAGAGGGAGAGCCAGTGTTGCTGGTGCCATCTCCATCTCAGATCAAACCACTGCTCTTGGGTGGATTGCTGGGGATCAAATATCAAAAATGGATAGTCTCAACTCCAGGCAGTGATGCGGGAGAAATTCTCAGACGGACACAAGTTCTGCCAGGTTTGATTTGAACATGTTGAGGAATTTTATTAGACACAATTGGCAGGAGTTTAACTTACTTTTTGATGCTCAGCATTGGGGCGGGCACAGCATATTGTCCCATATTAGGCGTTTAAAAAAAGGAAAAGATGGCTGAACGCTGCATGAGGAAGCCCGCCTGTGAAGTTTCGGTTTTGGCCGAGTGCGGGACGCTCACCTTTGTTGCAGAAGTACTCCATGTCTTCGCAGCTTATGTTCTCAGTCTCAAACTCGGCGGTGAAGTTCTCCTCCACCGAAAACTCATCTTTGGCCAGGAGCTCATTCTCCTCGGAGACGCACTCCTCCTCCTCTTCCTCCAGGCCATCCTCCAGAGGACCTGAGGGAACAGGCACACATATGTACACAGAGACACACACACAGACACACAAGGGAGATGTTCAGCAATTTCATCACACCCTTCAGGCTTTCAAGAATCAAAATCTTGTCTCTCCTTGTTTCCGGTGCTGCAATAATACAAATTCAAAGCACTGCGCAACATTGCGTGGTCTAAGCGCCGTATGCATACACGTTCAGAGATTCGTACAGGCTAAAGATAAAGCCACCCCAATAAACACTATTATTTTACCACCGTGCTTCACATCAGTGTTTCCATTATTCCTATTGAAAAAAATCCCCTTGAGACTTTTTTTTTCCAGAAAAACAAGCTGACATGCAGCCAAGGTGAGCGCTGATGTTAATCCCGCTACCTGCAAAACAAAACCTCACACAGATGGAGAGAGGGAAGGAGAGAAGGGGGGCAAGAAAAAAAAGTTCCTTTCCAGACTTTTCACACAGGCATCAGCATGGGAGGAGGAAAGAAAATACTTTTATTAATTTGTTAGCCTTATCACAGGGTACAATGTTGATTTTCCATTTACATTCCATGCCTCCGGGTAATACACCAGTGCAATCTTAAAGGAGACACTTTTCCGTGTGATTAATTTTTTCCCCCCTCTGTGCAATATTATTTCTTTAAATCTAAATGATTTCAGAGGTTTTTTTTTTTTTTTTGCTTGTAGCTGTACATCTCTTTTGGTATTTGCATATTACCATTTTGCTTCAATCAAGGGTGTTGATGGAATTACTGTACTGCCACCTGAATTGTATTAGTTCTGAAAACATCTCACCCAGCATTTGAATGTTATTAAGATAATACGCATCGCGCACACCTCTCTCCTTTTTCTGCCAAAACATGCCCGCAAAGTCCCCGCATGACATACCAAAAGCGAAAAAGACTGGGGGAGCCCTTCTGGTTTAAGTTTAGTTTAATATTTGAGATGATGCACTCTGAGAAAAACCTGCATAAGCCCCATGAAAAAACCCCAAAAAACACTCCTTGCTCCTTCTCGAGTCGTGTATAAAGTGAACAATCATGTCGAAAGTGCTGCTGTCACTGCCAGCTAGATGAGGATGCTGTCTCTGTTTCTGCCTCTCGTGCATCCACCTAGAGCTCAAACAGAGCGCACTTACATCCTCTCCACACCTTTCAGTCTGTTTGTTCTATTGTAGCGGGAGCGAGCCCCCTCAGCTTTAATAAAGCAATAATTTCACTTCAGAAAGTGGGGCTGGTGTGCCTCTCCTGTTTCTCTTTCTTCTTGCGACGAGTCTCATAAAAGACCCCCCTGATGTCCACAAACTGCTTGCTCTTTTCATTAGTCTTATAAATTACTCCTTTGTAGAAGCCAACATCTGCAGGAGCCCCGGACATGAAAAGAATTAGCACGCGGATCTCTAATAGACACTGCAGAGGCAGAGTGCCGCTTTTAAATTAGGATACAGTTTTATGATCTTATCTGATGCCTTCTGCTGATTCGCTGAGGAGTGAAGTGAGGCGTGAAGTGACTCGATGAGTCTACCATCACTTAAGATGATACTGAGAGATAAATATCGCCGTATCAAGGGGAGATTGTATGACTGGCGGTAAAAGCTCCTGCCAAGGCAATTGAAGACAGTGTGAAAGAAAGCGGGGAAATACATTTCTATACACACAGTGTGTACACATTCCATTACACAGCTGAATAAGAACTGTGTGTACAACTAAACGATTCTTCCTCTGTTGCTGGCAAATACAGCAGCGCCATTGCACCGCGGAAAATAGACCTACAGTGTTGTGTGATAATAAGGGTAAAGGGAGATTAAAGATAAACTTCATGGTCAATAAAACACAAAGATTAGGTAGATAAGATGAGATAGAATTGAGGTTTAATAGACTCAGAATAAGGGCATCTCACTTCCCCACTCCAACAGATAGTAACTAAATGGAGCATTTTCAAACTGATAGAGATACTGGAGGCCTTGCTGAATATGGAAAAATGAAATATTACACCCAGCCTGAGACATTAAAGGGGGTCCGATGGCTACTTCTTTTGGGACCGCGCAGATTGACCAAAGTTTGCTCGCATTCTCATGTGTTTAGTTTATTATACAGTATTCATTGCATGGAGAGACCTGAAATTATTTCAGAGACAGCAATGATAAGAATAATGACTTTCTAAACGACCAGCAGCACACTCCTAACTCATTTTCTGATAGTGGCGTTCCTGCTATATTTAGTTGTGTACTGTTTAAAATCCTGTCACATTCGCTGTGTGACCCGCGCTTGTTGGTGCATTTCTATAGGCTCTGCTGACGAACTGGGCCAGAGGAATGTCGGCTGCTTCGCCCTCTTATCGAGCCTCCTCTGGAGTTCAGATGGCCAATGACACCGCGGAGAAAGTGTCTGCGCTTCACTTTGCCGCAGAAAACAACACAGCCGGCTTTAAGTGGTGCGCTCATTACGGCTGATCTAAGCCTGCTAGAGATGCATGTTAAGTTTATAGTAACAAGCGATCTTTACCCAACGACAAAATCATCTACCGGTTGACGTAATTAGCGAAGCAGCTTAATTTTAAAGAGTGATCAATCAGAAAATATCACCCCATTTTCTTCCTTTGTCTGTTTTATATCATTTTAAGTTGCACATTTAAGACAAAACATGTCATTTAAAGATATGAAGTCACAGGTTTGTTCCTCTGTAAATATTTGACACGTGGCGACGGGTTACAGGAAGGCTTCCTAACAGGTTGAGAACCACTCGACTCAACAGTTAATTAGTTTATCATTAAAAATGATCGTTAAAATAATTAGCAGCTGAAGCCCTGCGCTAATTATCTGTAACCTGAAGTGTGGCAGCCTTTCAGAGCACACTTTCAAGTTTGCAGACAAAAGGCTTGGATCGTGAGATAATCGTAGCACAAACGCTGCTATCTGCTCACTTTTAACAGGATCTTTCAGGAGGCTGCACTCTGTCTCAACTTCCTCTCAATCAGGGTCAGTGTCCAGGTATCCCAGCACCCTCCACATCCGCCCTGACACATGCGCACCCTCCAGCCTCGACTGTATCATCCGCATTCATCAAGACTCTTCTTCTGCCGAGAGAGACCGAAAGAAATCTCAGCTCTGTTCAAACAGTCATGCAGCAGGAGCAGCCAATGCTAATAGAGACATTGGTAGCTGAATGCAGGCTTGATCACAGTGGCTCTTTTGTTCATGGCGTGGCCTCTGTCTGATAGGGATCGGCCATGCGGAGTGGAGCTCCGAAGAGGGATATGGTAATGCCCCCACTGAGTCTATAAAATGGGGTGATACTCTGAGACCATATGATGGACAGAGGATTAATGAGTCACAGAGGAAGAGGGGAACAGAGGAGTACGGACTGAGGTGGTGGAATGAGCATATCTTTCAGGAAAATATACTCTGTACTCAAGTCTGTGCCTCAGTGGACTAAAACAGAAAATAGGAAAGAAAAAACACACACACATGTGCCAACCTTGTTCCAAAGCTCACACTCAAAAAAAAAGGAAGACGAAGAAAAAGAGGAGCTCTGAAGAAATATGTGTGTATGTGCAAAACTGTATGAGTGACTGCTAATTTCATGGCATGCTTTTTCAAGCATCCGCAATGTGGGGAGCTTGTGGCCGGGCTGTGATAGCGATACCTCACATTATCAGCAGGCTCCACAGTGTGATGTGTGGATCACAAACCCAGCCTCCTCTATAGCTCCCTAATTAGAGGTGAGGTAATTGAATCTGACAGAACAAAGCGGCAGATCTCTATAAGCATGGAAATCATTTTTGCTCCCACCTATACAGTTTTTCATCCAAACGGTCCATTGAAAATGTGTCCAAGCTGGCCTGGGGATAAAACGTAGCACCTGAGACTAAACATGAATGCATAATGCAGCCCTAAAATCCAACAGGGCCACACAGCTCAACCTCTGCCAGCTCTGCTCCTCCTCGTGACTGGCCCTTTGTGCCAAAACTGATACTGGGCCTTCCTCACTTCCGGGTGAACACGCACACACACATGCAAACTTTTGCGTGGGAGGAAATACAGGAATACACTTTGCCAAGCAGGTTTAGATTCCTGTGATCCTAACCCTCCACAGCTGGAGAAAAAGGAAACGACAACCGTGTGCGAAAACATAAAAACACGACTGTGTCTCATCTTGGAGGATAGGTCGGGAAGGTTGAGAGAGAGAAACGAGAAAGAGAAGGAGGAGGAGGTAGTGGAGAGAGGCAAAGGGAGACTGGGGGCCATCCTCTCTCCTCAGCTCTAATGACCTTTGGGAAGCAGAGGGCTCCCTCAGCCTTGGAGGAGACTTAGTGTATATGTTACAGGGCTCAAGCCACTAATTTAATCCTTGATCACTGTAATGAAATAGATACCATTTACGCAGCTCTTAATAGCTTCATATGCTACAGGAACCCTCAAAGGAATTTTTCATTTCAAGCATCTTTTTTTTTTTGTACTGCATAAATGTTACAAAAAAAAAAAGCGCTTCCTTTTTTTTCCTCCAAGTTGTACACTCTGTGATCAAACTAAATGTGGAGCTAATGCTGTAACACAAGTCAAAAAGTAAATTAGCATTTGCATATTGTCTGTGAATGGCTGCTTGTGTGTAAATGCGTGTGTGTGTGTGTGTGCTGGGAGGAGCGTGGAACAGCTTCAGTGGAGACTGATGTGTTCTCAGAGCCGCAGTCTGTGACCAAGAATAAGCAATGCTATTGTTTAACTTGATTTTCCGGTCGCTAAGCAGTGTAATTCTCGTGATTAGAAATGGCTGCCTTCCTAAATTCGGGCACTTACAATCAACAGTCAACAAACTGCTCGAAAACGCAGCACCCAAAAAAACAACAACAACAACAAAAAAAAAAGATATTGTGTGGTGAAAAGGGGAGGGAGGGAGGCTGGGTTTGTTCTAAAGTGGGGGTGGAGGGGGGTGAATGTATTCACATCCTCGTATGACACACGCACAGAGGAAGAGCACACACACTCGTTTGCGAGGCTGCAGCAAAAGATGACAAGGCATCTAAATGTGATCTGATGACATCATGTGTTTAGATGGCCTGCCGAGTTTACATTACTGTACATTTAAGCTTCGTGCAGCAACACTAAGGCACAGCCGCTGGCTAGGAAAGTATCTCCGTCCACAGATTTCTCATGACATCCTGTGAAATCCACATATAAAAAATCTAATAAATAATAATAACAATAAAAGAGAAGGGGTGTGTGTGTATTTTTTTTTCTCAAATACTGTTAACATAATTCCAGTCGAGTATCTTATTCCAATCAGACACAGCTTTGGATCCACGGCATGTTTGCGGAGTTTCTAAGTTCTGTGTTGTTGCGCCCAGTGTTTCTGTCTGGACCGTTGAAGAGGAATAACACGCTCTTACTTCTTTATCCAATGAATTTGAATTGGAATGGCATGAAAACATGCTGGCATTTGACTATGCCATTAAAATGCTGGAGGCACCTCTGAGCGTGCCCGAGGGCTTCAGCAGATGCCAGCCAGTTTCTCTGTGGAGTTAGCTGGGTCCTGCTACACTCTACTGACTTTACTTGCCTCTCTAGAGCTTACAGAGGGACGCGCACATGTCCAAGTGGACACTGGTACAACGTTTGGTCCATAAAAGTCACTGAGCTTGTCTTCCAAGTAATATGGGCTTAGTTAATGCCTCTTTTTGCAGGGTAACATTTGCTTTGTAGGTGCAACGAAGGGATTAAAATGCTGTTAAAGTGGCCAGTGTGCTGGATTTAAGTCCTTCCTGTTACACACTTGCTTCCCTCTCTGGCTGAGTGATTTATTAGTGTCATTCTGTTACTTATAAGGAAATAAAAGTTAACCATGTGCCTGTACACTGCATGTGACAGCTGAAACAAAGCAGGTAAAATATGTGTGGTCTTAATTACTGGTTTATAAGCGAGCTTTTCACTAGAACGTTCACTTTTAATGAAGCCATTGAGTGAGGCTCCTCCAGGGAGCTATCATGGTTAAGTGGGGGCATCCATCTTCAGCCATTGGCTCGTCTGCAGACGAGTGGAGGCTCTGTCTACAGCACGCTCACCTCATATTGGCTCACTTTATCTCCACTAAGTAAAGTCTGTTGGAAGGTGCTAACAGTGGCGAGAAAAAGACTTTTGTCGAGCAGCTCTGATGAGACTCGGGGAGTTTTCATTCTGCAGAGGCACCGGGCACTTGACTGTCTGTTAAGTGCTTAATAAGATGCCTTCGTCTGACGTGGAAAGCATCATATTCATCACATTCAGTGGCCTGCAAGCCCGTTGGGGCTAAAATACTGTAGCGATATTTTAAAATGCTAAAACTGCCTCCGCAACAATTAGCTTTCAGTCGAGCATCGTTTCAAAGAATTTAATGGGGCGCCTTCAGAAAAAGAAAAATGATTACCGTATCAAAAAAGTGTAGATAAAACAATATTTTCTCATCAAGGAATTTCTATGAAATGGATATATCTAAGATGTCAATTTCATTCCAGTGCTATGAAGCATGGGGGGGGAGGGGGGGGGGTTCTTTTGCAATAAATTCTTCATTAATTCAATTCTAATTTGCCTCTGGTTCCTATTTCTACTATTGATAGTTCCACTTCTTAATACCTCGGATAAGGGGGGTAGAAAATCATTCCAATAACTCAGTGGAGGCTGTGAGCAGCAGATAGGATCTAAATATTACCAATGCCAAAAGAAGTGTGAAGTCTGATGAACATTTCAAAAGAACAATTCTTTATGGATCAGCTAAATCTTTTCCACTTTTTAATTAAAAGTAAAGAAAATAGAAGTTAATTATCCTGTAAAGATTAGCTGGTGGGCATCTTTCTGTAAATTAGTTCTAATTAAAAGGAAATTGTCAAATGACATTCAAAGCACTGTCCTTTAAAACACAGACCGAGATGGGCTTTTTCTCCCCCTCCTCCTCCTCCCCTTCCTCCCCCACTCTGCCTCCCTCCTAATTCTTGATCTGGCCATGTGAAGCTTCTTGCTGGAAGATTAGGATTCTGCCAGTGCTTCAGACAGCACACACACACACACACACACACAAAGGCACACACACACACATACTTTGTGCTCCCTGGATAGCAGGCCTCTAGCACACTGTGAAATACTACTGCATCAATGAGGAGCTAGGTTGCTGGAGATAAATACTCCTCATTGATAAATGATTGCACTGATTAGCTTCCTTGGAAACAGGCGTAAACTCTTACACTGTATCGGGCTGATATTGGGTTCTAGTAAATTATCAGGCGCTAGCCACCGTCCAGCCCAGTGTAAAAATGGCCAATTTACAGATTTATAGTGATGCAAAAGTTTCCCATATTACCATCAGAGGGATCAAGACATGAACAGCCTCATATATCCAATAGAAGACCAGAAAATTGTGAGAAAAAAGCCTCGACAAAAGGTTTCCCATGTACAAAGTGCAATCCAAAACATTTTTATTTACTATAATATAAAGTCTCCAAATCTTCCAACTGTAAAAATATTGAATGTTTTCATTTTTCAAAACAGTTACATTCCTTCTCTGATCTAGATCACCAGCATCACTATCAGAGCCCCATCTTCCATGTTTCTTCTCTGCCACCGACATAAAAGTGCGCAAACATGTGCACAGAAACGCCACTTAACCAAACCTCCGCTATCATCGCTTCACAAATAAATGATAAATCAATCTCCTGGGGTACATATGTGTGTATGTGCGCGTGTACTGTAGCTTTCATCTGATTTCATGTGGATTTCATCATTCATTGTCTGGGCTCGGCTGTTGCTCCTCATGCGCTCGCTGCATTGTATCAAACCGGGGGGGGGGGGGGGGGGGGGGGGGGGGGATTCCAGCATACAGTCCGACAGCAAAGAGGGAGGAAAACAGCGCTGAAGCCCCTCCATCTGCTCCGGCTAATGATGATGCTCTCCTTGGCCTGGAGCAGAACTGTGTGAGGGAGATTTACACCCATAATACCCCCGAGGGCTCTGGAGCCGCCACCGCACTCCAAAACACCGTCACTCCATCACTTTCTATATGATAGCTGGCAGAGCAGGTAACAATGGACCAGCAACAATGTCTTTTTGTATTACTGACAAGTGCCTTATTTGGTTGACATAACCTGCCTCTGTGTCTGCGAAGTGGCACTGAGCACACAGGAAAATGGATGACAGCTACACCATTGAGACATTGTGCACTTGCAACAATCACACCACACTATGTTTCTTACAAAAAAAGAAGAACGTAGCAGCGTGTGTGATATGAGGCAGGCAAGACCAGCGCTGACTGAGGGAGCGGTGGCTGTCTTTACGAAACTCTAATTGGAGAGATGGCAGTAAGGGAAATCAGGCATCACAGTGAGGTAAACTGAACAGAGCTGCCTTTTTCCATTTACTCTATTATAAAGGTTTATAAGTTGTAATTGGCCTTCAATTTGGGAGCTTCAGACCCACTATAAACCCCTGTGTGGGCCTAGCCCTGACATCTATCTCCTAAAACAAGTGAGTTAAATGGTGAGAGGCAGAAAGAACGACTACGTGCGAGTGTGTGTTTGTCAGACTGAGAGAGAGAGGGAGAAGTGGAGCGCTGCACTCCTCAGGGATTGTGTTCACACACAGTAAATGGAAGTGGCACAGCTCTGACCTTTGAGCCGCAGCGTACGAGCAAAGTGAAGGCGCTGTCAAAATATTGCTTCAGAAATGACAATCCACCTCGCCAGTCCCGAGCCTTGACATGGCAGGCAAGTGGAGAGGCGTAACCTGCTGATCCCAACATTACAAATGAGGGGATTATCATGACAACAAACCGCAGCTCGACACACTGCATACCCTAAAGATATTCTAGCGTTGCCCCTTATTATCAGCAAAGTCCCACACAGATAGCCAGAGATGACACTCGGGGCAGGCACCCAAAAAAATCGTCACGTGTCAGGATCCCCCCCCCCCCCCTCCCATAAATAAAATTTCAAATCGGGCTTTTGCAAAATGACTTCCTCCCATCAGCATCGGCTTGGCTGCCTCGATATTAAACTTAGACTTTCCTAACTTTGGAATTTGGCAGGAGAGCAAGTTCTTTGCATCTTCATTTACACCCGTGTAATACTCGAGTCCACGGAGAATAACTCAATCGTAAAGAATAGCAAAATATCACAAGCAAATTACGAGTGCTCTGAGAGGAAGCTTGGGAGGAACAAAGACAGGCAGCCATAATTATATCTTGGCGTGTATAGCATGTCAATGGGCCACCTTTCGTTCTGGAGGCCATTCCCCTGGGCCCCTCAGGCATCAAAATGATGTCCAAATTATTTTGTGCTCTATTGCAGGATCGCGTGATTATCATATTTACTGCGGGTGCATTATGACAACATCGATGTTTACACCTGTCTCCGTGAGAAGGCAAGGTTTACACTCTGTAATTTAGCAAATGTACAGTATGCATATGAGCTTGTTGGCAGGGATTTAAATTAGGTCAGAAATGGAATACATCAATAGCAACCCATATGTGCATCTTTCTCTTTCTTTTCCCCCCCCTCGTCCCTCCCCTCCCCAGCCTTCTTTGCTCAGAAGCTTGGCGATGAAGCAGCTTGACGACTGCAGAAGTGTGATATGTGCAAATCACATTTGCAGATGAGCTTGAAACTCCCTTTTAATATTCAGATATCAGACATTCTGCACTGAGAAGCCCGCTAAGACGCGATTCGGGGGAGAAAAGCGAGATCCGCGTCATTAAGGGAATCGTTAGAGGCTCGGTTTACGTTTTACATATTTCACAAAAATGTACAACCAAGTAAAAACATCACCAGTTATCTGCGATAACAATGCAAATTTTTGTCAGAGAGCACATGAAGATTCTGTCAAAATCCAAAGTCGCTCAGGTCTTTCTTTTCTTTTTTTCTCCCCCCCCCACCCTTCCTCTCTGGCTTAACACCCCTCAGCTTATTGGCGCTTTGATTTCTTTCATATTTTTTTTCCCCGAGAAGTCACACAGACTGGTGGAGTCAAAGACGGTGAAAGGTATGTTTGCCACGAGGCACGGGAACACGTGTCCCCACAGCCTGCCAATAGCTCATCAAACACACAGGCCCGTGGATGGATGCGAGCCCGGCTGGCGTTTAGGACGTCTGAACAGCATCAGCTCTGCCATACAAACCAACCGCCGACTCCTGTTTGCTCGCTTCAGTCAAACCCACTGGAGAGCAGCCTCGTTCCCTGACCGCTCCCTCCACGCAATCGCACGGCGGCGACAACAACGCCACAGCAAGGCTGCGTTTCTTCTCTCCTACCTGCTCCTTTGTGGCATACTGTAGTGCCCTCGATGGCAATTTCGCTACTTTGCACATCCTCAACTTTTTCCCAACCGGATGACAGAACGTAGCCCCTGCAATTCCACCCCCTCCCCACCCTCTTACCTCCTTCATTTCCCCATGTCTTTAGCCCTGCGCCAAATTTGTCTCTGTGCCATTTTAATTACAGCCAAGGCAATCTTTATGGTGGTATTCTGCAAGAACACCAATCTGCAAAAAAGGTGATAAGTAGAACCGCCACCCAGCTTTGGTATCAGTAATAAACAGACACTTAATTGAATAATTTGACCTAAGAGGCTGATCCTGGGAAATAGCATGTTGGAAAAATTATTTTGAATATTGAAGACAAGTTCAGTGTTTTGCATGACGCCTGCAGTGGGGAGGTTGGGGGGGGGGCACAGTGGTTTTGGCCGGATGCCCGCACAACTCACCAATGTGGGACATGGTAAGTCTTTGCGGAACAGATAAGTGAGCCTTTGGTATCCTGGAAGCACTCAGATGTGTGTGTGTTTTGGAAATAGCGGTGTTGGTGTTGGTGGGGGTGACACGTGTACACACGAGCCCCGCGTGCAGGCGTGTGCGTGCATGTGTCCGATATGTATGAGACGGTTTTGGGGTAGGGGGAGGAGGTGGGGGTGAGGAGTGTGAAGTGTGCCCACTCGAGGTCTGTCTCTAGCTAGCAGCCACATGGGCACATCCTCTGTGCCCCCACCCCCCAACCCATACCTTCCCCACACACACACACACGCGCGCACACACACACACACACACACACAAAAACACAGAGCAGCTTTCCGCAGAGCCTTAGAGACAATGACTCGCGGCACCTTCCTGTTTAAGGATAGCTGTCAGAGGATGATGGCTCCGATTCAACACTGCAGCAGGTTTGCACTGAGCTCCCTGATAAAACGAAAAAAGCAAAAGCCTCCACTCTCCTCTCTCTCTTGCTCTCTTTCTGTCTCTCCCCCCTCTCCATCCATGTGTGTCTCTCTCTCTCTCCATCACTCTCCCTCTCCCTCCACAGTTCAGCACTGATTTGACTGCTAGCATAATTTTGCAGAGGAGACTATTTGCAGATGCAGCAGAGTTATCAATCCGAACAGACACACAATCCGGGTCCAATGTCACTTCTCCTCATTATGTTAATGGTTAATACATGCAAATGAAAACATTCCGGCAATTTGATTTCTTTGAAGATAGTTTGCATATTGTCTTAGCCATAATGATGGTACACTTTCTCCCCAGCTTCGATTTATGCAAGGCTAGTTAGTTCATTTTTATCAGCTCTGAGTTCATTTCTAGGGCTACTGGAATGTGTTTTCCCCTTCCCCTCACTATTTAACTAATTAGGATTCAGGTACCATAAGCAGATTTTTCACGCTATTGGTGTTTTTCTTAATTAAGAAACAAATGAATTCTCCCCAGCAAAATAGATGGAACAACGGGATAGGGTGCCAGGGGCCAGATGCGGCGCTTCTTAATTAGAAGTCACTCCATTGTCTGAGGTTTTTTAATGAAGCCCCAATCTAAATGGATATCAAAAAAGCTTCTAGTGGAGAGAAAAAACACACACACACACACACCGGCCATTTAAAATAATAAGGAAATAAAGATAATGAAAGACAAAAGATATGTACTGGCAGCCCCGGCTCACACCTCCAGTTCAGTGCATGCAGTGCTCTCGTCACCTCTGGATGAGCCCTATTAAAACGGCTCGATCCCTCGTCGGCCTCTGCCTGCCTCACAGCCATGTCTAATGTTCTGCCAAGCCAACAGTGAAACAGTCTCGTTTCAACTTCTCATCAAAGGTGGAAGTTTCATTACCCCGTGGATGGTTATCAACTAACTATTTCTGAAAACTGTTGCAGCTGTCAACTTCCTGTCTTGGCTTGAAAAGCAGCGGCAGCCAGTGGAATCCATGTTTATCACATCAGTGTCATTCATGATAGGCTGATGCTCGGCGCAGGCAGGGCCCACGCAACATTTCCAATTAGCTGGAACAAATTGTCACCTGAACACAACGTGTAGGGCGGAAATGGTGGCACACAATTAGATTTGAGCACCTAAGATTTAAAAGCAGTGCAGGTGGAACAAAGGGAAAAAGTTTCTATTTTCAAGTTAATCCCCAGCAGGATGGGTTTTCTTTAATTTCTTGCGATGCCCCATCGTTTCTCTAAGCTTCGGTGATACCGCTGCACTGGTGACTGAAGGCGATAACATCGGGCTGTTTTTGACTGAAATAAACCCCGTAGCATGCCCATATGTGCTGCCAACCCCATCAGTTCTTCTTCAGACGGCATGGCTTAGGAGCTCCCAGAGGATGGGCCAGTGCCCACTGATATGGTCCCAGCAACCGTCTTGTCCGGGCCAAGTATCCGCGCGCCCAGGGGCTGTGCCATCAATGCCATGACTTGTGCCAGACTGGATCCCACCCAGCAATCCATTTCAAAGGCTTTTTTTTTATGGATCAGGTATGCAGTGTGATTTTCCTTTCCCTTTGTAATGCGCCGTGTCAAAGGCGAGCTAGGCTGACTTTAAAGTCATATACTAGTTTTTTTTCTGCCTTTCATTTGGGAAGGAGACATAATTGATTTCTGACTTTCCAAATGTCAAGTTGGAAGAGATTAGAAGAAAAAAAAGAGCAAAGTCCGAAAATCAATCTGCAATATGGTCACGTTGATTTGGAAGGTATTTGCGGTTTAGTGCTTTTATTTACAGTAGAACTTTAAATCAGTGGCGAGCAAACGCTTGGAAATCGAGATCATCTAAATAATTCCCAGGGGAATTCGACATTCACGAAGGCAAACCTTATTGAGAAGTAAATGAAAACGTCATCGCTTCATCGTGCAGAATACAATTTACTGATTGATTTCTCCGGGTTTACTGGGCTGAAAACAGATTATTTCTTTAAAGAAGCAACTTTTCTAATAAAGAAAAGTCACTTTAAAAAAAACCCACCTCTGTTTATCCACAAATTACCATAATCCTCTGGATGCTCACTCGTGTGCTCTCTCTCATTTAGAGCATTACTTGTTTATTTATATCTGTGAAAGAGATTAGAGGGGAAGATTACTTAGCACAGACAAACGGAAAAGCGATCAAAGACCGCAGGATAATGTAAGTCTTTCAGTGATTGCTCAGCTCTTTTCAAATCTACCGCTGGTGTATTAGAACAATGCGAGTGGCTGCGCTCCATACAGTGTGACAACAATAATACGAAATCCTCGGGGAGTGAACTGCATGTAAACACCGCTGATCGGCACACAGCACACTGGCACAAAGTGTCCTCTAATGCAGCAAAAATGAGCTTTGATCCTGACGAGGACACAGCAAAGGAGCAATCAGTTCAGTCAGATGACATCACTTGTTAGACATAAATGTGCTTTGAGTATCTGCACAAAGCAAAGTGTTTCACACCCCACTCTCTTCCTTCATTTTTTTAGAAGCTCAACTAGGCAACATCAGACCTGAGTAAACAAGCAACGTTATGTCCTTCTGATTAGCCCAAGAAAAAAGTGGACACGAATATGACACTCTCTCATCCAGATGATTTATGAAGTATGCTATGACAGCTGAATAGACCTTTTTTTTTTGCTTGTTTGTCTGTGCCTCACACATTTAGAGGAGCCACTGGTCCAAGCCAATTATCAATGGCAAGGCAGAAGGAACCCCGTCACTCAGACACATGTGAAAAATGAAGGTGGGAGGACGCAGAAAAATCGACAACATCTGGATCTTAAAAAAAGCAAACATGAATATAACCACAGCTAACAGCATCAGGCTAGTTCTCACACACACACAAAACTTTGCATGTGGGTATTTATTTGCAGCTGCAAATGAAGGGATGGATCTCAGGACCAGTTGGCTAATTATTTATCCTGCTAGTTTTATGGCTCTCATTAATTTCCCTCCTCTCTCTCTTTACCTTCCATTGAAAGTCTGAAGTCAACCTGCATCTGGTGCTGATAACGCCGGGGGTCTCAGCAGCCTCGCAGGCTCCCCCCTCTAACCCACCCACACGCACCTCCACTGGAGAGAAGGAGCGGCTTTCATACACGCAACCGCTGGATAATGCCATTAGAAATAGCACTCTGTGCTTCAAATCCACAAAGGATGTAATTTCTCAAGCAGGAAAACAGTATGTACAGTGTACTGGAAATGAACTGCTCCTCTAAATTCTGCGGCTTAATGGCAGAGCATAGAGGGAGCTTGATTAAGGGGAAGCACAGGAGAAGAAGCATAGATTGAGCACCAGATGCTGGTGCTTCCATAGTGATTGACTATTAACAGCTGTCAATAAACGATTGGTCAGATGTTTTATTTGTTACATGTTCTTCCTCCTTCATCAAATTGGAAAAAGGAGGACCCTGAACTGGATAAGCAGAAGACAGTGGATGCATGGATGGATGCTGTGCCCAGGGTAAAAAAAAATACAAGGGGGGGAAGACTTCTTAACACAAACGTGTTTGCATTCCTGGCGCTGTCTGGACTTTCCTCTTTTCTCTATCTGTCAAACCCTCTGCTCAGTCTCTCTAACTTTCTTTTCTTTGGTGGTTGAGAGTTATGACAGAGATTGGCCCGTTCTGGTTTCTTTGGTGAGATCACACCCCAGCAGGTCTGAGCTGAGGCTATCTGCCACTCCCTAATAGGCCAGTCTGGCTTCCCTGCACCATCCAACTCCCTCCCCCCCTTTCACTGCCCGTCTCCTCCTCCTCCTCCCCCTGCTCCGCCACCATCACCTGTAGCTGTCCATCACATTCTCCCCCAGCACAACAATGAGCCCTTCATATGCAAGGACCTCATCATCAATCCACCAGCGAACCAAACGCCCAATTTGAGCCATTTCTTCCAAGAAGTGAACTGATAGAGACTCCATACTGGTCACACTTTCAAAAGCAACAGAGAGACACAGTGGGCGAGAATTGCTGAAAAGCAAATATTGTCGACTTTCTGCTGACTTCAAACGGCAGTCAGATGGCAGAGACTACCTAGGCAGTAAAGAAGTTGCATTACACACAACACAAGAGAAAGGGCCTAAAGAACTCTTGGTGATTCCTTTCATGTTTGTCTTTACAGGCAACCCAGAGCATTCATTTCTCTTCTTCTGTGCGAAGAAAAGTAAACACGGCCCTCTCTGCGGGCTCATGAAATTGAACAGTTCTGAGCGTTAACGGCCGGCCCTTTCTTTCTTCTGTTTTAGAATTAGATGTGTTAGCTCCACCGCAGCTTTTGGCATATTCTATATGTTGTTGTTTTTTCCTTAAAAAGCTTCAAATATAAATTTGCATTTCATTCATGATACATATTTCATGCTAAATCTGTCACCATTCATGTTCCCTTCCAGTAAACTCTGTTTGAAGTTTTCAAACTGAACTTTTCTCAGACAGTTCAAGAGACACATGCAGGTCAGCAAATCAATGCACCAGCACGCACACACGCACATGCAAACACAACACACACTAAATTTAATGGGAGAGAAAACTTAACCCAGTTAAGTTCTGTTTGAGTCTCCACAATGCCCCGGTGATGCTCTCTTGCACTGTTATTGGACTATCAGTGCTCAGGGGTCACGGGCCTGGGCAGTCAAGATAAAAGAGACCCTGATGAAATGAACCGTGTGGGAGCAACGAGGGCTGCTCTCTGCTGATGGAAGAAACCCAGTCACTCTGAGAGGTGAGACTGTAGCAGTGTGGTATTGACCCGAGTGACCTGGCTCACTGCTTGAACTCCAGCACACTTCGCAGCAAGACAATGGGCTTCTCCTGATGTTGGCGGCTGGCAGCCAAAGCTAATAATTATTGTAACAGCAGCTCTCTACAAACACAAATAAAGTCACTTCTTTGCATTGGAATGACTAAATTTAACCAGTTACATGATTAAATAAAAATTCTGAAAATTTGTACCAAAGCAAACATCTCCTGTGGTGGAACACAGCTAACCTTTACTCAGACTGCAGTGGCTATTATTAGTATGCCAGCCTTCCTCTCTATAGCATCACACTTAAACCTCCAGTTACTTGATAAGCACAGCGACACACTGTTAAAGAAACTGTGCCATCCCAATATGTTTGTGCTGATGAACACAACGTCCAGCTCACGTGGTACTGCTCAGGGTGATATAAGACCACAGTGTAATGATTTTTAAAATCCCCACTTTCTGTTCGAGTTTGACTTCTAATAGCAGCTTTATTATTCCTGATTGCATTTCAATGCAAGACTGTAAACACTGTATCTTCCTCCATTGTGAAATTAAACATATTTTGAAGTTACTTTCTAAGGATGTCTAAAAAAAAATCTGCAAAATTAGACCCATTTTCATTTGACAAGGAAGGTTTCTGCAGTTATGTTGTCTAAAGCTGTTTCACCACCGGTGTGTAAACAATGTAGGGCCTAATAGGAGGGGGAAAAGAGGATAATCAACTTATAGCTGAATCCAGTTTGTTTATGCTGTAAAGTCAAAATACACACAGGCAGTTCTGATGAAGTGATGTTTTCTGGTCTTGTCAGACAGCCATCCCTCCCTGAGTCTGGTTCTGTGGGATGTTTATTCTTGTTAAAACGGAGTTTTTCCTTCCCACTGTCACCAAGTGCTTCCTCATAAGGGGCTGTCTATATGCTGGGGTTTTCTCTGTATTACTATAGGGGCTTTACATTACAATATGAAGCGACTGCTGTTATGATTTTGTGCTATATATATAAAATTGAGTTAAATTGAACTGAACAGAAAAGTTTCTGAAAACTACCTTTATAATGGATTTGTGTAAAATGTGAATTCTTCTTCCACCTTGTCAGCAGACAACATGTGAGCAAATCTCTGCACCAGTGCAGCACCTACCCACCATAGCTTTCTACATTCCTTGAAATATTCAGGCAAAGTTGGAAACTGACAAAAATAAGGAGAGTTTTCAATATTCCTCCACATATGATTGAGCCGATGACACAAATCGTTATTTACCACTTTCACATCAGAGACATGCACTGTATCGCTATCATTGAGCTGGTCAATATACATCACTTCGCCCCAAAGGATTACACCTCTTATCTGAAATGATATTCAATAAAGTGTAACTGCAAGAAATACCGAGTGGAGTGTTCTTGCTTGGATCTGGCTTATGCTGTGAAAAAAAATAACACTTTATTGGAATTAAGATCCAAGTCAAGATTACCTGAAGAAACAGCAGTTAGATTTCTGTTCCAGTGCCACGTCCTACACTTTATTCTCAGCTGCCTGGGGACTAGACCACAGTGTACCATTCCCCACGAGCCATGGGGGTGTAATAGAATGCCTTTATGAAATATATAGCGACGCCCCAGCACCTTCAGATCATAGCATGGGCTAAAGCATTTGGTGAGACTAGCTGGAGAGTCTGTGAGTGTGTGAGGCAGAGAGAGGGGGTAAACTAGGTGTTGTTGGCGCCTGACTAATACAGTCTTCCAAAAAAAACCCCTGCAGCCCAAAAAGCCAGTGAGGCGACGGCAAAACTTTCCCTGTAAAAACTCTAATATCATCAAGGTGCACAGAATGATACCACTCACTAATTTGTGAAGCCTAATTAGCTGCTGCAACTTCCCTCCTACTGCTGTGCCATCCATTTAGGGCTTCTAGCAAAGCGGCCATCAATAACTACAGTGAGATGAAGTTAACTCCAGTATGTTCGACTTGGGCTGGAACAGTAGGAGGGAGGTTTCTTCTCTTACATACTCATCTTTTTATAGCTTACATACAGCAGCTGTCATTAGATTTTCCTTGTACTTGCTGTATATAAAGAGGCTTTTAAAGTCGAATTTACTGCAATAACTCCTGTCATTGTGCAGTCTCTTTTCATTTTTAGTGTTTTGTTTTTCTCTGACATGAAAACCCACAGACACAGACACACACGCGTGCGCACACAACCCTCACCCCCACATGGCCAAGCCCCAGCTCTGCACTGTATAGCTTTTCTTTTGAATTTGATAAAGGCTTCATCGAGTGTGGTTAGAGCACTTGGGCTGAGGATCTGATGACAATTGTGGGGGTCTGTCACACAAAAAGCACACACACTGTAAGTACATTCTAATTAGCTGATGTATGCAGGACCTCATCCACATTGGAGGGGTATCAAAAAGCAATCAACGCCCCATCCCTGATGAGCTCAGAGAAACACAGAGATCCACATTGTCTATGGAAAGATGATGCGTGGCTGGACCTCCGCTCGGCTTTCCAAAACCACCATAATGCCATGCAATCATAAGACATTATGCACAGATCTGAACCCCAAAGTCACAGGATAGAGGAAAAAAATGAGTAAAGGGAATATTGAGTTCATAATTCAAAAGCCTGATTATGATGGGCGCTCTTGTGAAAAGCTGGTGCTGAGAGCCAGAAGTGGGAGAATTGGCCTGTGAGTGCCACAAAATGTGGTTATAAATGCAGAGGAGAAGCATGTTTAAAAAACTGTCATGATCAAGAGCAATACAGCACCAGATAGCAGAGAAATCAGCAGAGTTAAGATGACAACTAGTTGCCATGGAAAACTGAAAAAAAAAAAATAAATTAAGTCAGCGGCAGAGAGTATGGGGACAATTCTGAAAGTGATTCTTCTCAGTGGAGGGAAATCAAATAGAAATACAATATCAGCCACAGCAGAACTGTACCTTATCAGCATGAAAATGGTGAAAAAAAATGGAATATCCTAAACATATGATCTAGGATTCTGTCAGCCATTCATAATCTAATTTGACCCCAGGCCGTGCGGCCAATTCGTTTCAGTAAAGACCATAGGTGTTTTAGCTGCAGGCTCCGACGGAGAGAGGCATGTGTGTCGCACAAAGACCATCGGTTAGCGACGTACCGAAAGGGACTCTGTATCACCATCTTATCTTCAAAGGACTGGGCAGGGGCTCAGGGGAGCTGTGCCACCACCTCGCCTCCACACAGACACACACAGAGGGGGGATTTGGACCTGCAAGCAGGAACCAGAGATCTCTCGGCCGGCACCCAGGCCTGGACCCTCCTCCAACTCGCCCGCGGAGAACAGGCAGGGTTCCTGCACACGCGGCACGACATCAGTGAGCTGATCCCCCCCCCCAGCACCACCACCACCAGCCTCCTCCTCCTACTCATCCCCACCAAACCCACCCGCCCACCCGCAAAACCCCCTCCGCCGACTGCCTGCCCATTTGCTTCCTGGCCTCAGCTTGACGGAGGGGATGGGATCTGAACTCAACTTAGACACAGAGTTTCCACATTTCACAGATGGCTGGGAGAGGCTTTGCATGGAGGTGAGGAAACAGAGAGGGAGAAAAGAGAGAGTGAGAGAGAGAGAGAGTCTCGGCGGCGAAGCGGGGCCGATTTCACACCGCGGTAGAGTGCGCTAAAGCAGGCCGCCGTTAATCCACTCACTGAAGGGAAGGCCTGGAGCTATTCCGCCGCCCGACCGCCATCTCCCTCCACAAAGCCATAAATGGTGCATTATACAACTGGGCTTCAGAGACACTGCTGATATGCTGATAGGTGGCAGACAAAGACCAAAGCAACCACAGGAGCGGAGCCACATGCAGGACTGAGGGGCCTTAGTGCCGGAGCAGAACAGCACACACGTATTCCGCCATGGTCTCTCAAACACTGTACCTGCTGAGGTGTGCACGGTTAAGAGCGCTATATCTGTACTGCAGATCAGAGTTAGTTCAACCTCTGGATTCAGGCCTCGAGACAGAGACGGACATGCACTAACACTCCTCCCTCTTCTTCTGCTCTCCATCAAAATAGCCCCCCATCCCACCCCTTCTTTATCCCTACTGTGAATTCATATCTGTAAAGTTACCAAATGTCTTGAAGATGAGCCTTTGAGCTTATGAAAGGCAATCATTCGGAATGAAAAGAGACAGGAAATATATAAACATGGGGGAATTTAAATAAATCGCCACAAAGAAGAATCACGGAGAGGGCAGCGAATTATGTAACGATAAGACAGCCACCAGCCTAAGCCACAAAATGAGATGTTTTACATGAAACGAACAGCGGTCTAGATTAGAGAGCCATCCTGTTTAGACATGAAGCCAATTGGGTTGATATCACATGTAGAGAAAATTTGAAAGATAAGTGGGAACTATGAGAATTGTTATAATCCAACTGTAACAAAAAGCTGAAGTATATTGGCTTTTCGCCCCAGAAGCACTGCACGATAAACATCTGCGATGAAAGAAGTTCATTACTTGTGCGCTGTGAAATGTAACATGCTGTATTATGAGTCTATGCCAACCTACAGCAAGGCAGCCTCTAAATGAAGCCTCAGCCATTTAATGGACATCATTAGGTGAAAACATATAAGAGATAATTATGGTAATTACAAATCCCTTTTATTCACCCTGAGTCTTTGACAAGAAGGTTGTCATATCAACCACTTCAAACAAACAAAGAGTTGTTGTCTCTTCCCCTAAATGATGTCCGGTTCCATTTGGATGGGAATTGTCTTCGGATTATCCTTTTTTTATTGTTTGGTTAGTGGCTCTGAATGGGCCCCGCGTTTCTTTCAGTGAAAACTTGATTAAAACAAGTGATTCACAATAGTAGAATTTGACTTGCATTTGCATAGCCACTTCATTACAAGTGAGACCTTGATCTTGAAAGCAGACCCACACAAAGCTAATGGACATGTCTGTTATGACTATTAGAGAAGGGCCCTCGCAGGAACTGAGGCCTCCTATTAAATATCACAGACATCACCGAGGGCTCCCAACTCCCGCCTTATTAAATTTCAGCTCGGTAACAATGGCTAAAAGGAAGAAGATGACAAACACTGGCGATATTACGGCCTATTCTGGGTTTGTCTTGGTTAAATCTGATCCAAGTGTTACTGTTCTTTTGCCGCAAAGGGGTCAACTCCAGAGCAACCCGAGTGATATGTGATCTAAACAGCAAGAGCGGATGAAATATTGGATGGAACATCTTTAGAGAGTGTCTGAGAATGAGGTTGGGGTAGGGGGTTGGTTTGGGAGGGGGGTAGTGAAAGACTTGGGTGTTTATTTACAATATGCATCCAATCATCCTTTGTCACCGTTCCATGTTCGCCTTTTTTCCCCCCGAAACCACAAAGAAGAACACTCGCCGGCGATTCCATTTTTGGCCTCTTTGCTATACAAACTGGTAATATGGTGCCACCTTATCAGATCCCGCTTACAATAACAGATTCACTTCGAGTCAAAGCTGTTGTTTAACTTATTCAATCCCATGGAAAAATTCAGTTCAAACAAGTCAGGAGACATGTGCCAGTCCACAGCAGTTGATGATGTCAACGGGTCTCTGCTAGTACCAGATTCCTCCAGCACTTTCAATCATTCCTTGTGAGATTACTGGCAATAGGATATTACTGTACAAACTACGACCATGTGTCCTGCTGCCACAAAGCTTAGCAACATATTACAGTTTGTCAAAGCAAGCTATTGCAAGGGAGAGATAGATACAGAGAGGAGGAGAGAAGCCATTGACCTTTGTGTCCTTCATATTTGCCTAGCTTCCCCTCAACCCCAATCTTAAGAGTGAAATCATCTGATCCCAAAACTAACTGTCAACTGGCTTGTGATGGTGGCAAAGCCAGCAGACATCAATCAATCAGATTTTCTCCTCGTCTATCACAGGAGGATTTTTTTTCCCCTTCCCTGTTTTGCTGGAGCTTATCATCTGACCCAGTTGTTATCCTGTTTCTGAAGCTTAAAAAAAACTTGATTATGGTCAAATGTATGTCTCAGAGATTCACAGACACATCCCAGAAGCAAGGAGGGAAAAAAAAAATATTATCGCCACAGAAATGAACACAGGATGTAATGATTGTAGCTTTTCAAAATGAGCCTCTTAATTCGACACTCATGCTGGAAATAAGGAGTTTGAGGCAGTTATCTTTGGTTTTCAGGGATGCGTGATTGTGTGAACCCGAGATAAAAATCCAATCTGATATCATAAGACAAAAAAGGCATTTGAGTTGGCTACAGCACTTGCTCAGTGTCAACAGTTTTTAGTAATTACTAGATAAGCGCTCTCTGAAATACACAGAAAAAGAAAATTGGCTGATTGTGAAATAATAGCAGCTGCATTTCTCTCTGGGTGTTTACTCTGTCACTTTCACAAAGCCCGCTTTGGAGATAATAAGAGACGCGCATTTTGCGGCGTGGCGTCCCTTCCGTCACTGGCCGGTGTCGCGCGGCCTCGCTCTTAAAACTGATTTTACAGTAAAACGCGATCGATCGTCATCAACCTGCTCCAGCCGCAGCGTATCGCCCCGTCCTGCCCGCTTCTGCTGCGGCGCTCCCCGCTAATCACACGCCGGCAGATGCGGCCCTCTGATCACATGATGTGTAAGCTGCGCTGTCAACAGCTTTAACCAGCTTTGCGATGGTGCAAATCAAAACACAGCCTCTTTAAAGTATTAACATGTTTTGAAGTTTGCTTTATATTTTCAGCATATTTGACACAAATTGTTTATCTATTTACAAAGCTTTGTCATTAGCGATTTTCCACCGAACCCTTAAGATGCTGCGCGTCTTGTGCCGTCCGTCTGGGGGAAAATGCTGATGTACAAATTGAACTGAAAAGCTTGTTACTTAATCCCCTGTTGCCACCTATCCCTTAACTATACAGCCTGGTGCATTTCAACCCGATGCAAAGTTCTGCATCGCACTAACCCCCCTCCTTCGCTTCTTTTCCCAACACATCCCCGGTAATTCCTGCCAAGCTAGAGATTTAGACTGAACAGCTATTAGGGTGTCACTTTCTGGTGTGCCAGCTACTATCCTTCTCTGGAAATGGTGTTCACCAAATCATCCCCTTTCATTATGCGCTCTCTTTTCTCTTTGTTTAATTCTTTTTACCCCCTTTTTGTTTTAATTAAATCACCATTCATTTATGTTTTATTTCCTGAAAGAATTTTTTTGTTACATAATGGCAAGTCAAACTCACAGCTTTGGCTAATAATTTTACTGTATATTGCTGACGACATGCTGTGACAATGCCTGCTGCAAAAAAAGAGTGAGTCACATTTCCAAGCGCACTCTCTTTCCCTTCCCTCATCCAAGATTCAGTCAAAAACCCAGCTATCAATTTTGACATATTCCATGAAAATGTTTTGATTCGCTGTAGCTAATTAAATTGAAACAAACAAAAAGAATCTTAATAGACACATAAAAGTTATTTATGTGCCCGGAATTGAAGACTGACAGGTTTCCACCCTTGGACTTTATTTCTCGCATGTGGCAAGAAGGCAAGTTCCTGCTGCTGTGGCAGAGTTGCTTCTCTTCCAGCTCTGGAGATGTCAAAGCATCACATGAATGTGACGAACCCAATATCCATATCAATGGTACATCAAAACCTCGGCACGGCGCAAAAATAACTGCGATACCTCAGAAGCAACCTCGGAAATCCCCTTAATTGAGCAGTATCTTCATTCCTGATCCATGTGCATCTCCAAGGTGAAAAGGGACCGTGCAAGTTAAATGAAAGAAGAATTCATGATGTGTGGCGGCCTCTCTTACTCACCCTGGCTATTTCCCCTCTTGGCTGGGGCCAAATGGAGAATGTTAAATGAGGCAATTGTGTCCTGGAGGCAAAAAAAGAGGAAGAAAAAAAAAAAAAAGCAAGAAGCAGACAGTGCCCCTGCTCTCTGCTCCAACCCTGAGGAGCATTTTGCAGCATGATGAGGTACATCCAAGCACCCAAGCTGTCGCTACCTAAATAGCTCAAGCCAGACCTAACTTCCTATACAAACAAGGCCACTCAAGTCTCCGCAGTCTGTATGTACACTGCAAATGTCTAACCAGGCTCGTACTTCACTGCAGGTTGAAAATAATGTTAAGGTCCTTACTGGAAAAATATGAACCAAGATATAATATTGCAGATTTCAGGTAAGACCCTCAGACAAGCTCAAGCTGACTCGGTTACTCGTTACTATCCACATTACATCCAAAACACATGTTACAATGTGTCCTATAATGTAGGCAACATTAAAGCATCACATGCTTAAAAAAAGGAAAAGAAAGTTCCACCCTCCCCGTCCGACAGATAGTAAACACATTCTTACACAAGGATCCATGAGTAAAACATAAAGTATGGAACAACCATGTAGAACAATTCCTGAAAATATTGCTTCTTCAAAGATTATAATACTTCTTCCTCTACTGGTTATGGCCTAATCTACATAACTTGTAAATCTCAGTCTTTCCAGTGGAAACAGAAGAAAATGGCAGTCACAAAAAGTACACATTTACATCCTCATAAGTCCTGTTTTGGCTGCACCAACAATCTAAAATCAAAAATTATTCACATGACAGAGAAAGTCTGAAACTATTCACATTTGAGAATATTTTGAGAACGTTCATATTTTATCTGAACAAATGCTCTTAAGACTAAATCAGTCATCAACACCGCTTCACTAATACAGCTTTACATTATTGCAATATAATGAGCCTCACATACATCAATTTCCCCAAAACACACTGTATGCTGAGGCCTGTAGAAACACCAGGATGTGGAGTGAGATCTGTTAGCATTCTGCGGTCGTGGCTGCAGGAAACTGATCTCCGCTGCAGTCCCACACTGTCAGCTATACAGACATACTCCACGGTGACACCTCTGATAATCAAAGCTTTGTCTGGGTCTTAAAAGGACGTACTTGAACAACAGCGAGACCAGAGGCCCTCTTTGCTGTAATGGCCTTTGGACATCAATATTTAAATCTTACATCTCTGTTGTGATTAGAATGCTGCCTTTCTCTTGTTGTTGTTGGGTTTTTTTCACCACCCTCTCTCCTGAAACAAAAAGGCGGCGGTGAAAAGGGAAAAAAACGAAGAAGCTTAAATCGATGATCTTTGAGTCTAAACTAGATTCCTGAGCAGTTTGCCACTCTCAGCAGCAAGATAAGATAAACTCTCTTTGACCTAAGAGATGAAGTTGCCATGACGATCAGGGAGTCCACTTTCTCTATTGATATTTTGCTGATGTAACAACAAATGGAACTAGATCCTGCTCTTGATAATGGTGATTAATTAATACCAATATTGATCCCTACAAGGTAGAGACAAGGCTATTAACTTAAAGCAGGCTGAAAGTCAATTGTTACCCGAGGGCTCAGTGGGCATCATTGATATAAAATCTAAATAACCGGAGAGCAACACGGTTAAGGAGTGAAATGTGAAATTAAAAGAAAAAAAGGAAATCCAAGAACGGCAGGAGCGTTAGTGCAACGTGGTTCCGATTTGGACATTTCTAAAATTAACGTCTCGCTCACATCAGGGACCGTCAGTGTGCCTGGATAAAAACACAATGGTGACAGTTTGAACCAGCGCTTATTGGAATAATAGCAGTGGAATTCAGGAAAGAGGAAGATAAAGAGGAAACTGTGTGAGGAAGTGACCTCCACCTTCGCAGCAACCCTGCCCATATTTCACACTGCTGTCCAGGCACCGCGGGCTACAGCCACAGAGACGGCAGGATTAGGCACCGGCAGTCCATCGGCTGCCAACCCCGGCTCATCCGACACATCACAGGGCAATGCTTTCAACATAAAGGAAGCTGCTACGCGTTCCTCTCCCTGTAGCCGTAGCATAAGCAGCAACAGCAGTGCTGTGAGCACAAAGACTTTCTCGAGCTACAAGAAGCAATTTTACTTTAGAGACAATGAGTGCGGGGAGAGAGAAAAAAAAGCATTAAAAGGAGATGACATTCATCTGCATTGTTGTTTTGTGTCAAAAGTGAGGAGGCAATTGGGGATCCTTCAGCTAAGACGAGGCAACGGCGCAAGCTGTTATTGGCAGGGAACAGATGTTTGAGGGAAAGTTGGCATTCAACAACCATTCTTCTTCTGACAGAAATCAACAAGAGAAACACGAGAGACACGCCGTGATTGTCACCCAATGAAAGGGAGACCCTTAAATATACAGGGAGGCTGGCATGCAAACATTTTTTGATTTTTACACCCCCAAAACATCTGACTGCTAGAGCTGCCAGCATTTGCGGGCCAAGGGTGAAAATGCAGCGTATACTACAACTTCCACAGCTTTCCATATACAAGAAAGCAAAGCTGAGCTCAGTTGTGGGAAATATGGATGAGGAGTCTGTACTAGTGCGAGAGAGACAGAAAAAAAAGCAACCCAAATACATCAAGCTAACAGCTCCAATCCTTCTGCTAGAGCGCGTAACCACATGCTCGTCAAGCATACTGTACATGCACCGATGTATACACAAGCAAACATACACACATACGCATAAATCCAGATACAGGATGTTGGCAGACAATTCAGTAAACACTCCCCTTATCCCTTACTAGTGTAATCTGCCTCTGATAAATGCCCCTCAAAGATAGAAATGTCACCTGATATGATAAACAGCATGCTGACGTTACATAAAGTGGCCTTATGCTAAGGAGTTGGAGAGATTAACTGTAGAGCAGAGATGGGAAAAAATGCTTTCTGTGATAAAAAGCAGACTGCTAGCTCTAGCAGAGAACCTGTGGTTCAGTTTCAAGCCGACTAGCTGAGAAAAGCAGGCGTTATGTTAAGAGTACTCCAAAAAGCTCTGTGCACAGTGTGTTGGATTTGCAGTAAGTTAAAGGTCAGGAACAATTGCAACCAAATTGCACACAAGCGGGTAAATGAAATATGTTTCGTCTCACAGCTCAGAAAAATGACAAATACGCTATATCAGTAAGACAATGCATGGAAGAAAATAGGCCAGGACAGCAATATGTAGCACTGCATCACTAATCCCTATTCCAACTTTATCCATGAGGAATTATGGGTAAAAAGAAAAAGAAAAGAGGAAAAAAGAAAAATATATTACAACCATTATTGCAGAGTGCAGCTTTATGGGTGTAAGATTACTATCGCATGAGTAGATTAAGCATCATGACAGTATAACATAGTGGTAAGCTCTGGGGACTTGTGCACTTGCCACTCAGGTGCTATACAAGCTTACAGTAATCACTACAGTACGGTGCTTCATTCTGGTCGTGTGCTGAGCAAAAGAGCACAGAGGGAAGGCAACATGAATTCTCAGACGGTCCATACAGAGGAAGACAGCAGTAAAAAGGGAGAACACTAAGTCAGTTTAATAAGCACATTTGACATTAGATGTCCACGCGTGGCCTCAGAGGGTGCTTCAATATGTTCCCATAAACAGTGGTTGGAGGCACGCTCCCTACATCATCCAGATTCCTCTTTAACGCCGTGAAACTTTGGGGGGCAATTTTACAGAAAAATTACTCTGAGGGGGCCTGGTTTCAATTCAGCCTCTTCATATCTTTCCTTCCTATTAAGCATCAAAATGTTTCTCCTCTCACTACGAATAGAGGTATGGACACCACCGGCAGCCGGGGAGAGCTGAGGGTGGGGGGAGTGGGGGGGGGGGGGGGCGGGTGAGGGTTGGGGGATGTTGGAGAGGAGGAGGAGGAAGACATAGAGGGAAAAGGAGGGAGGGAGAAGAGAGGACAGAGGAAGAAGCTTGGTGGAATTCACACATCATATTACAGCAGCTAATCGGAATCCGCAGAGCATCAGCGATATTTTCATCATTCCTGTCATATTCTCCTGACCCGCCTCGGAACGACTAACAATCCGGGCAATTTATTGGCATATTGGCACGGGGTGATAAGGCTAAAAACAACAGCAGCTAGCAGCTGGCCCCAGGAGATGAGCTGATAACATTGATATGTGCTCCCACACAAAACACCTTCACCACTATCTCCTCTTTCTATCAAACTATTATTACAATAAAAGTATAGAGGCCTTTTTTTCCCTCTTTCTTGGAAAGCCAACAAGGGGAGGGGGATACAGAAAGAGGAATATATATATATATATATATATATATATATATATATATATATATAAATCAGATGTAACATTTCAGAGAAAAAAAACAAGAGGAGAAAATACATAATTTATCACTGTATTATCGGGATATCCAGGCAGCCTAATCAAGGAGCACTGAGTGACTATTTTTTGCCTTATCATCCAAAGTGGTGGAAACGGAGAAGGAATTATCAGCCAGCTGCAGATTGCTGGGCTGGAATTTTAATGGTAATAATCGGGTTTCTGATGGTATATCTTCTCTGCTTATCTTTCCCATTATCTGGCCTTATCTCCCCAGTCATCGGAGCAAATTAATGGTGCTCTTTCAGCATCGCCTTTTTATCACCGCTCAGAGAGCACCCAAGGGGAAAGAATAAGCAAAATATTAAAATACTGCATAAATCACAATTTTAGATAACAGTCCAATGTATGCAGGAAGGGGGTGGGTGGGTAGGTGGTGTGTGTGTGTGTGTGTGTGTGTGTGTGTGTGTGTGTGTGGAGGGGGGGTACTGCGCCCAACAACCTTTTTGTCCTTTAGAATGACTGTCTGTGCTGACTTTCCGTGCAGTGCCTCCTCGGCCTTTTTTTTTTTTCCCAGAGTTCCCGCGGTGGGAGAGAGGATCTAGGCTCCTCGTGACCTTTTCTGCTTTCAAACCAAAAGCTTGATTATACGCCTGCACTCTGGCTCCATATTAACAAGATCTTACACATGACATACTAATTCGCACAAAAAAAAAGAAAAGAAAAAAAAAAGGCCAGGTCACAGTGACGAAAGCGGAACACACTTGGCGTTTGGGCTTCCTTCGCTCGACAACAAAAAAACATTCGGATGCCACGATGGGATTGGTCCAAAAACTGAGTGGGCCAGTCACGTCACACGCTGTCGTGCCTCTTTGTTGATTTGAAATGGTTCTGGTTAATTTTTTTATGTTAATTTTTTATTTTGTGGCGCATGCCGACAAAAACACAACCACCACCACTGCGATGTTGAAGACAGTTTGAAAATGTAAATGATGTCACTGCAAAATGCTTATTTTCCATGGAAAGTTAATGATATAGCGAAGCTGATGTATTCTGAACATTAAAGAGGAGAAACTAGGTCCATACGTCAAAACAATTAAAAGAACACACTTTAAAGTACAAACTGAAATATTTAACACGTTAAACTGGTCAATTTTTCATTAACTGATGTGACGTAAGTGTTCAGGAATTAAATGAACAATCCAGAATTAGAGTTGCTTATAAATCCCAGATCCCTTTGTCTATTTTTTTAATATATGTTTTAATTTATTTTTGCATTTAACCCAAAAATATTTAAAAGGTCAACAGAAAACAAGACGACACAAAATCTCTTCTGTTGCTGAATCTGTGTTGTACAAATGTCAGAAAACGCTCGTGTATACCAACAGGCACATGCCCTCATGAATTCATGCATATGAGCTCTGTCTTCTCTGTCTTTCACACACACACACAAACACACACACTTACATATGGGCACACAACCATTGTTTCTTATAGTCTAACCGTCGACAAAACAGTATCCTACTTCCATGTTACAAACTACAGCATGTAGTCTGCTGCCATTTCAACAGCAGCATACACTGGAGAAATTGAACACACACACACACACACACACACACACACTACTGTATTTCACAGGTGAACATGTGTTTAAGTCCATGTACCCGCCTATGTGTGTGTGTGTGTGTGTGTGTGTGTGTGTGTGTATAAATGGATGATTTCAGGCGCTTTAAAATCATCTAAGAAATTCAGAAAATATATGACAGAAAACTCTTAATTAAAAATATCTTAAATAGCTAAAATTACACATTGTAAATACGACACACTTTTCAAAATTCATGCAGGCCATGAAGTTCCACAGCGCTATTAAAATCCCCTCAGGTAAATGCAAACACAAATAAAAGCTGTACACAATTTCATCAAAAGCTGAAATGTGTGTAAAGCGCGCTGCACACTTTCCTCAGAGCAAAGAAAACAGTTCTGTTTAGTTAAAACAGAAAGTTGCTCTTTTGCAGCACTGCCACAATGCACACTTATCAATACTGCTGGCTGATATCTAAGTCTGACAATTTATCTACACACACCTGCAAATAAATGTGTGTGACAAGTGCACTTATTTTTTTTTAAATATAAAGAATGTATATGAATATGAAGTAAACTTTGTTATATATATATATATATATATATATATATATATATATATATATATATATATATTAGTAATGCAATTCAAAAGCATTTTGGCCTTTTACACCAGTCTGGTGGTGCACCTTCATTCTTTCTGGCCTATAATTTTGAATTACTAAAGCTTAGGAGAGTCTCAACATTTAGCCAAAGTGATGCACACACATTTCTTGAGTAGGGGGCTGAATAACGGGATGCAATAACATCAAGCAGTTAACTCAATTTTTCTACAACTTTGCTTTGCAAGCGCTGAAACTTTTCGGCGAGAAGCAAACCGTTGGTTTGGGATTGGAAATCATCTCCTCTGAAAAAAACTAACAATAAAAAAAACACACACACACAGCGGAGGGAGACCGGAGCGTATGGACCGTGACAAGGCAACACATGGGTGTCGATAGTTGAGCGCTGCTGAATCAGCTCCAGTGTGGTCACTATCACAGCGATATTCTGCGAAGTCTAATAAGCCCGGAGACGCGCCGTGGCGGCTGCAGCACACCGGAGAGAGGGAAGGAAATAAAAAGAAACTTACGTTTGATCTGCCTGGGGTTGCTCTGCTTCCTTCGGGACATGCCTGCTGTGCGGCTGGTCAGTGAATCCAGGTGTAGTGCTGACAGATCGATAGGTTTTGGTTCATCCAAGCAGCCGGTTTGGATTTTTTTTCTTTTTGTCTGATGGAAATTTAGAAAGAAAAAAAACAAGAAGAAGAAGAAGAAGCAGAAGGGGGGCACCAGTACTTTTTACGCACAAGTCTATCGTTCCGTCTGTCTTTCCTTTATCTTTCTCGTCTCTCTGGCTCTGGCTTTCTCTCTCTCTCTCACACACACACACACCCTCCCTCTCTCTCTCTCTCGCTCCCCTCTCTCTCTCTCTCTCTCTCTCTTTCTCAGCACCGTTCTCCGTGATGAGGCTGCGCTTCGCCGCGATCCGCACGGACTGACTGGGGAGGTGAAAGCGTGTTCGCGCTTTTGTTTGAAGATAAGGTTTGTTCCTCCCCGGGTACCGTAGCCGCGGCTTCGTGAACTTCACTTGATCCACAATTACTTTAACTTCCCCTTATTAATTAGCGTCACCGTTAATTAGCGCCCTGCTTTTTGTTTTGGTTTTTTAAGGGGGTAAATAAAAATCAGAGATGGAGACAAGCGGGGCTCCGGTCCCCTCCACAGTGTGGCTTTACAGGTTCAAATATAAGCAAAACACTAATCATTTGATTCAGACAAACACAATTTTTACCGCTTTATCTGAAGGAGGACATTTCTGTTACTTACCGCTTTACACCAGCTTTATTTAAGTGCCCTTTATCCTTTTTTTTTTTTACATTTCTTTTGGTCATCTTAAAGACTGACACTCTAAAGATTATTTTTAGGGGAGAGCCATGCATTTATAATTTAATAATGAGCCTGAAACACACCAGGATTAACTCCGACTCAGTTTGGCCGCTCATTCTCCCATGATGCACTTGGATGCTCTGACCTTAATATGTTGACCTTTTGGCCAAGAGTTTAAAGAAGTTACATACAGTGCAGTTTTTGTTTGTTTGGGTTTTTAAACACACTTATATTTGTTATCAAAATTGCTAAACAACATATGAAGTGCTCGTGGTGAATTACTTAAAAAAATATAAGCAACTTTTTTCAATTATTTTTTTTCTTGTCTTTTTTTTATTGTAAATATATTCAAATGGACTCTGGAACAGAGCTCCCCCACTGATAAATAAACAGTTGATAAACTGTCAGTCAGAATGTGAGCGGCTTCTCATGCCTACAATTACTCTACCTGTTTGAGAGAAGAAGAAAAAAAAAATATATATATATATATATATATATATATATATATATTCTGAATATTTAAAAAGAGCGAGACAGACAGAAAAGGGAAGAGCCTTGAAATCATTCCGATTTTGACTGCCATGTTCTGAATAGTTGCCCAAACTGGAAATCACTCTCTTCAATTAGCCAGTTGGACTGCCAAGGAAGACAAGCAAGTGGCCTGTGAAATTATCTTGTAACCCAATTCCACAACTTTGGAATGGAGTCTGAAACTACAGAATAATTTATGTGGCAGACGGGTCAGCGGTGGTTCACCTTGAGAAGAGCATCTGTCTCGCGAGCCTCTGTGATTTGTCTCTTCCTCCTTTGGTGGCTAAAGTTTTTTTTCTTTTCTTTAATTTACCCCCCTTCTTTCTGTCTTCCTTATATGTGGCGTTGGTCATGATCCAAACGCAGTGATGTCACGGGACAGTGCTAGTCACAAACAGGGAATCTTTATCCCAGCTTTGTAACACTGTACGCACTCCGATAGTCTCTCTTAAAATTCTCATCTTTTCAAAACAAAGACCGAGTGTTAAACAGATAAACAAGCAGCCATTATTTTTTATGTCAAACACGTTTAAAGACACATAATAAACTCACAAGTAAAATCCCACTGAAACATTTTACAAGATTAAAAATGAAGCAGTCGCCCCCCATCCACACACACTCTCTCTCTCACACACACACTCTGTAAAATTACCATGTTAAACATCCATAAATAGCGTTTACAGGCCATATTAGGAACCCAGCACCAAAATCAATAATGATTTGTGGTAAGTGCAACAACACAGTGAGACAGGAGAGTCAAATTGCCAGCTGAAGATTAATTTAACGCTACTCCTAAATCCTCTGAGACTGGAGCTTGGTTCTTCTGTGCTGTTTCTGAGCCCCAGTGGCTTGTTTGAAGCAGACTTTGATTGACAGGTACAAATCTGCGAGAGGAAGAGAAAGCTTTTTTTTTTTTTCCTCGCTGCTCAGACCAGATGGTTGTGATAATTAACATGATACTGTTTCCATCGCAAGGGAAATCACTGACACAAGGTTGGTCATATTAATAGGTTAAGGTATACTGTAGGCTGTGGAGATGCAGTGCAGTGCACTCACATAATCAGATTACGGGGGGAAAGGTTGATTTAATGTGCTAAATCATTTGATTAAAACTGCCAAGTCACATTTGGGGGATGCCATTCAGTGTCAGGGGCAGTGGAGGTGGGCTTTCTGGTGGTTTCATCATGTTCATAAAAAAAAAAAGGAAAAAGAATAATTACATTTTAGCATGTCTAGTACCTGCAAGCTTAAAAAATTGTTTTTAGGTAACAATTAAAAAAATGTTAGGTTAGCAGTGAGTGTTATTCGAAGTTATTGGCAGAACTGTCACAAGCCATCCCTGGCATTTTATTTTAAACCCAAGTAAATGTGTATCTACAAGCATGCTGCTGTTTCCCAAAAAAAGAAAAGAAAAAATCACACTTCAAAGCCTTTAAAAAGTGAGAAGTTGAATAGTGATATATATATGGTTAATTACAAAAATACAACTATCTTGTCACCATAAAGGATCACCATAAGTAAAGTAGGTTTCTAATCTTCAAATGAAGAAACTCTGACATGAGTAAGTTCAGGGCTACCCCACTCAAAAAACAAGTGTGACCACCTTCCTGCAAAAGCAAACGTCCAAAAATGCATAAAGGTGACCCCTTACTGAACCTCCCACCCCTTTTAATTTTCATACACTCCCTAAACGCATGTGACTGCATCATAACACAGCTACAAAACAGCAGTTAAGTTTTAGGTGATATCAGAGTTCAGTAACATGACGAGGTGCTTGAAGTTGTTTAATAAATAATCATAAAATCAATGTTATCTGCGTATTGTGTTAATTTTATGACGGCCTTCAATGGAGTTATTGCCTCAATAACAGCTGCAGTCTTATACTGTTTAAGTGAGCTGCTCTAGTAACTGAGTAATATCACAGGGAGTCTGGCATGACAAATTACTAGGTTGATTTCTTTATGGGATCACACATGTCCGGTGGCAGTGGGAGTGACAGCCATCGTGCGGATAGGAACCTGCTCCTTAAAGAGCGAGCCTCAGCAGCTCAACTTGGACATCGGTGTTATGAGTTTGCTGCGGTGTCACCCTCTGGCTGTTGGGGATTGGTTTGTCTCGCGAGGAAGTGAGCTCTGTGTATGTGTATGTGTGTGCGGTTTTAGAATGATGTGGGATGGAGGGTTGGTTTGGCATGTACATAATAACTGTTTATATCCTTGATTTATAGATATGCTTTATAAGAGAGGCGGCAGGGAGAAGAATGAGCTGTTCAGGACCAAATGAAGGCAGTTTTCATATTGTTTTTGCACAATATTCCAGAACAGCTTTTCCTTGCTTACCTTTTTCCTTAAAATGACCTGGCATGCAGCTCTGCAACGCTGACATCTACCCTCTAGACAACTTTAATGTGCCAGTATCACAGTATAAATCTAACAGCTGTTTTCTGTTGCACTTTCACTACAGTGTGAGTGCAGTAGTGAAGCACAGCATGAGCTGCAGGTGAAAGTGCATGTGGACGTACTGTGATACTGCCTCATTTCCAGTTCTTTTGGACACTTCTTTAGTAACTATGACCTTTTCATCATGTATTCCATCATTTTAGTGGATTTGTCAAAGCATGTGACGAATAAAAGTCAAAACGAACTTTGATTGTTTAGCAGTGTGTGGCTGGGTTAGCAAAAGCTCATCTCATCGCTTTGTCCTCTTTTCAAAGCAGCGGGATTCTCTAAAGCTTCTTGTTTATCACAGCGATACACACTGAAGTGATGTTTAAATGTTAGCCGGTGCATATAATAACTGTCTAGACAGTATCGTGCATCTGGTTTGCAGTTCAAGACCAGTGTTGTTGGATCATCGCAGCTAAGTGCTGGCAACCTCAAATCAGCTGTGTATTTGCTGACACTTCCCATTCCCCCCGCGACAGATGACTTCAATCACTCACTCGTGCTGTGAGACGGAGTCAGCCTGTTCTGAACGGGCGCTGCTCGAGCTGTGATACTGGGTTGTTGTTGTTGTTGTCTTTCCTGAGTAAGATGTTGGTGCTGATGCAGGTTTGTGGCTGAATGCTCCAGCTCTCCAACCACCCCCACCGCCACCACCAGCCCACCTCACCCCACCCCACATCTATCCAGCCAGCAGCTCCAGCAGCAGTGAGCAAACAGATGTCTGAGAGAGTGCCCACTCCGCTGGCCGAGCTGCCAAAACCACCCGCAGCCCTGGAGGCCTTTGCGCCAACACTTTCCAGGGAGGCTTCACTCTTCTTACCTCTATCCAGTGCCCCCCCTTCCCCCTTTATCATCTTTCGTTAACCGAGGGAGATATGCTGTAATGTACAGTGTGCTTTGAAACGGAGCAGCAAACAAATACAAAACAACAACGACAAAAAGACGGAAGCTTCAGAAAGAAAAAAAGAGTGAAAGAGGGGGGAAAAAAACAGCAATCAAAATGCCACACAACCCTAAAGCATTTTTAGAGTACACCAAAACATGCAAGTCTAGAGAAGTGATGAAAATACTAAAGAGGGCGGGATGAACAAACTTTGCTCCTCCCATTGGGAGTGTGTAAATCTGTAAATAAAAGGGTTTTTTGTAAAAGAGGAGGAGGACAAGGAGAAGGAGGAGGGGAGAGAACCACAGGGCAGCATATTCTTCCTGCTAATCTCAGTGTCTTTTTTTATGTGGTCAAAAGCTGAGATCGTGACACCTCCAGGGGATAACCGGCAAGTCTTTTTATGGATTAAAATCATAAATATCCCTTCTTGTTTAAAGGAGGTTCACTTCTAAAAATATATAAATAATAATAATAGGGTTGCATTATTAAGAGAGTAGGAAAAGTGATCTGACATTAGAAGGAAAGCAGCCTGTGGAATGAATCAATGAGGGAATGAATGAATGAGACTCTCACATCAACCCAAAATGACCGTTAATAATCTCTTACGATATCCATGAGAAGTTATAGTGTCTCATTTTCTACTGCAAAATTGTATTTTTAAAATGATCTTCATAAATATATATTATCCAAATTAAACACGAGGGGAAACCGATTCAAGGTCACTGGAAATACGTTTAAGTCTGAAAGTTTGAATCAAATTTACTCTGAAGTAATATTTTTCAAATTTTTAGACACAAAAAGACTTAAAAATAAATTTTTAATAACAAACCTGTTATTCCACCAAACTAGATCAAGTATTTTCTTCTTCTTGGCCAAATAAATAATAATAAATAAAGGCAAAAAATTTCCACAGTCACGTCTTGAGGAACTTCTTTTCTGGAGCCACATTCATAAACCTGTGACACACACACGTACTGTATGATACTGGAGAAATTAGAGAGAAAACTAATAAATCATGCCCAGGTTACACACATCTAAATTTAACAGCCGCTGTCATTTTTGATCATCTGTGTGCCAGAGCATTTCAGGACTTCCCTTTGAGTCGTTTCATGAAAAATGACCCTCTCTTAAATACCCACATCCCCGACTTTCCCCTCAGCTCACACATTTATTTCTTCTCTTGAATATTTTTAAATCCGTCGACCTCGGTGTCCAGAGGAAGCGCACCAGCTCTCAGCTGTGCAGCTGAAAAGTCTTCAGCTCCTAGATCAGACAGGGGCTGAAGACTTGTATTTTCATTTTCAGCTGAATCTAAAAAAAAGGCCATTCATGAGTGTGTGCTGATGTTTAAAAGTCCATCATAGTATTCTTTAATATTAGAGGAAACCAGGGGCGTAAACATCTTCCCTAGTGCTTGCATCAGTCAATATGTGCTCTACGTTATAGTTCACTGTAGTGATTTTGTCCATGCTTCAATACAGCATCGTTTGTAAGGCAGAGGTTTGTACACCAAAACGTCCAAATGACAAATTTCCTGCTTCACACGCGAGCCCCTCATGTGTTTTGACATCTTGTGATTTAGCGTTATTCATTTTTATGAGGTCAAGTAAATTATATTTGATGTGTGTAGTCGACCCCCTCCACCCCCTCCATATATGCACAAGTAACTGAAGACTCACAGCTGAACGCAGCACTATAATACAGTCTGTTGATGTATTTTATAAGTGTGTCTGCTGGTTTATTACATATGCAGAGGCATCAGTGCACAGCAAAACGGGGGGAAAAAAAATGCATCAGTATATTCACAGAAAGGCAGGCCGTAGACAGCTCAGGAAATAAATCTACATCTGCCAGGCTCCATGCAAACAGCAGAGCCACCCTTAATGGTGAAACCATCGATGAAAAAACAGATAAAAATATTAAATATTCAGACATTCCTTTCAGGCAGTATCAAAAGCGTCCAGATGTGGGAAGCTGAAGTTGTTATCATGAAGCCAACGACAGGCATTGAAAGGAATTCCTCTGAATTTTCAACCATATAAAAGTATTTTATGGCATGCAAATAAATGGTAATTTTTTTTGACTATGGAGGGGGAAAAAACATGCCAATAAACCCTATCATTTGGGACTATAACTCCACAAACAGGAGACACTTTCAATTTGCTTTGCCTGTCTCCCCGCGTTAGATGCTTGCGATTGCCGCGAAATTAATCCATTTAACAATCTGTGGCTTAAATTTGAGGATTTCCAGTTTTTTTAGAATATCAATAAGTTCCAATTGAAGAGAGGATTCTTTTGCAATTCAGGCATGTGCGGGCGATAACGGCAGAGTTGGCATGAAGAGAGGCAAAGATGGATTAATTATGCAGAGAACATGGAAATTCTGCTTATCATCGCTTAGCAAAGGAGCCCAGCTCACATAATCAGAAAACGAGGATGAAGAAAAAAAAAAAATAACAATGCAATGGCACCTTCCAGCCCATCATCTTACAAGTTAGATTTTTCCTGTAATTAAAAAGTAACATACAATTAAATTCATATCTCATATACAGACTATGAGTGGGTGTATACGAGTATTAAATAATTGCATTGGGATATAAGTAGTGAAGTTAAAAAAAAGGGGAAGGAAAAAGAATATTTAAAAAAATCTTGTTTCACTGGGGGATGGCTCCCCTGGGTTGGATTGAACTACTTAGAAACTGCAAACTTAAATTATCTCTGGAAAGCAAACAAAGACAAAGGCTAAAGAGGGAAGACAGAAACTGCTGTGTATTTACTCACTTGTGTGGTTTTTTTTGAGACATGCTCTCGGTGCATTTTGCAAACAAGAATAATAATGTCTAAAGGCAGTTCTGGCAAATCCCCTCTGAGGATGCATGATATGGAAAGATATATGCTGCATTTTTGTTTCTCATTTCATGTCGTCTCCAGATTTCACCATCGAGCGTTTCGGGATGTCGAGGAGCTGTGTTCAGCCTGCCAGCCTCTGTGAGAAGCAGCTAATGTGTGCTGAGCTTAGGCTCACATTTTCTCTTATTTCTTAAAGATTAAACTGTTAATGTCGTACGGTGGTTACAAACAGATGAGAGGCTTAAAACCTTCTTTTCTGGGACACCTCTGATTTTAAGGAAAGCATGAAGGTTAAAGGTTAATGGTGTAGCACATCAGGGTGGGCAGACTGGCAGCTGCCGTTGTCCCTCACATGACCGATCTTATCCGATCTAAGATTCCACCAGTGAGTGTTACATGCTCTTTTAGCTCGTTTCTCATGTTGCATTTGATATAAAAACGCATCTCATCTCATAAGATGGCATAAGAGCGCTGAAAATCCTACTTGACACATTCTTCAGACGTGCCTGCTTTATTTTCAGGTCAGTGCGATGCCAGAAGTTAGATCTCAGAAGTAAGTAAGTATATAAAACGATTCAGGCTCACGCCAGCCTTTGTTCAATAATTGTTCTGTCAAGGGCTTTTAGTAAAATCATAAACTCCAGCTCCTGCAGCATCTCGCCCCATCATGACTTTTTCGGCTGATCCCGAGAAGCCAATCCCTTGAAACTTCTCGAATCGGGCTTTTATTTTTCTTTATCCGAGATAGCTTTCCAGTTCACTTGCAGATTGCGGCAGCCTTTCAGATGGCACACCTGTTGCTTGAGCCTTGATTTCGCTTTTTGATCAGAGGGCCCTTTGACAAAAGCGGGAAAGAAGAGGCTGAAGAAGAGGGAGAGGCAAGAGAAAAGATCCTTATCGAATGCTCTCCACCGGACAATGAATTTTCCCCCACCATTCAAATGTATCTCCAGAATGCTTGAGTGATTCATTACAGCAGATTCTGTAGTGTGACAATGGACCTCAGAAATGAGTGATGCTATCTTTTTGCTGATTTCATTTCCCTGATCCTCCTTATCCCTCTGGCCTGTGTACCTCTATTAATTAGAAAGTAGGGATTTCCACTCATCAACTGATGGGTTTCATGCTCCGCTCTGTCACAAATCTCCTGTCCACGCTATCTCTCTCCTTCCAACCCATGGCTGCCTTGGAATGTACATACTCCAGCTCAGGCTTCAATCTCAGCAGCAAGTCAGGGTGGCTTTGGCGATTCATAAATATTTATAAACCGATTAAGAACGAATAATAAAGTTATAAGACAGTGGTTGGTTACCCTTGAACAGTACAACGGATGACTTCCTTAGAAGGGGAAATGTGATCAAACGTGCCGGAAACGGTTCTTTCTCGCTATCTTGAGTGCAGAAACCATGTGTTTGTTATTGTATTTCTCACTCGAGCGACCTCATAAAGCAATTAGCAATGTGAAATTTATAATGATTAGCTGCCCAGTGATCAGAATGCTTCTAAATATGCAAAGCGCAGCAGTATTGAGCAGTTAAAGCAAAGCAGAATTAAGATGACAGACAAGGACATTTTAACCCCTGTGCTTTGTTGACAGTGACCTCATTGTTTGTGGGATAATTACAATTGAAAAATTAGGGGTATGTTTCCTGCAAGATATAGGAACACACTGAACTGCACGGTAACGCTACAGTTTGCAACAAAAACAAAGGTCATGGAAGTGAGCATAAATCATTGTTGTTAAATCAGGTAGACTTTCTATATTTTACAGGCTCTGCTGGATCAAGCATGTGTTGCTTTTACTGTCCTACAACAAGTGCCTGAATTTAACTTTTTGACTCACTGGCCAAGGGGTCTTGTAGATGAAAAAGTTTACCAGCCATGCAAATATTTAACCAGCTAAACTGATGAGTAGGCTCTCTGTGGTGTGTACACTTTAATTTGAGTACATGAAATAAAACACAATTAAAGTCGAAGCTCAAAAATTTAAGCTAAATATTTTCAAAATTGTTTGAAGGCTAACTGATTTAAACCTGAATGCATGAATTCCTGATCTGAAAATTGTAAATGTGCAGAATAATAAAACATAAAATATAAAGGTTTCATACACATTAAATGTTTTTCATCATTTTAAATTAACTTATCCCTGCTCTTCATACTCCGCGGGTCTTAATCAAAGGACAAAAGCAGGTCGTGAATGACACCAAAATGCAGTAGAGACTTTAAGCATACATTTTTTTCACATAACTATTTCAGTATAAACATTTACCTGCCAGTGCATATCCTCACCTTCATGCATCCAGTGGGGAATCTATCTCCATTTGCTAATTTTGGACCCTCCAAGTTACAACCCTTCCTGAGTTTGGACAGCGTGACCTGGAGAGGCCTAACTCCCTGTTATACGTCTAAGGAACAAACTCTTACTGAAAACAGAAATCAACCCTGGCATACTTCTAAACCTGCAGGGGAATGGTGCTGTTTTGCTTTTTTGTTTTTTAAAAAAACATCACAAGATTAGGAACAGTTTTAGCAAAACAGTGTTTTCTGAGCTGTTTAATATAAGAATGTCTCCAGAATCCCAAATAGAAAATTAGAGGTGATTCACGGCAGCCTTATTGGTTTTAACACTGTGTTGGTTATTATAACAGAGATGTGTGTCTCAGCGGTGGCTGTTATCTAGAATTATAGGAAACATACCCCAGTGTATGATACACATTCCATTTGAGCTTGTCAGTCTTAAATGGTTAATTGGGATTTTGAAAATGTGACAAATCTCATGACAGTGGTCATCTCTTATTATAAAACACCCGATAAAATAAAAGCAGCAGTCGCGAGAGAAGAAAAATAAAAAAGTTTGAACCTGAAAACTATAAAGGCTTTTTACCATCAAAGCGAAAGACACATTGCATAGCTCTCAAAGTACCTTTTGCTAAGGTTTTTAGGGACAGTCTGACTCTTGAAAGTGCCATTAATTATTAATGATACCCAGCACAGCTGAAATGGCCAATTTCCCTGTTGTCTCTATGACTAGGAGGGTGCTTGAGGGCGAAGACCTGCAATTAGCTGTTATATGTGGGTGGCCATTCTAGACAGCATCAAGTCTTGTTAGTAGCATGACTGCAGAGGAAAGGAGAATGAACCCCAAGACTAATTATCCTTTCCCTCTCCCTTAAATATGAAGACATTAAAGTTGATTAGTCTTTCTAATTAGGTTATGCTTTTTGATACCACTTGTGTTTTTTGCTTCTGGCTTTTAAGTATGATAATCTCTTTATTTTTTTTATTTTTTTTGCATACTTGCCTGTAAAGTTATTCTATTGTACTGGCATCATAAAAGTAGGTGCACATATGAGACATGTCTATTCTCTCTTGTCTTCCTACCAGTCTGTTTATCTAAGTAATAAACTATTTTGTTGGAAAGAAAAATCTGCTTTTTAGGTTTATTTCCGCATGCAAAGTGTATGCCACGTCTCTCTGGAACAAAGGAACAGTGGGTCGACTTGTACATGCATCGTGTACGCTGAGAAATGAAACCACAAGAACCACTTAACCCAAGATGGTGCTTTCAAATAAGAGCTAAATCTGATATGCCAACTCCTCCCCGCCTTTTGCTACAGCACACAAGGACATGACTGGGCAGAAAAAGGAGAGTCCTCATCTGTAAGATTAGGTTTGGCAACTCTACGCCTCTCCTCTGGATGTCAGATCAGCAGAGTAAATTATATTGAGATCCTCTCAGAGATGACAGATGAAATCTGTCTCTTTGGGCTTGACGTGGAGCTGCAGGTGATACATGATATGTGATAAGGCGATGATGTCACGGCCGCAGGTGGCTCCCTCTTCCCTTCTCCCTCCCCCCGCCTCCTCATCCTCCTCCCCCCGCGTCCCTTCTACTTGTGTGTAAAATGGCAGCACTGTGAGCGGCTCACAGAGAACTTTTATCTCTCCCCATCTGTGTGGTCTCAGGCGCGATGATCTTGGACTCCAGCCATCTCAACCTTCATGCCATTTAAGAAGAAAAAAAAGACGGGTGGGGGGGCAACAGGAGGATGGGAATATATAGAGGGGGGAGGCTGTGTGATGCGGCTTTTGAGTTTCAGGGCAAGCAAGCAGCTGTCTGATATGTTTTTGTGTTGCATAAAGCCATACACTGTGTCTAATTTAAACTGAGTTTATGTGTCACTTTGCATTATACCATTCATTACTTTGCAATAATGTTTGGTATTCGGAATATTTTCTTTTGGTTGTAAGTGCATTTGTTTGGCACATTAGTTTGTCAAAATAAAATATATGACATAATGGGAATGAAAACAAAACTAAACCCATAACCTAAAGATTAGTTTGTGGCACATAATATGAAAAAGAGAAAAGTATTGCCCCCTTTTTTCTGACACATCAATACAACCTTTCCATATGACCACCAGTAATCCTTCCATTAGCTTTAGCTAACTATTTGAAATGTTTATTCAATTTATTTAGCCTACATCTAGTTAATTACCTTAAATGTTTACATTTGGCTATTTCAGCTGTTTAACTTGACTGCTGTTTCATGACGAGACAGATATAAGTTGGTTTCTGAAAACAGGCATTTATCACATTTTTTCTTTGCTGTATCCAGCGCCAGAAATATCACAACAGCAACATTTGCAAATTAAAATACTACAAAGGTACACCATATAGTTATCCAGGGAATGACAACAAATGAATTGAACAAACATGAAACATTTCTACAAACAGAAAATTCACTTTGTTGGCAACATAATAAAAGAGTCTCTAGTCTTTAAAGGTTCTTTTTTCAGCAGTGACTTTAGATATATACAAATATATTAGATAGATATAAATAACTCTAAATAGATATAAAAAAGCATGATGCCACATGGAGGACCAGCTGTCCATTTATGTGATAAGTGTCAGTCTGAGACTTACTGTATTTTTACTGTAACAAATAAATATAAGCCTACTATAAATCACATTTAACCCTGCATTACATAAATTCTGTACATGCAATATAAAGTTAAACTGCTGCCACCAGTTACTGAGAGCACTGACCTATAACTCTATTTTGTGATTTCCTCATTTATACACAGTTGTTAAATTTCGATTTGGTAATGTCAAAGATTGCCGTGCATCTGAGAGATTGATTGGCCAGATATTTACAGACAGAAAAATCTAAATTTGAATGAAAAACAGTTTATTGATGTGAAAGCGTCACCTATGATTTACAGGTCTTGATGAACTACATAAACTGTAACATGATCTGCGCAGACAGTTGATGAAGTCTGAAGTCTGTAAGTGAATTCTCCTGTTTGTCAGTATCAAATAAAGCAATGGTGGTGTTAGGCCACGGCTAATGGACAAGACAGTATTAATGCAATGAATTAATTAAAATGCATGTGTCAGTCAGTAATTTAATAAAAAGGAAATTATTTAGAAAATTATAGAGCATTTAAGTATGATATTAATATCAGACATTAATAATGCAGTAATTGATTAAACTATTATATTGCGTAATATTGAAACTATGTTAACTAGTTAAACAGTTCAACAGTTCTAAACATGTATGTCAGAAGCTCCAAAGTTCGAGAAACAAAGCTTATGGGAGAAATGTTTTTCATGTTTTACATTATGTTGTTTCATTACATTTATAGTTCAGCTGTTCGTGTTGTCTTTTACTAAACTCCATGCTATATTAACAAAGCTGTGACACCAAGAGTGCAGTGGGCTGTGGCCATCTTGATGAAGAAGCCTTTGTCGGTTTAGACATGTGTCTTACCAGTGGTGCACTGTTCTAACTGTGCAGAGGAACATAAACATGAATGATTAAACCATTCAGCCCCAATTGAGCTGTAAGCTGCAAAGACAAATTTTTAGCTGATCTATGTTAGTTCGATTGCGTTAATTAATTGAGATGTCCACATACCACCTAGCAACTCCCCCCCCACTCCAGATGTAAAAGTTTGATTCCCAAACTGGGTAACCCGTGCCCCCCCCCACCAATAAATAAATAAATCAAACAATATAATTTGAAAAAAATAGTCAAGTTAAGTTCTTAATGGGTTCACTCAGAGCTAGAATACAAGGGAGGCTATTTTCTTGCCAAGCCTTCCTGAACAAACAGGTATGCCTGTAGTTTTTTGATAGGGACATCTTCACACTGCAGACACTGAGTAGAGCTTCAAGGAGTTATCGTTTTGAAATGAGGAAAAGTAAATATATGTTGCTTGTCAATAATTAAGATTGCCTTGCCTTTTGTTTCTATGCAGCAACTATGTATGTTGTTGTCAATGTGCCATTTTGGACTCAGCTGCACTTCAGAGATATAGAGGCTGGGCATGCTGTCTTCCCTGTATTGTGATATTTGAGCTTGGCACTGTTCTTTCATGTTAATGGATAAACAGCGACTAACAGTATATCGACTCTCAGGTTCTGAATGCTTATACATAAAATGCCTTTAATATGGACTATAACATCAAATATTGTTTAAAGGTTACTCCATACAGTAATGCTAGAATTTAATTAAATTCTACGATTGTCTAAGCAATATGAGACAGGAGGGCAGCTCTAAAGCACAACATTCAGCTAAATAGCTTTGAACTACAGATAGTTTACATTAATTAAACTGGATTGAAAGTTGTTTAATCAATTTCAGAGCCCTAAACGGTAACAATCAGCCGCCTGCAGTTCATGTGTGTTTGTGTGCACGTGCACGTGTGACGAGTGTGCACGTGACAGAGTGTGGTCAAAAAGAGATGAAAACGAAAGCATTTGTCTGTTTGCAATGCTACCAGTGGTGCAGGCGTATAGGGTCTCACTAATTAACCTCGACGTTGATAATGTGCTTAATTACTTTATATTGTGATTTAGTTCCTTCCTAGAGGTTATTCTCTCTTTCAGATTGCAGAAATAATCTTACATGCCTCAAAGGTGTTGAGTGGAGAATGCAATGCCCCAGTGAAACGCCGGTGCGAGCCGGCATCTGCGGATAGACTTTGTGATTACCACCACATTGACATCAATGGAAAGCGTTTGACACCTGGCCCAGAGAGAGGGCAGCATCAGGGCTGCAAGAACTTTGATTAAATGGAAAAAAAAAAAAAAAGATGACAAGCATAGTCGAGGGGGGAAAACTTGATGTAATTTTGTCTGATCACCACACTGGCCCTGTGTCCTATCAGGCAGAGGACCTCTCATCACCTTTAAATTTCTCTGGGCTCATGAAAAGACCAGACACAGGTTTGATAAAAAATGAAAGAAAAAAAAACTATGGCAACACAAAATGGGGTGAAATGAGACTCTGATCCTCTGCCTTTTGATATCTGGTGGAGTCACTATGCAACAATTTACTTAGTAGTACAATTTTAAGTCCTTTGAATTTGGATTCATGCAGACCTGCAGAGAAGAAGGAGGTGAGAGAAGGGATACAGTACGCTGAACTACAGTGTACCAAACTAAAAGTGAAAAATAAAAAGCAAGTATGCAATTTTATATTTTACATCCACTTTCCATAAAGGCTTTACACCTTCCAAAAGGAAACTATTGCCAATAAGGACAAATACAAATTGCAGTAGTGTCGTATTATGATGACAGTGGAGCGGCACTAAATGTAAAGAAAACACAAGTTCATTTCAGTGTGGTTTAATTACGGGAGAGGACATTAAAAATTATCACAGTACTGAAACTGAGGAAAATCTGCTGAATACACCTTCCCTTCGTAATGACATGGGATTGTTCGTAGATAACAGCGCACACCTGCATCTCCTCCTCCCTCCGTGTGCACACACGCACACATTCACACACTGACATATACACACCCGCTCACCTCCCCCTTTTTGTTTGTTTTGTTTTGGGCAGTGAGGATAACACCTGCCTCTTCCCAGTTAATGGTCTTTTTAATTCATGGCTCAAACCCATTTAAAGGCAAACCCTTTCACAATTTGCTTAATTTCTGATGTCATTTCCACCCTATAATTACTGTTCTCTCCCTCATATTTATCAGTCAGTGTACCTGCAATGAAAATATAAGACCTTGACACCACTTTTGCAGAATCAAAATACTATTTAATTTGATGTCTTTGGCCGTCAAACAACATTGTTCGAGGGACGTAATTAGGACAAATTTATCTTCTTTTTTTTTATTTTGGGGATATTGCCAAGACATGTGGGACCTTTATGATAAGAAGGGGGAAGAAAACGTTTGAACACCGCTGCCCAGTATCTCGTGGTTATTGTGAATGGCTTTCTGTAAAATTAATGGTGTGTGTTGGGTGGGGGGTGGTGGGGTGGGGGACTGCAGTGTGGCCATGGTAAAACAGGATGCAGATGTGGTTACAGGGCATCCAGGTAAGGAAGCAGTCATTTCCTAAACACACTGCGGATACAGACCCTGCGCACACATTCACACACACATGCACGGTGTAAATGCAAGAGACAAAATAGGAATTTGGATCATTGTCGTTGTTCCCTCTTTTGTCATTTTTGTATTTTGACCCACTTCACTCTTCCCTCAACACGTAGAATTTATTTTTTTGTAAGGGTTTTTTGGAATATGAGCTCTGTTTGCTTGATGCCTAATGTCACTCTTTTACTGAATCAGAGGAGGGAAAAAAGAGCAACATGAAATGTCCTGTATTGCATGTAACACAATTATTAATCAAGCCTTGACAAAAAGAATTATTATATCCACGACCGTAATGTGAAACCTCTTTACATGCTCCTAACACTTGCACTTGTTTACTTCCCGTGGACTTCGATTGGACTGCACTGATCTATATGCACATGAGGAGGAATATGTGCAAGACAACTGCTCCCAGCAGAGTGAAAAATTACTCTAGGGGGACAAACAGATTTTTGTGAGGTTGTTCTGCTTCTGTGTACAGCCAGATTTCCTGTACACAACCTGCTATATGTTATGTTGTCAAGACTGATATTTTTTTTTCTGCCGCAAAGGAAAATTAATTGCGAAGAGGGCCGAGAATTTGTTTTCATATCGGCTTGGTAGAGCTGAGTGCCAGGATGGAGGAGGACAGCTGTGGGGGAAGGCTGGCCGACCCGCTGCCTTCTGCCTCTCCCATGCCTAGCTGCACAGAGTCTGTGACAAAACAAGCCTCCAGGAATACTGGGCAAACACAGAGCCTCTCAGTGGGATCTGCACTATTTCCTGAGAGTACCACAGCCAAAAAGCTTCACACTTCCTACTGCCTTCTCTTCTTTTTCCTAAATTGAATTGTTGCTTCCATATCACATCAAAGATATGGGAAAGTCATGATCAGAAAATGCCTGTTCAGTCAGCGCCTTGCAAATAGGAGCATCACTCAGGCAAGGAGGTGAAATTGCAAACAAACATGTTCTTTTAAAACGCTTTGGCAACTTGCAACAAGAAATAAGGTCAAGCATGTTGTAAGTGATTCCACCTCTTCTCAATCTCCGTGTGCTCTCACTGTACGAGGCTGTTGAGGCTCAGCCAGGAGAGATGAGTGAGATAGTGGAGGCTGAGGTAGGAACCATTTTCACACTGCCACAATTACAGCAACCGTCATTACATTGCTCACTCTTACTCAAATACAGATAGAAGCCCCAAAAAATTATGCGCAGGCTAGGAGGAGAAAGTGGCTCACTTCTGTTTGCTAAATTAATCGCTTCCTAAATGGCTCCAGGCCAGGCAAAGTTAACATTTGCAGTTTCAAAGGTTTTCAGCGCTTGCAATGAGCCATGAAATTACTGCATGCCGTCGAAAATGGCAGCTGATGAAAAGCCCAAGGAGCAGGTCCCACAGGCAGAGAGAGCTTGGAAGTGAAATCTTAAACACAAAGTCTCATTTCTGATTCGGATCATGGTGAAATTCAGAACCAAAACTCGGAGAATGAGTGAGTCCATGTCCGAAAGCAGGACAAGGTTGTGACAAGACAGATGATGAGCAGCTGTTTGCGGCCCGGCAGGCTTGTCCAGTAGTCCGAGGAGGCAAAGCGGAACGCAAAAGGTTGGGTTGAAGGAGAGTAATGATGATGTTGAGGTGCTCAGCTGCAGCCAAAATGGACTGACCCAAATTAGGTTTGATTAAATCACAGGAGTGACGCTGCAGTTCTGCAGACATCATTAACATCAAAATGATTATGGCGGAACAGTTTGGCTCAGCTGCTAGAACACTTCCATTTGCATACTGACTGAAATAAGCTATAAGCATGTCCAATTACATCTGAAACACAAAAGAGCTACTTCAGAACCCATCGCTTCTCTGCTTTACCTTTGTTACATTTACATCTTTTAGGATTTGCTCACAACACGCCACAGTCTCAAAAATAGGAGACACTTCAGTGGGATAATTTTACCTGAAACAGCCCATGGGACAGGTTTAATAACAGCATTTCCTCCCATATAATGAGATTTAAGTGTAGCGAAAAATAAATATTATCTCATCACTAACACATTATAATCAGATTTGCCAATTTCTTGACTTTTGATTCCACAAATTCCTCTGTAGCTGGGTAAAAACATACCTCTGCTCCTACTGTGCCTGGGATTTCTAGCTTTTTCCTTGCCAGCAAAAAAACCCTCCCCCACATATCAATCTGCAATCATAGAGCCTAGCGGACACTTTGGATTGGAGAAACTTTGACCTATTTTTCAATATTGGAGTGACCAACCAATTTAGGAGCCAATTTGATTTTTTTTCATTAAGCATGTGTGACATGAAATTAGATCCTCAGTTAGTTGATATCTGGAAGAGTTGGAAGATAATCATTTGATGTCCTGTGTGTATCTCCTTAAAGAGTGATAGTCTGCATACTCTCAGGCTAAAAATACTCACCTCAGAATATTTCTTATTTAAGTCAAATCCAAGCACTGGCATGCCAGCTGTAATGTTAAATTAATTTTGTATGATTTGGTTAAAAACAGGGGGGAAACTCTTTGCGAAGACATCACTTATTACCGCTAATAGAATTTTTGAGTATGTTTATCTTGCTGTTCATGTATTAATGACATTTAAATATGTTATGCCTCCACCATGAAACATTAAATACTCTATTGTTGGGTCAAATTTGGAGTGAGAGAGAAGAGGTTGGTGTTTATAAATGAGAGCTTAATTAATTAAAGAATGCATTACATTTTAATGGTGAATTGTTAACACGCGCTGTAGCCTCATTAATATGTGCCCCATGGGGATTTCAGTGCCATCGTTTCACCAGCAACCTGCTGGCTGCAGGTCCTGTGGCTATTTTATGGCGGTGGAGATTGATAGTTGACAAAGCAATTAATCACACGGAGGAGCAACCATCCTCACAGTGGGTGCAGCAGCAGGAGGAAAGCTTGCTTACATTCTTTAACAGCGATGAGCTAATGCTGTATTTTATACAGTTTGAAGTAACTTTGCTAAGATTTGAAACTGATGTTTACATAAGAAAAGCTCTGACTGTTTTAAATCCCTTTTTTTCCTCCGCTTGAATCTACTGAGCAGATCCTCTTGCTATTATTTATAAGGCTTGTTTTGAAGTGAATGTGGGGTTTTTTTTGTGCTTACAACATTTAAAATATGTATTCAAAATTCAACAACTTTCCATTGGAGAAGCCACGTTCCAGTTACAACCACCAAAAACACAGTGCCTAGAAAATCTGTTTACAATAAGGTGAGTGTATCTGGCAGAGTACATGTGAAACTGTTTTGTAGCAATGGCACAGATGAGTTTTGATCTATTTGATCAAAATAATAGTTTCAGTTGTATTGGCTTTTGTAATCTAGGTAAACTGTGAATCGACACTAAATTGTAAATTTCTAAGGTAATAAATCTGTTGAGTCAAATTATTGGTGATGTGATTCCACTTCATCATAAAATATGTATTTTAAATATATACCCGAATAATTTTGTACCTGCTAGAGCTCTGTTAACAATTGGACTTTTGGAAGCCAAGTGCTGTATTGCTATGTGTTGGAAAAATCAAAAAATATGTGGACTATCTCAATGGCTTAATGGACTGACATCTATACTATCTATGGAGAAAATAACTTACACATTAAGGAATAAAGTGGACAAGTTTTGGGCTATATGGTCTAAATTCTACAACTTTCTGGAGAGCTGCAACATATACACTGTGGACTTAACAGCCTGAAACTCTAACTTGATTTGTATATCTGTCCTTCCCTTTTGTTATGGTTTGCTTTATTTTTGTTTCTATTATTATGTTGTTTCTATTTATTTATTTTATTTTTACTTTATTATTTTTTATTTATTTATTTTATTTTATTTATTTATTTTTTGCTCACGGTGCATCATGTAAAACCGCTTAAAACCAATAAATAAATGTTTAAAAAAATAAATAAAATTGTAAATTTCTTTAAAAAACAAAAAGATTTTTATCTACTGCCGGATATATTAACACATAATAAAAAGCATGCTAACATTAACAAAATAAACCAGCAGATATTTAATAGCATAATAAACGTTGCTGTGATAGAAACAAAAAAATAATGAAACGGCATGCTTGATTACCCCCATATAACCTTTTTATTTTTCTTCATCTATAATTTCTATTTTAATATCTATAAGATACTTCATATATATTACTATCGAGATGTATATATTGTATACACTGTAAATACCATATATTCTGTATGACTGTGCTGTTTGCACTATGACACCAAGACCATTTCTTGGTTTGTGTACAAACTTGGCAATAAATAATATTATTTCTGATTCTGAAGCGACCAGCCCCAAATTCAGTTTACTTCCAATGCACTTGGGCAGAGGCACATTTATAGATAACATTGTGTAATATGAATATACAGCAGTAACATATAAATAAAAACGTTCAGTGCCTATAATAATTGCCATTTGTGCAATTTGTCTAATAGATTCTATAATTTTTCCAAGTCTATCAAAAACAGTTTTGTAAGACAGCCGAATGCTGCGAGGACAACATCACAGCATGTGCAAACATGTTAACATGAACTTAACAATGCCATGCTGACTGGCCAAAGGGCTTACTAGTCCCTGTGCCTCTTGAATTGTTTAAAACTTGTCCCTGAACCCAGTTGCTCTGTAGACGCCATTTTCTCTCCTTTCACTCCTAATTACCATAGCCTCTCCAGAAAGTCCTCTGTTGCTCCATCTGTCCCCTCAGCCACTGACAGAGATACTCTAATCACCTCACATAGCAGGGCTCACATGGGAAAAGACTACACCAACCACCATACTGTCTCAGATATAGAGGCTCCGCTAGATGCCAACACCTCACGGGGGGTAAGCTATAAACACTGGCCGCAGCCTTGTATGGGATATGTTCAGTGATGTGTGCTGAAATGGAACCATTTCATGTTACAGATCTCCCACACAGCCCGACAACACTGATGCCAAATGGGATTTTGTATGAAGTATATGTGACATATGTCGAGTGCATTGACAGTCCATCAGTAGCTTACATCAAAATGACATTCAAGGGATGAATCTCTGTTTTTGGAAGGATGTGGCAAGTTTACATTAAGCTACATACTGACATGAAATATGACTTGTGAGGGAAAACATATTTTAATGTTCAAGACTATCAGAAAAATGGATCAAATTGAGAGAGAGGAAGAGAGAAGAGCGGCTTGTAATTGGAAAAAACTTTATTTTCAACCCTGCATGTGTTCTAAAGCCATGCCTCCACAGATCCATGTATTATTTAATCTTATTCTGCATGCCCTGCAGCTTCATATCTCGCCCTCCTTGTATTTGATTCTGTTATTCTCACCCAGGTTGACACTTCCTGACTTCTCATTTTTGCTTCTCGATGACTTTCATGTGTTCTTTTGTGGGCTGCTGCAAGTTTTTCCAGAACTTCTCCTAAAGCAAAAAAGAGAAACTTTCCGGTTCAGCTAGAAAGCCTTCTCATCTTGGCGGAGGAGCAGCCGAGGCAACTCTCAAATGATGACAGCCATCGTGAAAGGGCAGATAAGCCCGTGTGGCTTTGCCTCTGATTGTATGTTCATCTCATTCTGATCCGGCCGCGATTCTAAGCCCCTGTCTTGCAGTCCTCACTCTCCCAACAGTTGATCTTCTGCATGTCATTGAAATCGTCTTATAGCTGATCCAGGAGACAGGGGGAAAGTGGCTGTTTGTCACCCAACTTCAGTCTTGGCAAGTAACTTCTGCTATGTTCTTTTCTTTTCTTTACAGTGTGACTGACTGGTCAGTTAGACAAAGTGTTTTCTTGTGGTTTCAGTAGAGATTCTGGTTTCAGAATACACAAGCTCCAAAGAAAAACAAACCCTTACACACTCGTTATTTACAAAAGATCACTATGGCTTGCATTCAAGGGCTTCTTTTGGTTTGAGATGTCTTTTTTTATTGACCAATGATAATGTGATGGCATCAGCCACACAGGGGTAAATTAGTCCATTTTTCACTTTATTAGTTTGCTTTGCAGTTTTCTTCATTAATCATTTGGTTAAACCTAACACTGGTATTATGAGGCGTGCACATAGTAACATTGTGTGGTTTTTCTAAAATGTTTTGTTATATTAATTATGTTTCTCTTTCTTTGAGTTACCTGGGTTTGGGCGGTGGCTGTTTCCTGTCTGGGCAAAAGGCGTGGCTGAGGACTCTGGGGACAAAATGCCTGCTCAGCAGGACCAACCATGGGCTTACCAGGAGCAGGGGTGTTTTAGGTTTAGTTAGGTTATTCTGTGCTTAGTTAATATTAGTGTGTGTTTTTGTTTTCCCCCCCTATTGTGTTCAAATGGTTTGGCCAAATCATTATAAAAGCTACCCTCCTGTCTTTGCAATTAGGTCAGTTTGTCAGTTAAGTTGTGTCTCACTTTGTTTTGTTTAAGTTTCTGGAAATTACTTTTTGTAGAGTTACAGTATATTTAGTTGACCTGTTTTATGGGCCTGCTAAGTATGGTTTTGAATTTTGTTAATTTTGGACTTTTTGAGGGTTAAAATAAAGAAAACCCTTTTTGAAGATATTTTTTTTGCCTGTGTCCTCTTTGCTTTGGCTGCTTGGTCCCTCACAGATAATAACCGACCAAATGTATGATGCTGTTTTAGTGTTAACTTGTTATCCTGGGTCTTGGATGCAGGGTTTGAAGGGTTATTTATTTATTTATTGCTTGCTTATTAGAGATTTTATGTGTGGTTTCTTTGTCAGTTTATGTTCTTAGTTCATTGATTATAGGTTGAGGACTTATTGCTGTTTTGATTTCTCTCTTCATTCAGGTACCTTGTGCTTTCGTTCCTCTCATTTCTGAATTCTTTTTTAATGTGTTTTCAGTTGAAATTCTCACAGATTAAATATTCTAACATGTATTTTGTATCCTTGGTTTCTTACTTTTATTTTGGGGTTGTTATTTGTTCCTTCAGTGTTCCTCTTTGTCTCACCCTCTTGTGGCTCCCTGCTCTTTTAGGTTCAGTCATGTCTTTTATTTCCCTGTTTATTGTTATCCACTTCCCATTTTACTTTGCTAGTTAGCTGTCTTCTGTGTCTTGTGCTCAGTTTTACTGTTGTCTGTCCACACACTCTGTTCTTGTCTTTTATCTCGACCTGTGAATCCCGTTGTTGTCTTCTACGTTTTTCTTGCACTGTCCACTTTTAAAGGTAAAGTAATTTTTTAGGTTATTTAACAGAAAAAAATAATGTTGTATTCATAAATATACATTTATTTTTGTGTAATTATGTCTTCCAATAAACTGTTGTTTTCTCATAAATGTAATTAATCCATTAAAAATACATAGGGGGAGTGGGGTCCGCTATGTTGCAGCCAAAATGAACATCCTTTCCGCCAAATCGGGTTTTAAGTATGTGCCTAGAGACTGGTATGCCTTATAAACTACTTTTAATTTAAAGAATGCAAATAGCTCTTTCAAAACACATACAGACATTCATCATTTGTATGTGTATATTTTCATCATCTCTTTCTCATTATGTCTCTTTCCATTCCCTTTTTATCGGTGTCCTCCATCACTGTTCTCCTCCCTAATTTCCACCTCATACTGTTCCTCCTCACCTCAAGCCTCATCTCCTAAGCTGAAGTTATAATTTTAACAAATTAAAACAATGAACAAAACTGCATATCTATTTTCAATATTGTCACAATTACTGATTGCTAGCAGATTATACACACGACCCTGCCATCTCTGGACAGCTGACAATGAGCTGAATAAACAACTACAACAGCTGGTTATAAGCTAATATTATGCTGCTAAAATTAGGGTTGAGTATCCTGAGAATCATACTTTCCCTCTGAAAAACTGTTTGATTACACTGTCATACTTTATGAGACTTTATTCATTAAGTGTCTGATCCAACAATGTTAGCTCCAATTCAAAGAAAACTTCACTAACGCCAGCTAACAGCAGCTAACAGCAAAAAAACCACAGCACTTACCAACAGAAAAGTTCATCATATCATCAGCAAGTCACCTCAGTATCACTGTCATTAAACAGAGGTGAGCTTCACTCAAAGTTTAACAGCCTCCTCCAGAGTAAACAGACGTGGACACATATTGATACCCAGTGATGGGAGTAACGGCGTTACTTTTTTCAGTAACAAGTAATCTAACTAATTACTAGTTCTATCGTTACAATCTCTCTGCTTATGACAAAAACAAACAAAAACAGCCCTTTGTGTTGGTGGAAAAATGCACCATGTCGACCAATCAAAAAATTATATGGCAACATGACATTTGGTTGTTTAGGAAGAGGGGGAAGTTTTAGGAGTGAGTGAGAGAGAGAGAGAAAGAACGACAGTAGAAAAAGAGAGAGAGTTTAGAGATGTGAGATATTTGTGACGTTTAGCGTCTTTGGAGTGTGAAGTTAATTTTTTGTCTTGTGTAGTTAGTGTGTAGTGTTGTGGATAGTTTTGTGTTGCGTGTCAGAACAATGAGGCGACTGATGAATTAAAACAGGAGGAGTGATACACCTCCTGCTGTCAGACCTGCAGGTATTAGGTTGTGATGTTCTCCTTTATAGTGGACAGAAATTATTTTTTTTGGAGTGGCACAAATAATTTGTGTGGCATCTTATTGAATGCAGAACAGCTGATGGTTATGTGGTAAATGGCTGCAAATAACTTTGATGTTTGCAAAACTTGTGCATATGATCTTAAAATTTACAATTTATATTTACATTTAAAGTTATGAAATATGATTCAATAAACATATTTGTGGTTGTTACAGTAAAAATCTAACCTTTTCTACTCTGAGTTTATGTTTTTTTGTCTGATTTTAGATCAGTTGTGTTAGTACAGTGTGTCAAAATGAAAACACAACTGTAAATTCAGACACGTGAGGTTGTGCTAAAAAGAATGATACCAAACAAGGCAAAGAAAATAGTTTTTAAAGGTGTAATGTAGAGGTTAAATTAAAAGTAGTTAAAAATGCCCAATTAAACCTTTTTTTAAAAGTAATGCAATAGTTACTTTTCAAGTAATTAATTACTTTTAGAATCTTGTAACTCAGTAACTAACTCAGTTACTTTTTTTGAAGAAGTAACTAGCAACTATAATTAATTACTTTTTCAAAGTAACTTGCCCAACATTCTTGACAGGTAAAAAGCGAACTGACAGCAGATAAGCTACAGTTGTTTCTCCTGCAGTGGCCACCGCAGGTAAGATTATCCACTTGAATTGGTAGAGTGAAGAAAATGAAATTCAGCTGACTGTGATCTTTAATCTACTGCCACGTAATGGTGTGATGTTCAAACGCTACCCTGGGTCCTCAAATAAAACAAACTCTGAGGCACTGCTGAAAATTGTAAATAGTCCCAATTCTTTTAGCTCCAACAAAATGGTCATTGTAGCTGTTCTCACATGTGTTACAAAATCGCATGAAGAAGAGGATTTAAAAGGGTCATCGTTTGTAGAGTTTGCCAGGTAGATAGCTAGCTAGTTTATATCTAATGATGAAATACCATATTATGAGTATTTACTCTGACTCTATTCTAAGTATTTCTAAAAAAAACTAAATGTAAATGCTCCTATAACTTAGGCTGGAAACAAAGATGGAAAATTAAACAGTAGCAACAAATGTTATTATATACAGTATCAGGAAACGGATGCTTAAAATTGACCAAACCTTAGCCAAGAGAATGTCTTAGATGATCCATTCACACCACTAGGTTATATGTTGCTTGGTGGTTTGGATTACTTGCTATGAAATAGTTCTGATCCTACGCTTAATTTCCAGACTGAAATTTAGTTGGCCTGAGAGTAATTCTTTTCTGAATTATTTAAAGTTTTGGGAGATTTAAATCCAGAAATAGGGTAGATACTACTTTGTTGTTGGATTTCAAGTCTGTGCATCACACAGCCTACATTTGGGTCATCCTGCCTGCATCTCAACACAGAACGATCACCTTTATAACTGCATCTTCAGCTAATCAAGCAGCTCTGCTCTTTCGCACATTAGCATGTTTGGCTAATTGCAAATGTTATCATGCTAACATGCGCACAATGAGAAGAATACAGAGCATTTGACTTTTTAGACTTTACCATGTTTTCTGCTAAAGTCTGATGATTAGCATTAACCAAAAAACAACAACAACAACAACGAACAATATTTGGGATCAATTTAAAACATGACCTGCTGCTGGTCTAAATGTAAAAATGATAAATAATTCAAGGAAAAACTTGATGAACCTGAAGCTGATAAAAAGCAATGGGCAACCCCCAGCCAATAAAGAAATGAAGCCAGTGGTTCATCCCCAATGTCAAGCTGTCTATTAAGTAGGCTATATTGTGTTTTAGGCATGTTTTAGCATTACAGTGAATTTGTCTCTTGCTAAGCTAGCTAGCCAACACTAGCATTTGCTGATAACGAGCCCTCTCATCCTAATATCATCATGTTCATCCCTGTTTCTAAAAGCTCTAAACATGGATGTAGCTTCTGGGTCAGAAAAATAAAGCCAGTGCCAAAGTGCCTTAAACTTCCATTTTCTGTCCAGGTCACCAGAAGGTAATAGTTTTGGTTGCAAAGACTCTTTTAGTCCTATAGAGGTCTATGAGCAAATAGCTCTCCGTCTTCAGCTCTGTAAGCATTTTCCTGTTGAGTTTATGGGTTCGGTCACTCATTTTGGCTCATACTGAATACAAAATTAGGTCTATTTTGTAAATTCTAGTCATATTATCTGTGGTATGAATTGATTAACCACTGAGATGGTGAGGGTGGAATTTCAAGCCCTCAAAATGGGATTTCAGAAAACAGTGGCTGACATCTTGGCAGCTATACCCATGTCTTATACTTTCTATTGTCAAATTGTCTCGTTTAACAGTGGTGAAAATGCCAGAATCAAGGCTTAAAAGCAGTAGCTTCCAAAAAGCTGTGTGGCTATGTCCACTTTTATATACAGTGAGCTAAACTATGAGCAAGAGAAGGTAAAACAAAAAATTAAATCACCTAAGAAGTAACAGTTTAGTCAGAAGAAGCGACCGCGATGCACTTAAAAACACAGATTGATGAGATCCAACAGTGTAAGTATCCAAGGGCTGAATTTATCTTTAAGGCAAGTGAAGCAAACAGGACTCTGGAAGCAACTTGAAGCTCCTGAGTTGGTGTAAAGTGATACAGTATAAAGAAAGCTGAAAGGTTGTTTCCACTTCAAAAGGCACTGCTCTTCCACCATGGTTATCAAAGCTTAATATTTGATTTTAGTTGACCATTTTCCATTAAAAACATGATAGCCACTGTAAGAGTGACAGACCCAGGCAGAGGGGGCACACACCCACACACAGACACCCCCCGCATACACACAGGGAAGTACATACCCTGCTTACTAGAGTGTGTAGGCCGAACAGTTTCCTTCACTTAACTTGACATTTCAGGCTGCACTGTCTCTGGCGGGTCCTGTGTGGTGTCACATCTATAGCCCCTGCTGTATGCACTGCTGAACGCCGTGGGTCTTAAATGAGATCCCAAAGGGAAAGCAGAGCTGAAGGTGAGCTGTGGAGGAGTTGAAGAGCCGGGGAGGGGGGGCATTATCTTAGCCACTAATGAACAATTGTATAATTTCTATCAAAAGCAGTCATAAGGCCTGTTCAGTCTTATGGTATCTCCTCTAAATACTGTCATGATAAAGGGACTGTTAAAAGAAGAGAGCTGGTGGGGGAGTTGGGGAGGAGGGGCTTTGGAGCTGTCAAGAGGGGCCACTGTGGTCAGGAGGAGCGCTAGAAAGGAAAGTCTCTCCGCCTTTATCTGCCATTTCCTGCTCCCTTCCTGGCTACATTAATAATCTGTAAGAGCAGAGAATCACGCACGGCTGTGAGAGATAAAACACGAATGACAAAATATCAACTTCCTGCTACAAAACTCAAAGCCGTTATTAGAATATCAGGCACAGACGGTAATTAATTTAAACTTTAATTACTTCCACTGTTCCTGTAGATTAGATCACAGGTTTGAGATGGGTTATTAAAACAACTAGGGAAATCTGCAATGTAAAAAAAAATGTTAATTTCTCCAACCCCATCTCTTAACCTGCTTGTTGAGTGATGCAATTACATCTTTGTGGTGCAGACAAGGGTTGATATGATGTAGATGAAAAAGACACTCAATCACTTTGGGTGCTGGAAGGTTTTTCACATTCAACTCACAGATATCTAATCAGTGATTGTAACACCTGAAGATGAAGTTATGATGATTTCATGTTTTTCAGATATATTAAAAACTGATGCAAATCACAAAATCTTAAGTGGATCTTAAAATTAGGCTTTTGGTTGTTCCAAAAGAAAAATCCTACTGTCATTTTTTGCTTTATCTATCATGATAATATAAAATTGGTTTTGGATTTTAATTAGCATTCACAGAAACATAATTTAGACCCCTTAGGCTTTTATTTCAATATCCATTTCATTATGTCATTTCACCAATGTGCTGTTTTTAAATGAAGGAAAAAATCTGAGGCTCTATATGTGACTGTAATCAGGGCTTTTTGCCTTTAGTTACAATGACTCGTTTCAATGGCTTTTCACCAAAGCTGTAGGAGAATCCTTGCAGTGTAGTGCTCTTGAATGAGATGATGTTCAATATTTTTATTAATGGGTATAGCTAAGTTTATCCATCCATTCACTTCCGCTTATCCTTTTCAGGGTCGCGGGGGGTGCTGGAGCCTATCCCAGCTGTCATAGGGCGAGAGGCAGGGTACACCTTGGACAGGTCACCAGTCTGTCGCAGGGCTAACACACAAGGACAGACAACCATTCACACTCACATTCACACCTAGTGGCAATTTGGATTATCCAATTAACCTATCCCCACAAGCTGCATGTCTTTGGACGGTGGGAGGAAGCCGGAGTACCCAGAGAGAACCCACGCAAACACGGGGAGAACATGCAAACTCCACACAGAAAGACCCCGGCCTGACGGTGGAATTGAACTCAGGACCTTCTTGCTGTGAGGCAACAGTGCTAACCACCGTGCCACCGTGCTGCCCTAGCTAAGTTTAAATTTGTGTAAAAAAAAATCATTAAGCCTTTAATGTTTCCATGTAACTTTGAACAACGAGCCAAATAACTGCTTGGATATATATTGGATGTTCACACTCACGCTTCTCCAGCCACTTTCTTTATAGTACACATGCATGCACACATACAGTATATATAGATATTTTTATATTTGATACATAATTTTCAACTATGCATTCATGTACTGCATTAGAACTGAGTTTCATTAGTGACACAGCCTTAACCATGGAGTAAACATCGTGGGGGACCAACTCTAGGTCTACCTGTTGAGAGCCTGAGTTCTGCAGCCTGATGGGAACAACAGATTCCTACTTAGGGCAGGAGGGTGGCTGGAATACACTTTTAAAAAGATGCGCATATTAATAATGAAATAGAGAGACAGTAGCCTAAAATTTTTGACAATGATTACGATAACCCACAGCACTCGAGGCATGTCTTCCACTTCCAAAAATGATGCACAGAAATACAGGACTGTAGTACTGTAGTTGTTATAGTTGTATTCAGCAACCAGTTGTTGTTGGGGTTTTTTTGTTCATCTAGTGTCATCACCACTGCTGTAGTGGAATGAATAGATGTCTGATGCTGACACTAGCACATCAACAATGGCTAGCTACCCAGTGTTAAAGTGTTACCTGTATGACTGTGAAATACTAAAACTTTATGAAGATACTTTATTATGTAGACTGGAGCAACCAGGTATCAAACCACCAACCTTTCAATTAATGGGAGACTTTCTGAGCTATGAAGTTGCCTTACACAGAAACTGTAAAGAAAAGTTAGAATAGGGCATTGTCCAGATCTTTGGAGAGCTTTTACTCAAACAACACCGTTATCATCCTGACTTGTTGACTTTTGGCGGCCCATGACGAGTCTGTAAAACCTTTCTTCCACTTTTGAGTGATTTTATCAAGTTCTAAAGATTTCCGAAACATATGTTGTGTTTGTGTCCATAGGGTTTAATATGATGTCGTCCCACCCTTGACAACTATAACAGCATCAACTTTCCAAAAGGTTTAGGAGTGTGTTTATGGGAATTTGTGACCATTCCTCCATAAACACATTTACGAGGTCAGACACTGATGTTGGACAGGCGGGCCTGGCTCAAAGGCTCTACTCTAACATCAAAGATGTTCAGGTTGAGGTCAGGACTCTGTGCAGGCCAGTCAAGTTCTTCCACACCAAACTCATTCATCCATGTCATAATGTGAGCAAATACTTTTGGCAATACAGTGCAAATAATCCTTATGACCCAAAAGTTCAGGCTTCAGACTGCTTGAAACACTCAATTTCAGGCAGTTTTCTTCTGCCTTTGGCACTGTATGATGTCAACAAGAGTGGATATCTTAATATGGTAATCTTAAGATTTGTGCACAGAAGCCCCATCTCACTCACATTTAAACTTTTTTTTATTACAAGCAACTAATCAGAAGAAAGTTAGGATGGGAAGGGAGCTAAAACCGCTTATTTCAGATAGTGAATGAAGTAGGGAGCTGCACTAGTATAAAATAATTATGCTGAACTGTGAATCATAAAAAGCTACTTTAGTGGAGTCAAAGAATACAAATGTAGAGCTGGAAATGAGAATAGTAAGCCCAGTTTAAATGAACCTCTAAATTCATAAAGGGGCCATTACCATTAATGTGCAATCCATAGATATCAGCACAAGATATGGCAAGACGTGTGTGCAGCTACAGCGACCATGATGAGCCCTTGATTTTTATTATTTTTTTGGCAGTTAATAGCTATTTGCATTCAACCATGTGCCTTAAATCCAGCTTCGTATTAGTAAGATGACTCCATATCAGTTGATTCAGTGCACAGTTTCTTCATCAATCAGAAACACATCAAACGCCCTTTCATACTTTGCAACCTATATGCAAATAATCGGCTGCGAATGGCAATATCATATGGAGCAGACGGCATATTTGCTGCGGGATTATAGAATGGAAAAAAAAATGCATTGCAGATATGCCATTTCAAATTAAACATGCAGCATTTTCCCAGTATCTTTTTTCCCCCCAGATAGTCTAATTAATTTACTTCAACTATAAATAAATATTTAGTTCCCTCATAGCACAGCACACAGGGAAGAACCGTTTTGGTGCATCAAGTCTTCATTATACAGTAGTGTTCAGGGGTGTGTGGGAACAGCTAATCTTAAAATCCTTGCCACACAATAAACAGAGTGACAGAAAGGCAGGATGTATGAGATAAGTCGCCAGTAATGAAACTAGATGCCAAGAGGAGAGGACAGTAGACAGAGCAGAGGGGAATGTTTAAAATAAGTTCAAGAACAAAGATAAAGCCCAAGGATGATGTTATCTGCAGGATTGAAGAAAGCGTTTCAGTAACAGAATGGTCACAATCACTTAATCGGCCTGACTCCACCCAGAACCATCGCTGTATTCCATCATATCTTATTTCCCCTGCACCAAACAGTCAATTTTCACTTCGGGGAGTGTTTGCGTGTGTGGGGGTAACATCTGAGTAAAAGGGTTACAGAAAGCCTTGATGACTCTGTCATCACGGAGGGTGGCCTTGCATTACCAATTCTCAGCTCTTCAGTTCCGCTCCAGTCGCACTGAAAAAGTGTCCAATCTGAAATATGACATGTTATAGGCCAAGACTGAAGCATTAAAAATGTTTGGTCTCGGCTAAAATAAATAAGTATTTTAACAAAACCCACAGCAACAAGAACCCATTCTGTTATTCTCGCCACACTGATGCACAGTTATTACGTTTAAAAAGCCCCCCAAAAATCAGCAAAATTTATTTATGGCCTTAATTTTTATGTATTGTCCTGAGAAGGAATACATCTCATTTAATCACATCTAAACTTCCACCTGGAGTTTCCATTTTTGCTCTAGTTGTTTCAGTAACCAACTTTTCATATACCTTGGGAAAGTTCCAGCTGCTGGGGAGGGGAGAAAAGTGCAAAATTTTCCATGCAGTGCAATCATGTCGTTATTTTTCTGGGAGATTTCCTAAGTAGTGTCATATGGACTAGCATACTAAAAGTTGCACTTATAGGCACCCAGTCTACAAGCCAATGGTGTCATTATTCTATAGACTCCACACTGTGCAAGCTATATTTACATCATCATATTCATATTGAAAAGTAATTGCCGTCACCCTGTAAAGTAAAACTTTCACATTGCTTTTTTTTTTTTTTTTTTTTTACTAATTTGAATATTACCGCAGTCACTGTGTGAAATATCACTAAAAACACTCAAGAAAATCTGTTTTAGTCTGACCCAGACTACAGACTTTAGACTCAAACACCACATGAATAGAACAAACAAAATATGTAATAATATATTGTGGTTACCTTATCAACACAACAAACATACACTATCTTATGCTGATAAAACGGCGACATATATTCTGTGTTGTGTCGCTCCCTTTAAACTTCCTTCCTTGCACTCTGATCTACCGCTGTACTGTACAGCATCGTCTCCCCCAACAAGCTTATTTCTAAAAGCTGCCGAAGCTCTACTCAAATCCTCTAGATCCCCGTCCCTGCTGGGGCCAGACCGCTGGCCAAACTGAGATCCTCAGACAAAGACTGGCCTGAAACTCCTCCTGATTTGGACGGGCACATGGCTGCCACGCTCCGCAAACACCATAACACCATCTCTGCGCTCATTTGTGAGGCCTTTAGCTATTCATGAGTTTGCGATTAGCAGGGCTTTGGTCTGATGGCAGCTCACCAGTTGTAAAAGTCGGCCTGGACAGTGGCCCCCCTCTGAGAGTGGCTGGTAACTTGGCCTCTAATGTGCCGACCTCACATGTACCAGGCGAGGCCCTGTCGGCGTTGCAGGACCAGGCTCCAGTAATGCTGCTTGACAAGCATTTTGAAAAGATAATAACGCCACAGGCTGCACAAATGTTGAAAACCCGTGTAAACATGGCACCAGAATGGAAGTTAAGGCGACATCTGCAGTCATCCATCGCTGATACCTGCATTCTTTCATGAAATCAAATCACTTTCAGAACTACTCTCTCATTTCTTTGTATGAAAATGTGTTCCTGTTTTGAGCCGACCTTAAACTTGATGACAGAGAATAGCACTGGATAAAAAAAACACCCTGCTGATGTCATCACAGTTCTGAATATTGTTTTGTTTGATAAAATTCAACTTACTCACCAGTCTATGAACCAGGGAAAGATGTCCAGTCTGGTTTTCTTGGAAGACTTAGATCTAACAAAGGGGCAGGTTCATCTGCATCAGTCATTGGTCTCATTCTCTAACCAGTGTAATGATAAAACACACTGGCCTGCTTAAATATATAAACATAAAAATATCTAATTCAACAGTGTGAACTTACAGAGCTTGTGGCAACATAAACCAAACACTAAAGCTTAACAGCCTCTTACAGAAATAACACACACACAGACGAATAGGAATTTCATATCAAAATGGGAAATGGTTCATTATGCTTGTACCATAAAACTTTATTAGGTGCTACAAGAAACACTTGAGGTTCATTATAGCACAAAGTGCTTAAATGGTTTGTCATAGAATGCATATATGGAAAAAGCTCATGAAATATATGCTCTGAAAATGGTCAAAGGCTGTCTGTTCTGACAAGCTTTTTAGTTCAGGTTATGCTATCGATTTCGGTTATTTCATACTATCTTCAACAGTGTGTATGTCAGTATAGAAAGATCAAGCATAAAACTATTACCATCAAGTCAACACCTCAAACTTGTTGTTGTGTTCCTCAAACCATTCCTGAACCATTTCTGCTTAGTGGCAGGGCACATTATCCAGCTGAAAGAGGCGACAGCCATCAGGGAATACCGCTGAATACCATGATTTCTCAACAGAACATTGCCCAAAGCATTACACTGTCTCTGCCGGCTTGCCTTCTTCCCATAATGCATCCTGGTGCCAGATGTTCCCCGAGTAAGCAATACACACAAGAGGTTGCAAAAGTACAGACATTTTTTACTTAATTAGAAATATAGATAACTGTGTTACAAATTCTCTGGTAAAAGCTGAAGTATTGATTCAACTTCTTTACTCAAATAAAAGGAAAGAGTAGACGCTCTGATATGCACTCAAAGTAAGTAGAAGTAAAAAGTAACTCTTCTGAGGATGTTTCTACCAGGTAAAAACAGCAAAATCATATTAATAAATTGAAATACAAACTTTATATCAGTCTAATTTTTTAACTCTAATAAATGTACTTAGCTTGAATCAGCTATGTAGAACATGAGCAGAGAAAACGGATTCAAACAAATTCAGCAAGATGTACGCAGTTGTTCTGGATGATTTCCATCCCTACACTGTCAGTATACTCTTTATCGAATCTCTATACTAATTGGTATAATGTTGTTATACAGGTAGGGGTCAGCATGGGCAACCTGACTGATCTGCAACTATGCAGCCCCATATTCAACAAACTGAGAAGCACTGTGTATTCTGGGACCTATTTCAGCTATAGTAACTCTGTTGGATGGGACCACATGGGCAAACCTTCGCTCATCACGTGCATCAATGAGCCTCATCCACCCATGACCCTGTTGCTGGTTCCCCATTGTTTCTTCCTTGGGCCACTTTTGATACTGACCACTGCAGACCAGTAACACCCCACAAGAGCTGCAGTTTATGGAGATGCTCAGACCCAGGCGTTTAGACATCTCAATCTGAACCTTGTTAAACTTGCTTTAATTCTTACCCATTTCTTCTGCTTCTAACACATCAGATTTGAGGACAAAATGTTCTCTCCCTAATATATCCCACCCATTAACATGTGCCATGATGTCAGTCACAGTGTTACGCCTGATCAGTGCATGCATGTATGGAAGACACAAGGAAATATGCAAACCCCACACTTAAAGGCATGAGTCAGTGAAGAGGTTCAAACCCAGAACCTTTTTGCTGTGAAGTGACAATGTTAACAACTGGAACACCGTGCTGCCCGCAAGTAGACAAGAAAATTGAAAAACACAAGAAAACAAAAACACATTTCTCTTTCCATTTAAGATTAAAATTATCCTTCCTTGAATTTTTAAAAGCTCATAATACTTTTGTTACTTTGACTGATAATAGTTAAGATGTGTATTTAGGCTGTACTTACAAATGACATATTCAGTGCCCGAAACTATTTAAGTTAAAGTAAAATGAATAGATGAGTATGAGGCTACGTGCAAGGGTAGCAACTAGAATCACTGTGTATTGGTAGAAATCAGAAGTTGAACACACTGCAGAAGTCATTGCACATGCTTTTTGTAATACGTTTTGTGTGTGTGCGCAATTTTAAAAAACGTTTAAAGAAACATATGATTACAAAAAATAAAGTGGGTTTATGGTTCCAGTAACATGAAGTGAAACAAAGAGAGATTTTAGAGTTCACTGGCTGGACAAACAGTTAATGGCTGAGCACAGTGTGGGCCAAAGCAGAGCAGAAGACAGTAGATCATGGTGTTTACAGCTAGTTAACAGCTCTGGACTGGCTCTGTCAGGCCCCGTGGAGAGATTGGAGGCCACTACCATCCAGGCAGCTTTCAGGGCTGTGTGCCTGAGGTTGGGCAAATTGAAACATGAGCTGTGGTGAAGACAATGTCTGCAGTAATGTGTATGTACGTTGCTTCTGCTATAGCCATAAACAAGTTCACACCTGCCAGATAAGCTTCTTTTTTTTTTTTTAACACCACATATTGTGTTCGTTTTGATCAAATATGTTCATGATGTGTTGATAGCAGCACAGTTTGACACAACATGTGCTGCTGTTCACAGAAAATCAAAAGTCCTTCCTGATTTATAGTCACAGATTTGGTGCCCTGTTCTAAATTTCAGAATCAGTCCTTAAACCTATTTAAAAAGATAGAAGATGTAGATTTTTTATTTTTTCATCATCAGCGATCCAAATTTCCTCATTTTCGGTTTGAAAGCGAGGCTGCTGATTATATGAATGCTGCTCACTGGATCTTCAGAGCTGGGCCTAGTGGAATGTCTCCCCTCCTCTGTTTAAACAAAGCCTGAGATAAGATTTAAGGAGAATCCTTAAGGTGATCCAGCTGCCCTCCTCCAAGCTGCAGCAGGCATAGAGCCATAATGAAGACTGAGGAGAAAGGCTCAAAGACCCACCTCCAGAAGGCAGGGCAGCAGATGAAAACATTCCCTCTCTCATTTCCTTGCAGCTTATCCCCTCTTCAAGAAAAAAAAGACAGCCAAAGAGAGATGAGAAGTGGAAGGATGACTCTGTTTTAGTTTTGTCACACTCCTTTGCAGTCGTTTCCCTCGGTTTTGTTTCAGAATAGCCAGTGCTGTTGTCATTGTCATTTCACTGGCATTTTCAGTTTTTTTAAATTTACACGTGAAATAGTTGCAAATGATTTATGCGTCGCATCCGTTCCTTACAGCAACATTTTAATGATTACTGTGTTTGAATTTTTTTCCCAATTATTCCTCATCTCCTTCTCTCCCACAACCAAAATGCATTTTGCCTTTTAATTGCATATAAAAAAAAACAAACCTGAAAAAAAATGTTAACCAGCCAATTGCACCAAAATTGCAGAACATGCATATAAATTACGATTACGTTACATCAAAAGAATGGTTAACATTTTGTCGCATCAGGCTGTAATGAACACAGACATATTTGCAAGACCAAGAATTTAAATGCAAAAAAAACAACAACATATATATATATAAATATATATATATATATGCATACATATATGTAAACATATTAAATCATCATTCGGACTAATGCTGTGTGTTGTTCAGGATAATCCAGTGTGAGGGAGGCAGAGTGAGAGAGAGGGAGGAAATAATTAGCAGAGAGAAGCGATTGCACTAATGAGAGGAGAATTTGACTAGGATACTTTACTTGACCCCCAGTGTTCCTTGGCTGTCCAAGAAAAAAAAGACTGATTTATAATTATACTCTGCAATGCACCATGAAATTGTTATTGTGGAATACCTTTTTGAAAATGTTATCAAACAATTACTTTAATTTTTTCCCCCTGGAAACTGTTGCACATGTCTACCTAAAATGAGATGGTGGTGCAGAGTCTCCTGCCTGTCATCCACTGCTGTTCATGCAGATGAGCTCTTTTCCCCCCCTTTCTTCTTCCCTTCCCCAGAGTCTCTGTTCCGAGGGATGCAGTGGCAAATAAAATAATACTCTGATAAAACTGAAATATTTTATGACAGAATGATAATCATTGCAAGCATACGTGCCACTGATATGGGGCTGTTTCGGTTGGGGGAGGAGAGGAAATAATCCTTTTTGTGGGCTTTAAAAAATGAATCTCAGTTGAATCACATCAGAGGGAAAAAAACTCAAAGACAGTTCCAAGATGAGCCAACTCCAGGAGAAAATGACCTCCTCGTTTTGGTGATAAAGTTCTAGCCAAAATATGATATCAGCCTGCGACGTGACTCATTAGAAATGTGTGTATGGCGTGGAGGCAGCTCTCCCTATCTGCCAGTGCCTGGCTTGCCGACTGATAAGAGGCAAATGCAAATGTCCTGATAAGAACTGAATGCAAATATTTATGATATGATATTCCCTGGGAATTATGTGTGGATAAAACAAAGTGTATTATTTCCCTGTAATTCTTTCAGGTTTGCCAAAATGTCCTTTTTTTTGCTTTCGGAATTTGCATTTCTTCAGAATTGATTGGGCCTGCGTATTATGTTAAGCTATTTGTTTGCTGAGGATGGTAATTAGTTACTGTAATTACAGCGATGACAGTTGCTAAATTGTTTTTAAAGCATTACAGTGTGTCTGTGCCAGAAGATTGCAGTACTTATTTTAGGATTTAAGCATTTGCTGGAAACACTCCCACTCTAAGGCCAAAGTGGGAATTTTTTGAACTACAAAGCAGCCATTTTCTAAGCAAAGACGTTTTTGAAAATGTCTGTTAATTTGCACTAATTGCTGGTTTGACTGTGTTGTGGAGTTTCTTCTCCGATCAGGGACTTGTCACTGATACGATGTCTTCGGGGATCAAAATGGGCTTGAAATAGTTTAAATACATGTGTTTGTTAGCTTTGTACTCTCATTTAAGTCAGACTTTTAATGTTCTCTGTCACCCAAGAAACAAATTGCTGTTGAAGGCACATTTGTAATTATGGTTCCCAGTGTAGCCTATACAGTCTTTCAAGTTTAGTAAACATTAATTAGTGTGGACTCAGACAGTTGGGTGTTTTAGAGGGCGTTTCATGTACAGCATAAACAACAAATGTCTAAATCACATGGATCGGGTATGCTAGAAGTGAATGTGCATATTTCTAATGAAGAAATATAAACAAGGCAGACATACTGTGGACCATAATGTTGAAGCAAGATCTGTTCGAATAAGACTCAGGGACTATGAAGGCAGAGCAGGTGTGGGTCAGAATAATCTGTAGTGCCACAATAAATTGGTGCTGAGGGTTGTGATTATATTTATGCAATGTAGAATTTGCATAGTTATTCCTGTTTAGGTACAAAACATACCGAGGTTCGACACTCGTCACTCCCCAGACACTCGTTGCATTCAAGTCAAATATATAATTCCAAATCACAGCAACAGTTGCCTCAAGGTGTTTGATATTACAAGGTACAGACTCTATGATAATGCAGAGAAAACAGAAAATTCTAACAATCAGACAATCGCCAATGAGCAAGCACTTGGTGAACGTGGGAAAGAAAAACTCCCTTTTAACAGGAAGGAGTCTCCAGCAGAACCAGTCAGGTGACCATATGCCCAACCAATATTTGCTGTTGTTCCACTGGCGAATGCATTAGACAACTGTGTTTTTAAATTGAAATAATAATAATTTTACTTGGTCACATGTGAGTGGATTGGTGGATATATATATTTTCCCCTCACCCCCAACCACTTGCAGCAGATTGCTGCCTCCCTGAGCCCTGTGAAACCTCATGCCAGAGATTCCTTCCTTCTAAAATGGAGTCCCCCCCGTGCTTGGGTGTTAACCTTACAATATAAAATGCCTTGAGGCAACTGTTATAAGAGTATAAATAAAATTGAATTGACTTGAACACATATAATTGGTTGTTTTACGTTTTTCCAATCAGAAACGTTTCTTTACTCTAACACGTATCCTACTTAAAGTGTCGGCTGCAATATCATTTTTGATGACACTGATGAAGACTACAGACTGTTCTTCATGCTGCAGGTGTTGCTGGAGCTTCGACCTCTTTAGACCCTTGTTCTTCTCTATGCACCTTGCAAATAGGTAAAATCTCTATTTTGTTCCTCAAAAATGTAAAATAAAAATGTGCATGACATTCAACCAGAAACACGATACCGTCTTTATGTTTTATTCTAAAAAAAAATTAAAAGAAATTAAAAGTTATTCAGTTTAATAAGAGAAGTGAATGATATTTAGACTTGTAAATATGTAAAAAACAAAACAACCAAAATTATCTCTTTTTTTTTTTTTTTTTTTTTTTTACAAAAAAAAGGCTAGATTTAAATATTAAGAACTTGCTAGTCATATTTTGGTCAGTTAATTAACTAATTCAGTCAACTGTTATCTGTTATGACTCGTGCAGATTTTTGTCCTGTCATTCTAATTAGTTGAAGGTAAGAGGTATGACTTTGATACAGCAAACAAAAACATTCAGGTGATGACTGTGAGCATTTAATGTGTCTTGAACACAAAAAAAGAAACAAACGATTGATTCCACCCCTTCTGGAAATGAAAAACACTCTGGTCCCACTTCTCAGGGACCCCATGGGCAACAAGCCTAGTTTACTTCTCAAGCATTATGCTAGAAGTGCATAATTGGATTTACTATTAACATAATCGGACAGCGTGCATGTTGACTTGGATATTCCCCTGTGAGCTGCACTGCTCTTCTAAACCTTAACGGAAGAAGATGGTGAATGTACACCCAGGTCCCTTGAGCTGCTCTTTGTCTCTCTAACTTTAGGCCCACTATTGGAGGAGGTTCCATACAAGGGCTTAAAGTGAAAACATTTCTCTAAGAAATGTGTCAAAGGGAAATTACTACAGCTGGGTTGTGATCACCTCTAGCATCAGAGACAAACCTCTTTTAATTTATATAACATCCGTACAATAGATATTTAGTAATAGACTTGCACATCTTGGCATTTTCCTTATTTAAAAGTAATAGTCACCTTTTAATTTGTAGCCTTGACTGCATGAAAAAAAATCTACCACCTTATTGCACTGGTAAGAAAAGCATTCAGCCATGAACAAGGGGCCTCAGCAACTGTGATTCAGCATGAGGACACTGATTCTTACTGCCTGAAGCCCAGTGGAAACTCTGCCTCAAAGACACGGATTCAACAGGAGCAAGAAGATAAAGCAAGAGGAACAGTGCAGATAGAAACACAACTCAAACAACAGCATAAGTCGGTGCAGTTCTGTCAGTGAAAATGCTTGCTAGTGGAACAGAAGCGCGGCCTTGGTGCAAAGGGTGAATTTCTCATGATTTGTCTCTATTGCATAAATACCCCAGCATCCCACAAACCCAGCCTGAACCCATCCTTGCCCACACACACACACACACACACACACACACACACACACACACACACACACACACACACACACACACACACACACACACAGCATCCATATTAGATGCACCCGCTAGTTCTTAATTAACACCTACTGCAACCATAATAATAGAATCGTTTCCCCCTTTCTGAAATCCCTTTGAAATTAGGCAGGATTAAGGAAAGTTGGTTGCTAAATTGCTGTGTGCATCTGTAATTTAATTGCATCTGAGGCCATTAATTAATAAGGTGCCTCCTTTAATAGTTAATGTATAATTGCTATTAATTAACAGCCAGTCTTGATAAAGTGTCACCAAAATCAAACAAAAACAATTAGCTTTTTGAGGTAAGTGTCTTTTAAAAGCCTCATTATTAGTACTAGAGGTAATATACAGTAGTTAGAATGATAAAGAAGGCAGCGTAGATTTTAATTTGGATGGGGACAGAACTGGGGGAAAAAACACAGTTGACATCCATAAGGGAATTACCATGCGGTAATTATGGGATAAGCTCATTGTAACATGATAAATAATGCTGCGAATCTGTCCCCTCCAGTTAGGTTGCCTCCTCCTTTTATTAGGGTGGACTTTAATTCCACATCTTGTGCTGTAGCTGCTGAGAAAAAAAAGTTGCTTATTTTTGTCAGTGTGGTAAAGTCTGAACGCAAATAGCAGGTACTATGATAGCTTTTAAGGCATCCGTTGTTAAGATATGTGTCTGTTCTAAATGCCACTCCTTGATAAAAGCAGTCGTGTGAAGTCCTTGTTTGGGTCTCCCCTTGATCACAGTGTCACATGGGATAAATATAACAAGTAATAACTCAGACAACAGTGCAGACGCATGACCACTATTTCACATATTTGGTGTGACTAGCAGCATTTCTGTTTGAACTAATGTCACATGAGCCATAGTCAAGGAGAAATAGCACCAAAACAAGATGTTAGCTTTGTTCTGCTTATCTGGTATAAATCAGTAGGTTGTGGTTTTAGGCAAGATTTACAAGCAGAGTGTTCGCTGGTGCAAAATGAATTGGGTGCCAGGTTGAGAGGCATAAATATACATCCGAGCACGGAACTTTAAACAAACCCGACTATTATTTGCAGTGCCATATTACCATGAATACAAATGACAGCATGACCTCAATTTTCTGCACCGTGTGAGAGTGGAGGAAACCAATGGTTTAAGTGCCGTTCCATCCCAAAGTGCTTGTTTGGTCTCACTTTCACTCCTATCACAGAGTCAACAATCACACTGCTTAGCATTGGATTTGTAGAAATAATATTCAGGGTCCCTGTCCACAGGCGACTATTATAACCCATTTCTCCCTGCAATGTGGTTTATTGATAGAAATACATCTCCAACATACACAGAGCAGTCTGAGCATGCTTTAGCCTTTATTTAATGAGGCACCAGCAGCAGAAAAGAATCTGCAGAGGAACAAACGCTTAGCCTCGGAAGTCATTTTCACCTTGGTTCACTGTGGAGAGAACCTCCAATCCGCCCGCTAAACAATTACAGCATATTAGCTACTTGTCAGTCAGACCTTTTGGAGACGATACATCTCCATTTATTTCCTCTCAACATTTTCTCCCACTGCTCGCTCGCCTCCTCTGCTCTCCTTTCCCCAGACAGGCAGGGATGTGCGGGGAGTCCACAGGGAGCTGTGGAATATTTCACTCCGCCAGTGAGGCACCCAGTGGGAATAGGGGTTGAAACTGTGTGAGTATGTATCTCATTAGTTCAGTTATGTAATTTGGAGCACTGATAATCCTCCAGGACTGCCAAGTTGCGCACCTCAGAAACAAGAGTCTGAGTCGTCAACATGCAGCCAAGTACAGACTAAGCTGCTAATTGCTGGGTGTGGTAATGTGACTGGTAATGTAAGCTACAGTCCTCTGTGGTATTATGGGTAAACACTGTGGTAGACTGCTAACTGGTGAAATGTTTTGACACCTGCTTAGGTGTTGGCTAATACATTCTGAATTTGAAAGCAATGAAATGCTAATGTGTGCAACAAAGCTGATCATCTGTTATCAGAGGGTCAATAAGCATGTAATGATAAAGATGAGGGGTTTTTTTTCCATTGGTACCTAAATGAAATTTGAAGCTGCACAGTTAATATTTTATATTAACAGTGACTCAAATGATTAATTGTACATTTGCATATTCCAGGGACAGCGCAAATGTTTAACTTGAATATTTACAGACCACTCCCAATTTTTCCAATGATTCCAACAATAGATAAATGCTCTAATACGATGCACTTCTCCCAAGTTCTATTATGCTTTTTTAACATTTGTGATTCTGTAGTCTCACAGCACCACTCTCACAGCAGCAAGCAGATGAAAAAGCTTTGATAAATTCACTTTACCAGGCACTTAGCAGCAAAGAGACAAAGCTACTAGCTGGAGAAGACAGAGACAAAAAGATGAGCCAAAAGAAGAATGACTACTGAACTTCGATTAGTCTAATAGCCAGAGGGCCAACTCACTACAAATCCCTGCTAATGCTTCTCTGTGCTTGTCTGATATTTAAATAAACAACTGTTTGCTAAAATGTTCACTGCACTTCTTCTTTCGGCCGTCCCCTTATTCACAATGGGTCACCACCGTAGATGGATCCACATATTAGACTGACACTTATTTTACTGCATCTCTCCCAGGGGTTTGTGCCTCCTCCTGGTCTCAAACCAGGCATTTTGAGTTAATCTAATGTGTTAGCTACTCCTGTTTTATAAAGTAATAATATATTGGATGTGCACTAACTTGCTTTGCTCCCCTAAGTGATCAAAAGTTAGCTAATCTTGCTTTAACCTTGTAACTAAAATTTGAATTTTTAAATGTTCATCCTTTGCTTTGCTATAAATACACACACACACACACACACACACACACACACACACACACACACACACACACACACACACACACACACACACACACACACACACACACATATATAACATATATAAATATAAATGTTTATCAAATCTTCTCTGATAAACAGGCTGAATTCAACCACATTATGTCCAATATCTTGATCAAACTTTAGCTCGACCCACTTTCAACATGAGCACCTAATGACCCAGAATTCAAAGCACCCTTTCGGGTTGTCAGGGCTTTCAAATAAATAGCAGTGAACTTTAACCCAGTGCTATTTGAGCCTGGTCTGCTGTGCCCAGAGCTGCTGGTTGTGTTTCCGGCCTGCTAATCAGTGAGTGATGTACAGCTGGGGCACTAGGTGAATACACTTAACAAGGTGCTGGGATGGATGTGGGATCTGAGGGAAGACGTGCAAATCAAACAGGCATACCTACCCATATATCTTATTCAAATCTTAACCTGACCTTTGTGTGTGTGTGTGTGTGTGTGTGTAATGTTTTTGTTTATTTGTTTTTTGCAAATCAGTGAAAATCCCTGGCATTCTTTTAAAGCAGCGGTCCCCAAACCCGGTACCGGTCCGTGAGTCGTTTGGTACCGGGCCGCGGGAGTTGAGGCTCAGGTGTGAAATGTATAGTTTTCAGGGTTTATATCGGTTTTCAGTGTTATTTTGTTATCGTTTTTATTGTTAACTCTGTTGTCCTGGGTCTTTTCACGTGTGTTATGAATAAATCTTCTTTTTTTCGGTACCGGCACTAGTTTTATTTTGTTGTATTTATCCGCGACACCTTAAACGCCGGTCCGTGAAAATATTGTCGGGCATAAACTGGTCCGTGGCGCAAAAAAGGTTGGGGACCGCTGTTTTAAAGGACTGCCTGCATGTCTGCATCTCAGCATATATTTTAGCGTAACCACTTGGTGGCACTGAACTGAAATTTCTAACGCAGCACATAGTTGCCTTCACGATGCTGAAATGTAAAATTTTGGCCAACACAGAAGTGTAATAAATAAATCACTTATTTTAATTTCATTATGGTTTGAAATGATGAAATATGAGAGGTGTGGCTGCTTCTGCTGACCAGTGGGTGTTTTCACAAAATTGATTTCAAATCACAGAAGTAGGCCTTTCAACCATGTTGGTGCTTGTGGCACCTGTTCTAGCGGTTATTTCATAACTCGTGCATCTTTCTGTGCAGGTTACTGACCAGACTGTTCAAGAAGTCTGGGCTCGAGTTGGTGAGTAAAATTCTAGCATTTTATTACTGATAGCTTTGTCTGCTATTTATTCAGTGGATGCATTGTGAAAGCGTGAGCTGAGCTGGTACTCTATACTTTTAACCAAATACGATCAGCTCGGGCCCCACAAAACTAAAATGGCAATGGCCAGGATTGAGGCCCCGAACTAGTGGCTGGCATCCAGTTTTTATATGCATGGCTGCCTATGATATCACTCAGTTACATGCAAGGCATTGTGATCAGCGCATAAACAGTTGTAGTGTATAAAATACTGCATTGCTGGCATATGCTAATTTTGTCCTTAATAAAAATGTACAAAAAGTAGAAAACAACATTTAGTTGGATGAGCTTTTGTTTAGCTAGAAAGTGTAGTGGGTTTGGTAACTAATTCATCCAGATCTATGGTGATCATTTTGATATTAAGGTAGATAAAATGTACCTTATTGGAGCTTCAGGCTGTAGCCTGGACAAATCATTGTGGTCAGCTGGGACGGTTCACTGGCTGAATAGGTGAAGCTTTCAACACTTGACCCTCTCCTTGGGATCACTGCAGGGTCTTCAACTCCAGGAAGGGCAGGGAAAAAAACGGTGTCAGTATCATGTAGTGTGAGATGCCATGTCCAATAACAACGAACAACATAACATCATTTAACCTTTACAACACTTGTATTGATCCATCTGGTTGTTATCACACTGCGATCACAGCTCAGGGCTTGGCTCAGCTCAGCTTCAGGGGCTGTTTGAATCCACCTCACAATATTACTAGAAGACAAAGAGATCTAGCCCTTCTGTTTTTTTAACCCTGTCCTTGGACCATCCTTCTCCCCAGACCACTTTGTCTGTGGAACAGCGGGAAGATGTGTAACTGGCTGTTTCTCTGCGATGACTAAATATACAATGGGAGGTATGAGATAAAATCTTGGCACACTGGAGCAGCATGATTAAGAAAACACCCACACAATCCCCCTGATGATTTTCCAGTGATGCAAGAGAGTCTCTACAGTCATTGTGAACATGCAAAGATGCATTTATTTACTTCTGGGAAGATATGATTCACAATAACTTAATCAAGTGTTTTTCATCTATATTATAATATTCCCATAATAGATGCAGCTTTAGAGCGTGTATTAATGAAGATGCTGATTGATATTTGGACACTTTACCTGTTTAAACATGCAGTCTCAATTAAAACAGAAAGTAGAGCAAAAAAGCACTGATTTGCTTTGAAGTATAGCATTATAACATAGGCTAGAGCTGAGAGAAGTTGACTCCATGCCTCAGGAGACACGCACCCAGATGGATTCACATACACCCAGATGGCCTGAGTTGTCAGGCTGTTCTGTTGAAAGCTGTTGCTCAGTTCACCTTACTGGATTTATCTTCTACTTGTAAAATCTGAGCCCTGTACTGCATCAGTGAATGTTTTGTTGTTTCTCATGTACAGTAGCTTACAGTCATGATTGTCAATATCAAAGAAAAAAATCAGTGGGTTTGATTGTGCTAACACTGACAGTAGCGATATCTTTAGTTTGTACGGCTTGACTCATTTCCAGAAGCAAATAGAAATATAGAAGGTGACTGCTGTGAAGATGATTATCATGCATATAAAACAATGGAATAAGACAACATACAGAATTATTCCTTTACTTGAAATGAAAACAGTACGAGAGGGATAGTGCCTAAAGCTAACTATCATTTCTCATGTGGCATGTGTCAAACTAACCGTATATACACAAACCAATCAGAGGCACTGCAGGGTGAGCAATAACGCCAGTGTCCCGTGGAGTCTTTTCAAAGTAAAAGCTATCTGGAGCATCACATATTGACTCACAGCTATTTTCACTTTCGGCTTGAAAAAAAAAAAGAGAGGTCCAGTGCTTTGTGACCTTATTGTTGTTGATGGCCTGAAGTGACCCTGTTTGGATAAGAAGGTGGAGTGGACAGAACGTGAGAAACAGCTACTGACCATGAGATTTTTTTACTGGGCTTTAGTTTACTTGGGCATTTCCCACAGAAGCAACTGTAGGGACTAACTGTATATAGAGAATGACATGGCTACATTACCCACTACATAGCTACATTACCAACATTACCCACTGGTTTGGGGCTCAGAATCCAGAGGTGATCATATCTGGATGAGAGGATGGAGTGGTAAGTTATCAAGTAATTCTAGCAGGCATGGTTAGGAAGCTTATAACACAAACATTGTAGCTGTAGATGAGAGGTCCACTTCATAGGTTTGAATTAACAGACAGCCATGAATCTGTTTGAAATCAAGAACCATTTTAAAGATAAACTGCTTCCATACTGTTTGAGAGCAGAAAGTCATGCAGATGTAACTACGGAGGATAAGGCTTAGACAGTGGTCAACAATAGCTAGAGAGATATTGATTTCAGCTGTGATTTTTATGCTATAATGATGGCTTTATTAAAAGGAACAAATATTAACGGCAAGTTGTTAACAGGCTGGAAAAAATATGTTCAAGCAGCATCTTGTAGCCTGCAGTCAAACCTTTTCCAATTAGTGTGAGAAAGAGAGCAGCAGGCATAAAAAGAGCGCAATGACATAGCCACAGCCAAAGTTATCAAATTTGCTGTGAACGCTGATAATAGATATGTATGCTTAGGAAAATGGTGCTTTAATAGAGTTTTTAACTGTAGATCTAGAATAGAAAATTGGACATACATTCTAATTGAATACCTGGTTGAAAATGCACCCAGCACACTGTTATAAATCATCTGGAATCAGTTTTCTCAAACTCCTCTCTCCCTCTCGCCCACTTTACAAACACAGAGCAAGGCTTTTTCAGCCTCTGATAAGTGTTAATAAATTACCTGAATTTGAAAATTAATGGCTAGCCGCCTGCTTCAGGGAGATATCATTGTGTTTCATGAATATTTTGATTTTGTGATTAGATCAAAATGCTGTGAATTCCTAAACAGCCCCTATGCACAAGCTCCACTGATCATAAACTCTTCCCTTCTTAAAAAATAATTCATTCCATGGAAATGTGCTGATATGGAATAATTAGACCGAGTTTTGCCAGTATTTTTCTGCTGTAACATTTGCATGACTTTAGATCTCACCTGACTGATCTGCTCCAAGCTGAGGGAAAATATATGTTTTTGTGTGCGGCTCCCCCCAAAATTTACCTTGCCAGGCGAGATAATGGCTTATATTGTGATGTTAAAGAGGCTTGTATTTACAAAAAGAAACAAAGGCAAGCCGGTTGCCAGTCCTGGAGGACGTTGATTAGGCTCTTCCTGTCATTTCCCATTCATACTCTGTATCAGTGGCATTCCCGCTCATCTGCGTTTGTGCATGATAGGGATCAAATAGATCTTCGCACAGGTATGGCTATGTGAAGGAGGGAAAACGTGAACAGCAGCGGAAACTTTGCCTTAATACTGTTCTTGGGCTTGCTTCTATTTCTGCACATGAAGATCCTGAATCTGTTTGCCTGGATCGCTCTCTCTCGTGCACACATCATTACTGCTGAGAAACATGAAAACACATGCCCATAATCATATACCAAGGCACACAGAAACAGAAGGTACAAGATTAAATAATTTATCTCTGCAAAAAAAAGGGAAAAAAAGGCAGTCAACAGTTGTATTACACTCCTGCCACAACCAAAGCATAATGTGCAGCATTCGCATTTTGTTTGGATACTCTTCTTCCTCCCCCCTTTCTCTTTTACTCTGGTGTTGGCTCTTTTACTCTCCCTCGCTGGCACATGGGAATGTGTGTGGTGCAAGAAAAATAACAGATACTCCACGTGAAGTTGCACAACTTCAGATCTTAGTTAGCCAAAAGTGTGCTTTCAAGCGCAGAGGGATGCTGGTGGCTGCATGTGTTTGTGTTTGTGTGTGTGTGTCTGTGGTGGAGGTGGTGGTGGACGGGGGGGGGGGGCATGCATGCACATGAGTGTGTGTGTGCCCGGCAGCTGCACGGGGCCCCAGGGACAGGGCTGTGTAGATTGGGTCTCCTCAACCCACAGCTCATTAGTGGAGAGTGAAAGGAATCCACACAGATGGCTGTCAACGTTCAAAAAAGTCGGCTGCGTGAGACATGTCAATTGAGGTTTAAGTTCCTTCTGCTCGTTTCTGTGACACTGCAGTATTCAAGCGATATTTGTTTATTCTCCCCAAAAAGTACAAAAACACAGAAGCCTGGTGACATCTGAAAATGTGTTTTCTAATGAGCGCTCAGACTACTGAACAGGAGCCTGCACTTGTCATTCATCACCACAAATTACTCGTTCTAACTTGACATGTTTTCGGTGCTACAGATGACGGGCTTGTCTGTTCTGCAAACACCGAGAATGGTCGGCGTTTAAACTGGAAATATGGCATTGAACAGTCCGGCAAGACGCCATGGAAAATCAATTAGATTGTTTACCTGTCAAAGTTGGAATGGAGGCCGCGCCACTAACGGTCGCTCATCATTTTCACTCCAGCACTGTCACCTTCTCTCCTCCTGTTATTCAATTAATGCAATTGAATACACAGTTGTGATATAGCGTCTTCTCACAGCAGGGGGGTTTATTTGACCGCGCACACTCTGCCAATATGCTATACTGGACCCGTATGGAAATGGCTTTGAACCTCATGAAAGTACTGTAAAAGGTTTGAACCGGCAAGATAAAAGCACTCAAGATTGTGTGATATTTGCTGCTGTGACCGTGGGTCAGCGGTAAACGGAAAATACAACAGCCTTTAAAAAGAAACCCTGCATACTTGAAAGTGAAATATAGCTTGTAATTCAAATTAACCCTGTTTATGGCTCTGTCTTTGTAACACATCTATTACTGAAAAACAAGGAGGAAAAAAACCAGAGGTTGAACGAGGATGTTTAGACAGCCAATGTAAAGCTCGCGCTGCCTAAACACGCACATGCAGTAGCTGCAGGAAACTATTACATCGATTGTATGAAATTTATCCTCAGCTGGCGACAAAAGCTGAAGCTACAGAGCAAATTTACAGCAGCTGGGGGGGTTTTTTGGGTTTGTTTCTTTTTTCTTAATAAACCTCTCACGTCAGGTACGTCAACAAAACTGACTTGTAGAACAAACTGCATGCGGATTAGGAAAGATTCAGGAAGCTGGTCGGGGAGAAAGTTGACTTGCTCATTCACTGTGCAGTGTGGATTAAAAGTTGCTCTTGGACCGGAGATGCTACTTTTCTAGTAAATTGTACATAACAGCAATGTGAACACCACTTGAGCTGACCTACTTATGGGGTTCAGAAACTTTTTATCCTGCAGCCAAGTCTAAAAATAACCCTGTGGCCAGTTTTAGATTCATCTCAATGGTAACCCTGACAGTTTTGCAGAGTGCCAGTGACAGAGTCCTGTTAAGCAGCAGCAGCAGAAGCAGTCGGCAGCAGCTTAAACACTGTTCACCGCATCAGTGGTCTCTCCTCTTAGAAATCTTTTTCCTCTACTTGGAAATTGGAGCACAATTAAAGAGCATAAATTGCACTGAACATGCATTTTCAGCTCTAAATACATACAATGGTGGGTACAATATCACAATTTTATGCATCTGTGAGTTCAATAAACTGTACTCTACCACGATTGTTGCTATGAATGCAAAATCTTTTTTTTTCTCCCCTTTTCATTTTCTTGTTTGCTTATTGAGCTCTGCGCCAGAGATCAATGTGAAGTAGCGCCCTTTTAATCATTTACTGTGAATGGCAGCAAAAAATGATCCTGGGAACAAATTGGTTTCATGTCCAAGCAAAAATCACATGGAGTTTTTGTGTTCTCTTTTCTTTCCCCTCCTTTTCTTTTCTTTTCTCTTTTTCTGCGTCTGTGTGTCATTGTGAAGACATTCTGTCTCTGGCTGTACGCATCGCTCCTTTAAGATGATTTTGGAATTAGAGGCTTTTCATACAGCACATATTATGTAGCTTGGTGGGACTCCATTAGCCTGAATCAAAGAGGACAGCAGCCTGCGTGGAGCTACACAATAATGTGGCAAGCCTGTGTTTCAGCAAATAAATAACAAATCCACTGCTTACAGTAGCAGCCAATGCAAACGAACTAATTAAAAGATGAAAGGGGGACGTCTTCCTTGCAGTTTTGATGATGCCTCTTTTTGCGTCGAATGGTAACACGGGGAGTGCTGAATGCTCGGCCAAAATGAGCTAATAAGGATCTCGAGCAACTAATGCTTCCGATTTGCAGGGTTCCCAGCAGTAACCTGCTCTAAGTGGAGAGAGTGCAATTAGGACAAAGAAATGCTGTCCCTGAACTGACACTGGCCTGTGGGAAAACTGACTTCCCCCACTCCCCCCTTTTGAATCTATGGTGCCTTTCCTCCTCTCACCACCTCCTCTCTCCTCCAGTCTTCCTTCTCTCCTCTCAGAGCATCTTGGGAGCATTGAGCTCAGACAGCGGGATTAGTCAGGGATCCATCTTGAGACGCAGATAATGTTTTTTGCACGCAGACTCCCCTGCTCTGCACTGGCTTCTGCTTCACTGATTAGAACTCAAAACTCCAACAGAAATGGCTATTTGTTCTTAAGCTGTTTTGCCCCCCAACCCCCTTCCACACCGCTTCTCTTCTCTTTGTTGAGCTGTTTTTGTCAACCATCCCTCTTAAATTCAGCGCAATAACGAGTCACAAGTAGGTCAGGCTAGCACCGCAACCCGGCAGTGTCTCGGCCTCCAAGTGGACTGACAGCGACATCAAAGAGCCACAGGGCTGTTTAAATACGCCCTCTGGTCTTTCCGTCTCGCGCCCATCCGAATGGCTGAAAGCGGGTGGCGCTGCTGCTACGTTTTCTTCTAAGTTTTCTTCCTTCACAATGTAAACCAATTTCAGGGTTTGTTTGAGTAGCAGAGCCTTTACCTTAACGTGAGCAACTTTTTTTTTCTCCCCCAACACTGCAAGTAGCATAAGTTGAGTCTTTGAGTAACACACACCTTAACAGTTGCGCACCTGTAGTTGATGTGTGTGTGTGTATGTGTCTCTGTGTGTGTGTGTGTGTGTGTGTGCGCTCGCAGCCTTACCTGCCTGTCACCATGAGTGACAGGAGAAGTGGGGGGGTGTTCGGGAGCCCAGCAGCTGGCGTCACACCTGCACAGTCGCACACGCACTTCCATTGGGGACCATCGCGTTCCCTCCTTCTTTGTTAGCAAGCAGAGACACTTTACAAATAATTTATTTGTTTCGCGCTTGTTTTTCTTTCGGTTTCCTTCTGGCAATTTGTTGTTGAAATAATTTATATTCAAAACAACAGCGATGGAAATATACAGAAGAAAAACACTGACAAAGTCTCACATGACAGGCAACTTGTCTGTGCACTTCAGTGGGAGCGAAAGTTGAGAAGTAAAGATAAAGCACGCTAACGCAGATTTGAAAAGGCAGGTTTTTGGCCCAAACTGACTCACCAGTTTAGTCTCCACTTTAACTTTTGCAATTATTTAAATCAAGCAAGCTGACATTTGAATATTAATAGACTTCACTTACGCACATGAAACAATTACATGTTTTGTGTGATTGTCAAGAGGGGTGAAAAAGAGCCTCAGTCCCTGCTGTTATACACCCACCCACACACACACACACACACACAAATACACAGCACTGAGGCAGGGCCCGAACAAATTTAATTTAGAGACATTCTCTCCTTCCCTCCACATCCTGGGCTTTTAAGACACTGAAGTGACTGTTCTTCGCCCGTGTAAAAGAACCCCATTATCAAAGCATTAAGATATGATTAAACTGACATTTTCTTAAGAAAACGAAAAGAGTTGGGAATAAAGGGAAAGAGAGAACTACATACTCCAGATCTTATCAGTGGGAAGGTGGGAGGAGGGGGTGCGGGTGTACATACTGATCTTTGAAGGAGCTTATTACAGAGCAAGCTAAGAAGACAAGCGCAGTGGTGTACTGATCAGAGGTATGCAAGCCAAATGCACCTGCTAGATTTCGCTATCATCCACAGAGTGTCAGTCAGTGCTGAGGCCCCTGACTGACGCTGGGTGCAACCGGAACGCTTCTCGGGGCACACTGCAAGAAATATCCAGCTTAGTCCAGCACTGGAGGCTTGCAGAAGAGCTGATAACAGTGTCCTTTAAGGAAAAAGGGGTGAGAAATTAAAGTGGTTTTTACTTGTTCTGAGATTTTTTTTCAAACCATGAAACATATCTGTATGATGTTATCACCCATTGTGAAGTATAAATCTGAGATGCAAATGGTTTTATGCTTCCAGATTTTCACATTATACATTTCAGGCCACAGAAAGTTTTTTTCTGACTCAAAAACATTTGTTTCAGCATTTTGACAGAAAGCGTCGATTTGCTTCTCAGCAATAGATGCAAAAGCCTTTGATCATATTATAAGTTCTGCTAAATGTACAGTTCAAGAGAAGAGTGGATTTTGACAGTGTGTTTCTGCCATCCTGTTGTTGTTGGTCTTTCTTGTACTTGTCTGCTATATTTTTTCAGCGTGTTTGTACTTTGTTGCTTAAACAAATCATCACTGTCAGTGTCTCAATTCTTAATATAGTCACCTTATGTGTGTATATATATATATATATATTAGGGGTGCAACGATATTCGTATCGATATTGAACCGTTCGATACAGTGCTTTCGGTTCGGTACGCATATGTATTGAACAATACAAAATTTGTAATTTATTTTATCAACTTTCCTTCTGACGATGCTGTCTGTGTTGAGCGCTCAGTGAATCTGCGTTCGACTACTCCGCCTAGGCTACACTGTCGAGCGCAGATCCACTGAGCGCTCAACACAGACAGCATCGTCAGAAGGAAGAGCGCAGGGCAAGCTAGCGAGACAGAAGTTAAGCTCTCCTTGCAACATGGCAAATTGAACCTCCCCCACCCTCATTCAGATGTGGCGTTTGGAATTATTTTGGTTTTCATGTGATGTATGACCCTGAAGGTAAGCGCGTCATGGACTAAAGTAAAACAGTATGTTGGATGTGCCACGCAATGCTCAATTACATTGGTGTGAACTAGTGTGTTAGCGCAGTTAGCTCGTTAACGTGTTGGCCGTCTAGCCCCATGCACGGGGCGATCGGCGGTAGCTCGTTAACGGAGATTTGCCGTGTTGTGACATTAACGTCATTTCAACGAGATTAACCTGAAAGCACTAGTGGGAACACAACGAATATGACTGCACATTTACATCATCCTAGTGCAAAAACAACAAGCATGCATGCTACAAACTTTAGCCGAGTCATTTAGACAGCCGTTAGCACATGAGTCTCCTTATGGGGACCTGATATGTTTAATATGCTGCTGAGAATATAGCCCAGAAGAAGAGTAGTATAGCTTTTATTTTGGAAAGAGACATTTCTCTGTAATAAACTATTTTTCCAAAGATGAGTGATTTCTCAATCAGATGGATTTTTTAAATTATTATTATTTTGTTGTTTCAGCAACATTAAATTTAAAAACTGTACTTTTAAGTTAAAATATATATTTATAATTTTAATAAATGACAAATTAAAAAGGCATGAACATTTTTTTGTATCGAAAAAATATCTAACCGTGACACCAAAGTATCCAACTGCACAGTGAATTTTGTGGATATGAGATGTATATATATATATATATATGTATATATATATATATATATATATATATATATATATATATATATATATATATATATATATATATATATATCTCAGCACACAAGTAAGTGAGGCTATTATAGTGATAAAGTAAAATGTGGGTAAACTCAGATTAGGTCTGTATGATCTTTACTACACGTCAGCATTTGGAATATGGGGCAATCAGTGGTTTCTGCAACCCTTACTGACATTTATTAGAAAGCTATGAAAGTAATAATAATAGTAATTCTCTCTTTACTAAATGATGTGCGAGGTATTTTAGCAGGTTCCAGTCTTGTGTTTTAAATTAGTTTCAACATAAAATTTTATTATATTATTTTATATTTCACTACATGTGTCTCGATCAGCTGACATCACATTTTAGTGCATCCACAAGCCTACTTTATGTAAGTTTAAGATTAACAGCTCAGTATGGAGGGAATACAGGTTAAGGAGCTAATGGCTAAACCTAATGCCTTCTTAGAGGCTCATTCTACTTAGTCTGTGGACTTTAACTTCACCGGTCACTATTTTTAATATTTTGTCTTTACACTGAATTCTGAATCAGTTTTATCCCTTTTAAAACCGTCCCTGCTAGCTTTAGCGCAAACAGAATATTTCTTTAAAGCCCTCATAAGAAGTGTTACACCTTGAAAGAATGTCCTGCAACAACCAAGAGGAAGCCTTATTTTAGCTCATTAACACGTGTCAAATTTAAATGCTATACAGAGAATTATCTCTTATCTGATTAGTTGTTTAGCCTTGTCTATTGCCAAGCTAAACAAATACCTGAATCAAGAGGCAACTGCAGGATTAAAAAATAATATATTAGTTTAAAAAGCTGTACTTACCTCCACCTGAAACACATCTACCTGGGGTAAATAGCCATGTTATGTGTGTGCTTTTTTTTTATTTTTTATTTTTAGGTTAAATATACCTTACATTCTGCTGCAAATTATGGTTCCACGTCACCTAGCTAGCCAGCCAGTGCTACATTAGCTGGCTATGACCTGGATGCCAAGGTCCCCAAACCATGCAGTATATTATTTAAAAGGGTTGTACACAAACCAGTGCTTGACATTTTTATTGCAGTAGATTAGTTGTTATTTCAACCATAATTAGTTGGTTAGTTTGCATTTACTTTATGTATTTTATGTAAGTTCTCTGTGTAATGTGAGCGAGTTATTGGATTGTGTATACAGATTAGCTTGGCTAGCTGGGCCAGATAACTGATATCAATTGTGCAAAAAAAAAAAAAAAGAAGCTAGATAAGCTTAACCCTCTCCTTAAATTGACTGTCAAGGACCTCATGGGTATTAGCTTTCTTTTTTTTCATTAAAAAAACTGTATTGTGAATTGTGTCTATGAATAAAAATCACCTTATTAGCCGAAAAAAGGCAGCCATTTTTATGAAATTTACCAGTATGTAAATGTTTTTTTTCTCATTTTTTCAAAAATATTTTGAACAAATTTTATGCATCAAATCACTCAAGTGGTTAACAGGTGGCATAGTACCATTTTTCTGTTCTATCCCTTCGAGGTTATCATAACTTACTTTGTTCATAAATACAAACAACTTACTAGATCGCTGTCTTAACCAGAGGTAAGTTATTAAAATTAATTATTTAATTTGGCGTTTGTAGCAATGTCTTTCATGAAGTTTTTAAAAGCTATTCAGCTCGGATACAAGGCTACAGATCAGCCTTGCTACAATTTTGTCCTAAGTCACTCACAGTATTGATATAAAAAAACAAAACAATTAAAAAATAATATTTACGTACATAAACCACCATTTAAAAAAATTGACAAAACTTTTGACAGGACTACGCCAGCTGCAAATAAAATTATTTTTCTTTTTTTAAATTAAAGTGAATGAGTAAGACCTATTAAACACTTAAGTGCTGTCTCTCAATCATATTCACGACATAATTTCTTTAAAAAAAATCCACAGCTGAAATAAACAGTAGTGTTTGTAGCCTGTGGACTAACAAAGACACCATATTTTTTAGCCACTCTGTGAACAAGTGACCAACAATAGACTACTTTTTCATTCTCTAATCTAGTTATTTTTTTTCAGGAAACTTTAATTGTGGTATTTTTGCCAGGAGTGATTATTTTAGCCCCTTAGTGCATAAAAATGAACGAATGTACACAAACTGTAAATAAGCTGTGGAATAATTTACCATGTAAGTAACATATGGAATTTTCTGTTTAAAATGTACATTGAAATCATAACTACACTAAATGGCATGTTGAGTAGGACATTTTTTGCAGTGCTGACCAGGGAGTGGAAGTAGCACCCCCTTCGATTTTTCTTTCATCACCCCCACAGACAATATAAAGCCTGCATTAGATACAGGGGGCTCGGGGGTAGCGCATATGAATGTCAGGATTTTCTTCTGAGGCTCCCAACTACAGCCGAGGTATGCTCAGCATGGGATTTGAAATCTGTGTAATTTTTTGAAAGGCATCACATAATCAAGAGGAGTCAAAAGCTTTCTGGCAGTAATTGCCTTGTGGCCACAGACAGAATGTACAACACTTTGCAATCTTTCCCTGGAGAGATTTCTAACAAATAAAACCCAAGATTGAACCCTGTTCTGTGCTCTTGAAATTTGCATTCAGCTCTCTGTATTTACATATTAACTGAGTCACTGTTAAAAAAGTCAAATAAAAATCAAGCCACTCTTTTCCTTATACTCTGTCTCCCATGCATCGTATTTTTAAATCTGAGTTTGCCCAGAATGAAGCCATCTGCAAGAACAAAGCCCTCCTTTTGGTGAAAGTTTTTGCGGGCAAAGCACTGAATGAAATCGACTGGCTCTGCAACATTTTTTTTTTTAGATTTCACCATAAGAGAAGATTGAAAATCTTTATTTACTGTACATCTATCCGCTTGATGTGACGCCAGCTGCCAAGATGCACGAGGAAAACAAGTAATATACTGTCAAAAGATCTGAACGGAGATATAACAGAGACATTTTGATTTATAGTCTGATCAGCTCTTTTTCTGCGTGAGCTGCATGAAACTTCCTCTCTCGCTCTTCTTTAATTATCCTATCTTTTTTCCCTTCTCTTTCAGAGCCCACTTCTATTTTTCCCCCCCATTTCTTTCACACAATTTTATCTCTTTCCTTCTCATCGTTTTCAACTTTCCTTCCTGTACCACACCCAACCTCTAAGCCCAGTGGATGCTCCCACCGAGGGGTCTGGTTTGAGCTGTATCATCATCTAACCACTGGGAAGAACAGACGGAGGTGGAGGGGGGGGGCAGCATCAAAAAAAGGTAATCAAAAGGAATCAGTGAGCAACATAAGATAAAACAAAAACTCCCCTTTCTCCTCTTCCTGCCTTGTTTCGCAGTTTGGAGAAAAGGGAAGGAGACATGAAATGAGCATCGGTGTGTGGAGAAAAAGATTGTTGCTGATTTCCACAGTTTCACTCAACACACTCCTGCTGAGTTAATAAATCTGACCTCTGCTTAATTAAAATAACAAACCATCCTCCACTGAGGGGGGATGGAAAAAAAAGGAGAAGCAGTTTGAGAATTATTCTAACTAATCGCTAATTAAGATTTTGCAAAAACAACAAGAAACCTGTCAAGGAGGATGTCTCTATTTTTAGAGTATATAATATATGAAGAAAGAGCAGCTGTGTGTAGGCACCTCCCTCCAAAGTTACAGCTCCTGTGGAGGGAGCGGTGTTACTGTTGCTTCAGTAAGCTAGAAGAAATCTAATTGAGCAGTGCATTTAATACTTTAGTTAAAACTACTGAAGAGAAAAAGAAAAAAAAAATCTCCTAGAACAAGCAACCCAGCAGGAAAACCATCACATTTACAAGTGGTTATTTAGGATGTTAGGCTACTGCGCCCTTTTCTGAGGAAAGAATCAGTTGCTTCGTTAATTGCTAATTTTGTAGTGTTGATCTTTTGACCAAGCAAGGTGAACGAGGCCAGGAACACAGTCACAACATAATGATTGCGCTGTAATAACTGCGTCTTCTCTCTAGTCTTGAATCTTGGCCCCTGCTACCGTGAGGGCTGTAATTCTGCAGCAAGGAGTGTTAAGAGGATATCATTATCCTGTGTTTTCCGACTAAGCTGCAGATTTGGTTAAATATAGTAGCCTTTTTTTCTCCCTCTCTCTCTCTCTCTGGTTGTTGTTTCCTCTCTCCTTTTCAGTTTTGCATTAAAGCTGGGTCAAGTCGACCCCTCCCATGGCAATTCTTTTTCAAACAGAGCTGCCAAAGCGCCTCCTCCTCCTCCTCTGCCACAAATGTAGCCAATATCGATGCCATGCTCAAAAAACTGATTGAAAGGAGACTTACATGTTTCAAAGCATGCTGGGAGCTGGGGGCCAGGCGAAAGCCCAAAGAATTAGGGCTGAGACAGTCACCAGTATGCTATAAAAAGGCAACATATGCCCCACAAGTCCAGCAGTGCACCGCCGATGCAGGCTGTGTTTCTGAAGGGAGTTTTGAATGAAAATGTACATATATTTTTACATTTTTATGTTATAATTGAAAAAAAAATCCCTCTTTTTCTTTGGATTAAATTGAAAAGTATTAAAAAATACACGTAAGCGAGGGAATAAAACCTGTGGTCAGTTGCAATAAAATTTCAAAAGAAATGCTGTTTCTTATTTTTGAATGTCACGTTTTACTAATGATCTTATTTGACAGTGGGCACTAATCCATTCAGTTCCTCCAAAACCTCCCTTGGAATTAGGTCAGGGCAATGAAAACATGAGTGACGCGTTCACTTGGTCTTTATTTTGGAGCAGATTCTTTTTTCTTTTCTTTTTTTTTTGAAGGACACAGCAGAGAGACATGACACCACTGACTGAAAGTTAATTAATGAAAGTGTGATTTTATGAATCCCGTTTTATTCTCTGACATTCAAAGATCTCTTCAGAAATTATCAACAGCAGATTTGTGAAAAGAGATTTTTAATTAGTCCAAAGCCAATGAGTGAGGAGTGTCTCGATTTTTTCCGCTGATAGCCGCAGTTTATCAGAAGATGATAAAGGAGGAAAAAAAAATATAACCCATTCATCCAAATCCCCCAAAGAGTCCCATTGTTATATAGTGTTCGTCTCTAAAATCTGAGAACATAATAGAAATTCTGTGGCGAAGTGTGGAGCTGCACACTAACGTTTGCATATTTATTCAGCTGTCATATCTATCTGAGCAGATCATCAGAGGAGATAAACTAAAGAGATGAGGGAATAATGGCTCTCTCTGAGAGGCTGCCGAATGATACAAGCATATTCCTGAAAAACACCAGGAACTGGGTAAACAAGAATGTACTCTACAAAGCCCATGCAATGCAGAAATGAGCTGCGGTTAATGATGGTGATGATGGCGACGATAATGATGATGAAGATGCGGTGAATAAAATTTGAATGATGGAAAAGTTCTGAGGGGTAACAATGCAAACAAAAAGCGAAACTTCTCCTCCGTCGCTTGAAACTGGCTACTTCAACGAGGCAAACCAGACACTGACAGCATGCATTATTCACTCCGTTATTTTTACCCTCCTGTGTCCAGCAGTGATACAAACCTGTGTGCACGAAGCAGCTAATGTCTTCATTCCCATATAGATGCAGTGGAATGGGTGCTCGCAGCACACTGAGTAACCTTTGTGGAAAATGTTCCTGAAAAGAACACAGCCTCTGACATTTAGTGAAAGAAGCCTCTAAGGTCATGCTGTTGATACCTCTTGTGAAAACTCAAATGAAACATTATCAGGGGGCAGGGAGGCATGCACAAAATGTTCCCTGTGATTTGCACTAGATACATGCAGAATGCCCCTTTTTTCTCCTCTCTTTTTTTTTTAAACAGCACGCGTTTGCACGAGTTGGAGAGGTTGACCTCTCGTTTCGCTGCTGCGGCACTTTGATAGGCATTCATCTGTGAGCGAGGCTATCACGGGTAGCCTCGTGTCATCTATCCCTCAATGCATATGTGCACCCACTCAGTGAGGACAGTATAGAACAGCTAATTGAACAATATCAAGGATGTGACAAGAGGACCAGAGGAGAAACTCTGCTCAATGGTGCCATCTAGTGCTTTAACAGAATGAGCTCTACAGTACAGTAAGAGCTCTCACCCCCTGCTACTGCTGCTGCTACTGCTGCTGCTGCTGCCGAGGAAGTTTGGATAACAATTATCTGTTGTATTTGCATTAATGTGATTGCTTTGTCTGCAGACTCATCTGACTGCAATTATAAAGAGTAGCATTAAAACACTAATTAATTAACTCAATTGTGGGTAGATTGATTAATTCTAAACAAACATGAGATCGCAGCAAGCAAATGAGCTCTGGAGTGCCGATGCATCTGGGAGTGCTGCTGCAGAAGACATTTTGATTATCTGCAGACACATGTAGTTGCAAATCTTTTAATTAACATAAATAGATAGTGGGAGTGAGTCGGTTGTACAATTCTCCTACTTGTTACTTGTAATCATAATTTGGTCAGTTTTTTTTTTTTTTTAAAGGATGAGGGTGTAAATGTGCTGCAGTTGCTTTGAGGGGTGGCTCAATTATTCCAAAGTTTGCTGCGCATGTGCGCGGGCGTGCACACGTGCACATGCGCAGCCCGTAGCGTAAGTGTGAGTTTTGAGAGCGGAGCAAAATGAGTCTTGACATGGAAAGTCATCCCCACAAAAAGAGATGATCAAATTATGATCGAAACAAAACAGATGGCCACATAAATCACCCATTCACGTGTTGGACTGGTGCCTCCGTTGCAAAACTATGAATCACTGCCTATCGATGGGAGGATCAAAACAGAAGGGCTGCGATGAATGCAAACAAATCCAAAAGATATTACTGAGATGAGGAGCATTCATCCTCATCCTCATTCATGGAGGTTTTTGTTCAGATATCATATTGTTTTTGGTAAAATGTCCACAAAAACCCAAAACCGAATAAAAGATGAAATGTTGACAGTGAGATTGAATGATTTTCTGTTAATGTGATTTTTCTGTGTGTGTACACGTGTTTTATGTTTAAAATGATGAGCCTTCAGAGAGAATTTCTTACAGATTGGTGATTTTGATGCAAAAATATCTCTTTTTTTTTTTCATTGCACATTTTTCATGCATGCACACACCTTCATTATCCAGAAAAAATCCTGGGCTCCTGAACTAGATTTAAAAGGGAGCAGTCAGTCAGAGCTCCCTTTCTCAGTGTGCTGTCAGCATCTGCACATGCAGAAAAGCCTAATCAGAGAGATACCAGTAAAGTGCATGTAATACTTTAGAGATTTAATGCAGTTTTTAATTGGATAGAGGCCCATTATTTTTCAATACAGAAGGGGCACTGAGGCACATAAAGCTCTTGAATATTTTTGCAAATCGTGTTCAACAGCATAGTGATTAACCATGGCACTAAATTTGCCTCACAAAATGAAAAGCAAACTTCATGCAAGGCGTAATTTAATTGTTTCCCTTCACATTTTCTGCCTCCCATTGTTGGAAGCTTAACATTTTTAGAGTCTGCTTAACAGCTGCCTTGTGATGCTTGAGCTCCAACATTGTGACTGACAAATGTTTTGAAGTAGCTGCAGACTTCCTAGTGTCTTTGCAGGCAACGTGTCAGGGAATCTGACTTCACTTAATGTCACATTTGAAGCCTTCTTACATGGATTTAAAAAATAATAATAATAATTTAAGGCTCCAAATTACCACTAAATGTATAATTCAATATTTGTAATGCATCTGCTATTTTTTTTTTAAAAATTTGTTTCTTTTTTAAAAAAAATTGTCAGCACAACTCAGCTGCACATTCATGATCCACATTTTTACACAGAGGCAGCAAATAAAAAAGGACAGATATTTCCAAAATGTCCCTGCACCTGGAATTGCATAAATGTTTTTCTTTAAACCACTGCCTACTCTCAGATAATATAAATATCTGCTTTGCGTGCAAATGTATATTATTTTTGTTCCAACATATCACATAATTGTGTTGAGCATTTTTTTTAATTGTACCATAAAAGATTTGAGCAGTCAGAACATCAGGTCACGTTTTCATTGCAACCTGAGGAGAACACTGCCATCTGGGCTGCAATTAGTGGAAATGCAATTCTGGGCCATTTGCTTGTTTGCATGAATATCCAGAGTCAGAAGCAGAATCGTGTTAATTACTGGTTATGAATTTTCAAATATAATACATTATTTAATTTAAAAATAAGAGCAGGATTATTGAAATGTGTATTCCAATGAAACTGTTACAAATACAGTGTATCGGCTATAGAGAAAAACACTTGAAACAATAATGCTGTGGCTATAAATTGATTACAAGCAGCACGCGAGTGTTGTTGGTTACTGTGTGCAAGGCGTGAAAGGACTCGCAGAGGGTGAAACTTATGCACAGCCTGTGTTGTGAATGAAAGTGTGCAGATGGTTATGCTACATTTCTGTTGAATCAAAAATGCCAAGTAGTGGTTACGTTTAAAAACTGTAGTAGCACGCTGATGGATGAGTGGGTTAGTCATCAGTGGGATGCACCCTCTTCTTTAGCATGATCCATTTCAGCGTATCCCATATAAGAGAGGAGGTGATATAAATTACAGGACATGGGTGGGGATGCTGCGCACTGATTATCTGTGTTTTCTTTATTTACTTTGCAGGTGTGTTACAGTACTGGAGCATGGACATGGTGGCAGTAACAAGAGACGGTGTGCTGTTTCTTCTGCTGGGATTTTTAATGATCATCTTCCTGAAGATGGAAGCTCTAAAAACATGGAAGGCCGCATGAACCTGAAAGCTTCCACTTTGGGAGGGTTGTTTCTACCGGGTAAAGCCCAATAAAAACTGAAGCACAGTAAAGCAGGTCTTTCACGTAGCTCCACTTAGCAACTCTGATTTTGTTTGACAAACTACCTCTTAGAAATGCATTTAAGTTAACAGCAAAACTACAAATAAAAGTCTGGCAGATTTAAATAAAATGATTTTAGATAAGCAAGGAGACGATTTTCATTTCCTTTGCATTAAAATCTACTGTGATTATTCAGCAGAAATTCAATAAATCATTTACAGAAATTCCAGTCTAACCGCTGCGTGATCTTCTTTTCTTCTTCCTCACATCTGCAGTATCTTTAACGCACATTTGCTGTAGCTGCAATGTGATATGTGGATTTGTGCTACAAACGCAGTAAACAAGCCTCTCGCTGCCTGAGCGGAGAGCACTGATAATCTGCCTGAGCATTATCTTATGTCACTTTTTTGTGCATGCTATGCCCTTCTAATGCCAGAGTTTTTACCATGTCAACACTCAAAGCCGCGCTCGCTGAATTTCAATTCAGTCATAAAAGAAAGTGACATCTGTGTTGGTTTGTAGTGCCGGTGGAGGAAATAAAATGATAACAACAGCCTTGCTCTAAATCCAGCAGAATGGCAACTTCCCTCATTCAGCAACACAGAGACTTTTGAGGAGATGCCATTGCTGCCTCATTGCTTTTTCACTCCCTCTGATTACTCCTCTCATCTTATGTAAATCCTCTTAAGTCACATGTTATTGTTTATTGCAACTGTGAAGGTTAGGTGTTCCTAAGCCTTGTGCGTGCTCTTATCTCGCCAGTGCATGCATCTTTGTCTCTCCGATGTGTCTTGTTTTCGTAATACACTAATGGATGGGAAAAAGTTGTCTGGACTGATGCGGCGAAGACAACCAATCCACTGCAGTAAAATATTAATCTCTCCCGGTGGCTAACAACTCTTCATGAAAGAGAGGCAGTTGCATGCTCTAGGGATATCACGGCATTATCAGCAGCCTGCTGTGTTTGGGTTTTTTTCCTTTATATTAAATATAAACAGTTCCAACAGATGTGTTTATTTATTGGTGGTGGAAGTCAAAGGCTTTCTTAGCAAATGACCACGCTCTTCCAAAGGATATGCTCTTCAGGTGTTCCACTAATACTGATTTAATATATGTGTTGCTGCCACTGTTTCCACAAGTCAAAATGTGTGCCTTCAAACAGTTATCTAGAAACAGAGGTGACATACTTGCTTTTAATACTGAAGCTGAAGTCTCTTTTTCTGGTAGCAGGAAGTGAAAAATGAACTTTTGCCAGTGGATTGTTCAACATTTCTTGATATATGATCTTTTGTAATGCGGTGTTATTTTTTTTTAAATATGTATTCATATTTACAAACTGTGGTATTATAAGACATGATAATATTTATACATTTTTATTGTATATTTGTTTTGAATTCTCTGTATGTTTCTCAGATCCTTAAACTCCATGTTTGTAGTCCACAACTGCTTTAAAACTACATTTCCCTTGAATATTGTGTCAGGGAAACAAACATCCTTAATTAGGTTTTCATGGGTTTGCTTTTTGTTTGCTTAAAGGAAGCTTGTACAGTATAACACAAAACTACAAACACTAAACACTAAAATAATATTTTCATATTCAGAAATGTTTTGTAAAGTGCAAAGACTTGAGATTGTACATCTACTATGTCTAAGTAAACAGTGCCGTTGCTTTACACGGGATCTTTCTAGAAAAAGATGCCACTCATACACATCTCACAGTTTTTACAATATGAGGTAACTAATATTTCTATTCAGCTGCTTGAGTATCTTGGAAAATTTTGGCAATAGTAATGTGTGCGATGTAAAGGGCATTGATCTCTGAGATAATGGAACCACAAAAAGTACACTTTTCCCCATGATACCTTGAAACATATATTTTTTTAAAGCACTATAATGTCAGTGACCACAGTGTGTTTGGTGATTTGATGAAACGTTACTCTAGAATTTGTTCCTTCTACAGGAATCTGTTTTCCTTTTCTGTTCCTGAATCAAGTGTAGTTATAAATTAGTGAGGAGATGGAAATAAAGTAGATTTTTGGCTTTCGAAATCAAACTTTAGGTTTAATATCTGAAAAGGTTTCATAGATACATAGAATCCTAATATAAAAGGACTATCATAGTGACGGATTCCAAATTTCTACCCAAATACTCAGTAAATTTTGACTGTGAAAGTTAAAATACAATGGTCTAAATCATCTCATATGTTTCTATGCAGGGCTTTTTCTGCAAATATAGAGTTTAGATAAGTATTATATCAATTTATGACGTCTTCATGAGTGCAAGGCAACAACAGTATTCCGTTACTGGAAATAACTGATATACAATATCATATTCAGAGTGCAGCTAGATTTCCTTCCTGAGGGCCCCTGAGACTGTGCCTTACAGTTTCATTATTTCTGCAAGCAAAAGGAAATTAATCTGTGAACTGAACGTATGATTTAATTACGTTTACTGACACAAAATTGATTAAACTGAACTGATTAATAACAATTCAGAAAAAATAACCGTTTTAGTGATTTTCTCAGCTTTTCACTATGAGAAAATTTATGCTACACATTTCAATATTTTACATATGGAACAGTTACTTATTTATTAGTTATTAAAGACATCGGCTCAGTTTTGGCACACAGTGAGTCAGTCCATCCAAGACTTCTATGATATTCTCCACATTCTTATGCATACCGAGTTAGTGTAAATCATTATTAGGAAGGCCAAATCTTTTTGGGTTACTGACCTGGGGCGTTTCTGTCCTTTGACATCTCATATGAACTTTGGAGTTGACCTGCGTAGCTTCTTTGGCACAGCTTCTGGGTTCCACTGCACACAGACGATCTCAGCGTCAGAGCGCAGAGATCGGTTCAGTTTGCGCAAATTGTGTCTTTACGCAGTCCTAACACTCTGAGTTGCGCGGAGCAGGAATGGAAGAGCCCAGCGGGATCCTGATTAAAGGAGGCAAAGTTGTGAACGAGGACTGCTCCGTGATCGGCGACGTTTACATCGAAAATGGGAAAATAGTTGAGGTTGGACTGAATCTTCAGATTCCAAAAAGAGTGCGAGTCATTGATGCCACCGATAAACTGGTGATCCCCGGTGGCATCGACACGCACACGCACATGGAACTGGCGTTCATGGGAACCAGAGCTGTGGACGACTTCCATATTGGAACCAAAGTAGAGTTTCATTTAAAATGAATCTGTCATATTAATTTCATGTTGCTTGGCAAGATATGTTTGGCTATGTTTAGCAAATCAAAAAAGCTGGTAGTAAGAGTAATCACCTTCACCTATTATGAGTGGAAGTGGAAGTGCATGCGATGGATGCAAGTCCTATTTTTCTTTTTTAATCAAAAGCTGAATTTGGAATTTGAGAGTAGAATCAAATGAATATTGGATAAAATATGAATAAAACACTACAGCGACTTGAGAATCACCTCTGTCTTAAAATAGCATCAGTATGCAGTTTTGCGTCATTTGACAACAGCTTTAATTCAGGGAATTTAAGCAAAATATTGCATAATTTTTTGGGAAGGAAAATACATAGACAGACACTTTTAGAAGCTCAAAAATAATTGGACAAACAAAAATAATTTCATATATTAAGTTGTTTTGAATACTTGGATGAAAATCCTTAAGTCAGTGACTGCCTGAAGTCTAGAAGCTGTGGAAATCACTGAATGCTGTGTTTCCTCTCTTGAGATGCTCTGCCAGGCCTTTACTGCAGTCAAGTTCGGTTGTTTGTGTGTCTCTCTCTACCTTCAGTTTTGTGTTTAATAACTGAAAAGTATGCTCTGTTGGGTTGATATCAGGTGACTGATTTAGCCACTGAAGAACATCCCCTTCCTTTACCTCGAGCAGTGGGAAGTGCAAATCCATTTTGCAACATTTGGTTGAATCTGATCAGAGATTATAGCCCTGAACGCTTCAGAATTCATCCTGCTGCTTCTATCAGCAGTCACAAAAACACAAATCAATAAACACTTTGACTAGTTCCACTGGCAGCTGTACATACCTATGCAATAATATTGCCTCCACCATGTTTGGCAGATGGTGAGGTGTGCTTTGGATCATGAGCTGTTTCTCTCCTTCTCCACAGTTTTCTCTTCCCATCATGTCTCCATTCCTCTCTTGATTGTATTCTTTGACACTGATATATCTACCTCCTCGAGACGTTGGTTAGATGTTGGGAAATTGTTTTTCTTAACTGTGGGGGTAACTCTGTTGTCAGAGTTAGCCTTCTTCTCAATGCAGTTTGATTCAGTTTCATTTATGTGGCTCCAAATCTTCTTGATCCCGCAAAGAATTAATCTGCAGGACAAAATCAGATCAGAGGTCATTGTAAAGCTGATGCCCACGACTTCTCAACATTTGTATCAGGTGTTATTTTAATGGGAGTGACAATAAGAAATCTATCAATCATTGTTTATTCAGGCACCATTCACAAAGATGATTGTTTTTAACATCTGGACTAGTAGCCACACTCAAATCACTTTTTTCCCAGCATTTTCTACTTCACAGGTTAATCATTTGCTTACTTCTCTGTGGTAATGTGTGCATTTCACCAGGCTGCTCTGGCAGGAGGGACCACAATGATCCTGGACTTTGTCATCCCCCAGAAGGGCAAGTCTCTTCTGGAGGCTCATGACCGATGGCGTGAGACGGCTGATCCCAAAGTTTGCTGCGACTACTCGTTGCACGTTGCGGTCACATGGTGGAGTGACAAGGTGAATGAGAGTGAATCCTTTTGTTTTAGTAGACTACTAGTATTTACTGTCTAGACACTAAAACTAATGACACTAGGTCAAGTAGGTTTGCCCAGTCCAAATATTGCTGCCCCCTTTTCCCCAGAGCTCCATACATGTCTCCTTTATTACAATCATTTTTCTTTTTTAGGTCAAGAAAGAGATGGAGACTCTGGCCAGAGAGAAAGGAGTAAATTCCTTCAAGATGTTTATGGCCTATAAAGATGTGTTTATGCTGCAGGATTCTGAGCTATATGCTGCTTTTGCTCAGTGTAAGGAGGTCGGAGCCATAGCTCAGGTTCATGCTGAGAATGGAGATTTGATTGCAGAGGTTGGTGTGAACCACACGAAACAAATGAAAACAGATTTTGAAAAAGAAGTTGCTTGTATTAATGAGCTACAATTTTTGTTTTTTTCTTACAGCTACTTATTGCCTATACTGTACAGGGGGGAAAAAGTTGCTAATAGTAAAGTAGATCTGATATTTGACACTCCAAACTTAAGCAATATGGTTATTTTTTGTAAAATATCAAGAGTTTAACTTGAGAAATGAAACAACCTAAGCGTGGTGAGATACTAAAGCTAAACAACACAAGCCTTTATGCTGTTTTTGATTTTCTGTCAGTGAAGGTTTTGTAAGTGCAGCTCAGGTAATCAGTGTCAGAGTATAAACACACCAGAGCCCACAAGGAATGCTAAGTTAATGTTTCACCCTGATGGCAGCTAAGCTTCACTTTGTGTCCAAAGAATAACAAACACTGTGGCTGTGAGGAACAGAGAGGAACTGTGGTGCTGAATGAGGAAGACAGGAGCGGCAGAGAAGCATGTGAGAGTTGTGCAGGACATGTATGAGGACAGGGAATAGTGGTGAGAAGCGCAGTGACAGAAGGGTTCAAGGTGGCAGTGGGATTACGTCAGGGATGGGCTCTGAGCCCCTTCTTGTTTGCAGTGGTGATGGATAGACTGACAGATGAGGTCAGCCAGGAGTCTATGTCTAGACTATGATGTTTGCACACAACATTGTGATCTATAGTGAGCATGCAGTAGGTATGTTCTGGAAAAGTATTAAAAGTTAGTTGAAGCAACACACATTACATTTGTGTGAATGAGAGGGAGACAGGTGGAAAGGAGAACATCCAAGGAGTAGTGGTAGTGAAGACAAGATGAGTCTATGGATGGTCAGTGATTCAAAGCAATGGCATGAGAAGTATGGAAGAGAGTCGAGGCTGGATTAAGACTAATGTCAGTGATAATTTATGACAGAAGGACAGAAGCATGAGTGAAAGGGAAGGTTTACAAGATGGTAGTGAGACCTGCTATGATTTATGGTTCGAAGAAGGTAAAGCTAACAAAAAGACACGAGGTTGAGCCGGAGGTGTGCAGGGCTGAAGATTTTCATTGGCAGTGACCCGAAAGGACAAGATTAGAAACGAGTACATCAGAGGGACAGCTCAGGTTGAGCAGTTTGGAGACAAAGATAGAGAGACAGGTCTGAGATGGTTTGGACACGCGCTGAGGAGGGATAGTGGATATACTGGAACTTTGTGGAGCTACCAGGCAGGAGGGAAAGAGGAAGACCTCAGAGGAGGTTTATGGGTGTAATAAAGGAAGCATTCAGAGGACTGATTTGACAGAAGAGGATAGGGATATGTTGGGATGGAGGCAGATGGTCCGCTGTTACCCCTGAAAGAAGAAGATGAAGAAGGTTGGTTGAAAGCCCCGTGACACGCGATGTTGGAGCAATGCCAAGGAAAAAAGATGAAATCTGTCATTATCTGTCACCAGAAACCTTCCCCACAGATATTTTGACAAGTTATGTCAGGATAAGCATAGGTATAATTGATAGCATATATCCAGTTAAGGTGTTCAAGTTTCAGAGGGATAGGAATAGTCATGGTGGCTCACTGAATTGACATGAATTGGAAATTAACGATGTAATTTCTATTAATATTAGACAGAACTGCAGCTACATTCAGACAGTCAAAATCCCCACTATGAGAAAGATCTGTTATTTCTTATGTGCATTTTCCAGCATTTTTTCAAGTGTCATGGCAAAAAACTACCACCAGGGGGTAGCAAATACTCAACAACAACTCGTGGATCTGTTGTTGCTCAGAGCAACATGAATACTGTATTATTGCTGCTTGGAAGTGTGTTAAATGTCTTTCCAGCACTACAGTAAGGCACTCACATGTTGTTATTCATAGTAGCAAATTTTAATTCAATCGAATCAATATAGATTCATCAAGTATAAATCTGACTGTCTGGTCAGTCCGTCTCTGCCTTGAAGTGCCACCGTGCCGTGTTAACCTTCCATCTCCTTTAACCTTTAATCCTGACTTGTTGTCCCTGCTGTGAACTGACAGGGGGCTAAGAAGATGCTGTCCATGGGCATCACAGGACCAGAGGGCCATGAACTGTGTCGGCCAGAAGAGGTGGAGGCCGAAGCCACCCAGCGAGCTATCACCATCGCCCATGCTGTCAACTGCCCGCTCTATGTGGTTCATGTCATGAGTAAATCTGCCGCCAAGGTTGTGTCTAACGCACGCAGAGATGGTGAGTGTGGACTCCTCCCTCCTGCTGTTTAAAGAGGGTGAGGCTGAGAGCTGATGAGCTTCAAAACTGGTTTCAGTTTTCTTTGTTTTATGTTTTAGTCAAATATTGAGTTATACAGTGTTTGCACATTTTGTTTTTTGTTGCCATGGCAAAAAATAAAGCCACTGAGAATTTTATCTCAGCATGAGGTTTCTGATTGCTCTCGAGCAGATAAAGTATACTCGGTTTTAGTAAACATCCGACACAGGTTTTTTCTTTCTTTCTTTCTGAACAGGGCGTGTAGTGTTTGGGGAGCCAATTGCAGCTGGTTTGGGCACTGATGGTACCCACTGTTGGCACAAAGACTGGGCCCATGCTGCTGGTTTTGTCATGGGTCCTCCGCTTAGACCTGACCCCAGCACACCTGGGTACCTTATGGACCTACTAGCTAAGTAGGTAGAACTGAAAGTCCAGCAATATTGCTTGCTGGTGGTTTTTATTCAGTGCAGTGTGTGTTTTTTTCCTGTCTCTCTCCCCGTACCCCCAACCAGTCGTGACAGATGGCTGCCCCTCCCTGGGCCTGGTTTTGCTGGAGGTTTATTCCTGTTAAAAGGGAGTTTTTCCTTCCCACCTTCACCAAGTGGTTTCTCATAGGGTACAGTCTGATGGTTGGAATTCTTTTTCTATTGTTGTAGGGTCTTTACTTATATAAAGTGCCTTGAAGCAACTGTTGTTGGGATTTGGTGCTATATAAATGAAACTGAGTTGAATTGAAATTCAATTCGGTTTGTATTTTGGCTACAGCTACAGATTTTTTTAGGCTATGGGAGTTTAGAAGTTCAGAATCCCATGTGATCCCACGCAGAATCAGCTAATACAGATTTATCCAAATCAGACAAAATGTATCTGGATCAATTGTACTATGTTTTTGCTGATTTTTTGCTGCTACAGTTTTTGTTTGTGCTGGTATCATTTTGAAAATATTAATAAAAGAACATTTCTGAAGTAATTTAAAAGCATGCCACTTGGTGCGTATTAGTTGGACCTGAATCAGAGGTTCTGTTGACGAGTTAGGTCCAGCAGGCCTCAGGTTGGAGCACCAAACCCTAAACAGCTTGAAAAATACATAGTTTGTATCTGTCATTGTTCCATGTGATAAAAATAGCCCAAAAATTGTTTGGTCAAATTGTTCATCCAAGGTCAACCACATTGACCTTTGAGAAACTTTTATTAATATCTTTAAAATGATAGAGGCACAAAGAGCCATTTTTGCAGCACAAACATTGAATACCACGTCTGTTGGATTTAAAGAAGGTGGGGATTTTAGCATTTTAGGATCATGTTCACATATGACATCTTTGCATGACAGAACTTTCACTTGCAATTTTGAATGGTACGACAGACTGTGTTAACAACAGTGATTTCTGGAAGTGTTTCTGAGGCTGTGCAGCTATTCCTATGACTAAATCATTCAGTCTGAAGGCCTGTAGATCAGGGACAACTAATATTCATTTTGAGCCTTATCGATTGTGCACTGAGATTTCTCCAGATTCTCAGAATCTTTTAGTTATATTTTTTTCTGTAGATGATGAAATATTCAAAGCTTTAGCAATGTTATGTTAAGGAAAATTATTCACAAATTGTTCCACAATTCGTACAGTTTTTTTTTTTTCAGATTGGTGAACCTCTGCCCATCTTTACTAATGAGAAACTCAGCCTCTCTAAGATGCTCTTTCTATACCCAGTCTCATTATTGACTTTTGTCAATTAACTTAATTAGTTGCAAAATACGTTAGCTCCAAATTAGCTCAAAATGAACTAAGATTTTCCATGAAATAGTAAAAATGTCTCAGTTGAAAAATTTGATGAGCTTTCTATATTCTATTGTGAATAAAATGAAGGTTTATAAGATTTGATAATTTGACATGCTGTCGCAACTTTTTTGGGAGTGAGGATTTAGAATTGACCAAAGTGACCCTCAAGGTTACTGATACATTTTTTAGGTTATTCCATCATCAGTTTGGACATAACAGTCATTTTCCTTCTGTTCATTGTGCCAGTGATGATCTAAGCGTGACAGGGACGGACAACTGCACCTTCTCTGTGTGCCAGAAAGCCCTGGGCAAGGACGACTTCACCAAGATCCCTAACGGTGTGAACGGTGTCGAGGACAGAATGTCTGTCATCTGGGAAAAAGGAGTGGTTAGTACTAAGGATATACTCACTTTTTTAGTTGGCTCTTTTTAAAGCACCGGTTTCTTGACAACAAGTTTTAAAGATGCCATGTGGTTAATGTTCGCATAACAAAAAGTAGCAAATACACATTTTTGACTCTGTACTGGCCCATTTGCATTCATGACGGCGTGCCATGATGTTTAATGTTGGGTTACTGTTTTTACTATCAAATATTAATAATTCTACTTTTCTCACAATTATTTGGATGATATGCGTATTTCTTTTTTCCTGCAACACACAATAAACTCCCAGAGGTGCAGATGGCTGCACGATTGCAAGCACTGCATTTTCTGGCCATTGTTGTGGGGACTGTGTATCAGCTCAGCTGCCCCAAGGCCACTGGAAAGATTTACTTTGTGCAACAGTGCTTACAAATCACACATTAGATGATATTTTGGCAGAAATGAGTTGCTTGCACTGACCTTTTGTCTGCTAATTCTGTGTATTGTTGTCATCCAGTGTGGCCCCCTAACTCAAACTGGGTGCTTTGTGCATTTTCTTCTCCCCTCAGCATAGTGGCAAAATGGACGAGAATCGATTTGTGGCTGTCACCAGCAGCAACGCAGCAAAAATCTTCAACTTCTACCCGCAGAAAGGCCGAATCGCCAAGAACTCGGATGCTGATGTGGTTATATGGGACCCAAGGATGACCAGGTGAGAACTCCAGCTCAGGTCATTCAGCAGTGTGGAAGAAATCTTTAGAAATCGAGCAGTGAAAGAAAGCCTTCAGCTGGTGTACGTAAAGTTTTAAAAGTGCATTATGAATGCAAATCCTGATGTTAAAAATGGTAACGTCGCCACTGTCTCCATCAGAGCTCCATCACACGGTGATGCTGAACCATTTGGCACACTTGAGAGCGTGTCTTAAGGGTGCCAGGCACTTCACTAACTAAGATAAGGTTTTTAAGTTTAGCTGTAAAGCATGTAGGCGACAGATACAGGCACCTAAAAAGAGAAGAGCTATCTTTCATCCTGTGCCACGTCAACACTAACGCACTCACTAACCCTCCACATAAGCTGATTACGTCTATGCTCCATCCAAAAGTCGGTGTATGTCATCACTTATCTATAGCTGCAAATTAAAGCATAACACAATTTACATATGAATGAAATTCATCACTCTATTAAAAAAAATTTAAATTGCTGTTTGGTAATTTTATATTTTTAGGAAAAGATTTTAACACACTTACATAAGGCATGAGTGAGACGATGCTGATGGGTCATGGTAAGAATTTTGAAACTGACGAATATTTCATGTGGGAGCTAAACCAATTTCCTTCGTGCAGAATACACGGCGTTATGGCTGCTTTCAGGAATGTGCTCAGAATATCGCAAAACTGGTCATGTGATTGTGTTGTATTATTTGAGCTGTTGTGTGAAGCACAAGCACAAACGAAGACAGTTTGCGTTCCAGCATCATGTGTACTGTAGCACAATCTTATATGACCTGGAAATAGCAATGCACCGCTCTGTTTGCTGAAGGATCTGGGCTGCGTCCCTCAGGGATCTAACCCACTGTGGATGTGAGTTGATGAAGAGCATATTAAACCCCAGTGTAATTTTCTGTAAATGAATTTACTGATAATAATACAAAAACAACAAAAAAAGATTATGTCAGGACCAATAAACTCCACAGTTGTTACTATGACGTGCTTTCCAGTTTGTCTTTCCTCTCAGACCTGTCACTCCTGGACATCAGCTGTTGTCCATTTAAGTTGTGTCTTTACCATATGCGCATGTCTGTGGAAGTCATAATGCCTTTCAAGCATGAGAGCGCATTGTATTTGATTGCTGCACAGTGAATTCATCTGTGAAACTGTGTAATTAATTTGCCGTCAGCACAAGTGTCACTTCATAACATCCGGGACCAGGGGCCACAAACAGTTGCATAACCGCCTCCCCCCCACAAAAAAACCCAAATCCCTAGGAAGCTCACTCAGTTGACTTGTTTCTCATAATTGGGTGAGCTGAATAATGAGGACACATCTTGTTTTCGTCAGTGCACACTAGGCATGGTGTCTGGCTTCACAAATCCACAGGAAACATGTTTGTGAATGGAGAGTAAAAGGGGTCAATGAAAAAAGAAAGAAAGACATCCGGTGCATTTCATGGAAGCAGCTGAGTCACACTTACTTTGCTGTTCCCTGCTGACTTGGTCTTTCACTCAAATGTGATTTATTTGTTCGACATCATCAGTTTGTACTGTGCAGAGCATTTCATACATTTATTATGAAGAGATTTTCTACAGTCCTAATCAACTTACTTCACGTAGTTGTGCAAATATACATGTTGTAACTTAAAGCTGCTGTGATCAGTCATTTTCTGCAGATTGCCCACTCCTCTCTCTCTCTTATATTTTTGTTTGTTGGTCCAGTCAATTCCAACTTTGGTTTCAGTTTTTGATTGAATGGGCTCGAGTTAGTAATTATATGGAATCTGTCTGTGATAATACAGCCACAAATTCACATTAACTCCCATTAATTTGATGCTGTATACATCAGAAATTCAGACGTTTGTCAACATGCATAAATACATTGGGTGACTTTCATGTGTTTGGCTGATCATATACACCTGTTCAGCTGTTGGTTGAACAGGTGTACCTTTTTTACATTTTAATCCAGAAACTAAAAACTAAGAAACGAAGAAATTCTATCATTTCTTTATAAATCAAACCTGGCAAGCCCGTGTGAACTAAAGCCCCAGTTTCCTGTCCTTAGCTCACAGGCGTGGCACCCAATATGGTCTTCTGTTGCTGTAGGCCATCTGTTTCAAAGTTCGACATGTGTACATTTAACAGCAGTATTGTCATTGTACACCATTTAAATTACTTTAATAATTTCTGCTACTAAACTCCATCACAGCTATGCTAAATTTATTTTGCTGAGAACTGAAAAATGTTGCCGCTCTTGTGTTTCTTTGTTCATATTTCCCATCAGGTTCCAGCTTGCACAGTCTTTTTTTATATCTGGATACTGGCTATGCTGCAATATTATGTGGCTGTGCTCACGCAGCAGCCTTTGGATAGATGCCACAATAATGTAATAGGCAGCAGTGAAAATGTTGAGGTGCCTTTTTATTGTCTGAAAGAAGCTTAGTGTATGTGCTTAGTGAGCCTTTAAGAGCCTCACATGAGCAAAAGTTTTGAATAATACATTATATTACTGCTGCACAGTGAACCAACTGCAAGTACATCTTGGCCTGATTCAATCAGTTTCAGATGAGGATGGACTGCATTAAGTTTTCACAATAGATTTATCCTTTTCTTTGGTATTCAGAAAGCATCCAGCAATTATCTAACGCAGGCTACATGTGACCAATGAGTTTAGCTCATAAAAAGCCTCCACTGACTGTTTTTAAAGCTGCCAATGTATCTTTATGTAGGAAAATATCTGCCAAGACTCATCACCAGGCTGTGGACTACAACATCTTTGAGGGTATGGAGTGTCATGGGGTACCTGTCATTACCATCTCCAGAGGCAAAGTGGTGTATGAGGATGGGCAGCTGAAGGTGTCACCAGGACATGGCCAGTTCATCCACAGAAAACCATTTTCTGAGTTTGTTTACAAAAGAATCAAGCAGCGGGAGCAGGTTAGTAAAGTCTTAGCGTCAGAAGTGTCACTGAAGTTCCACATTTTTTGGATGTGAACTTAATGGGTAGTGCATACACATACATATACAAAAGTGTTGCGATTTTGCAAAAAAATTTGCTCTTGAAAAAATGCACTCAAAAAAATCAAGTTGACATCAAGCGATGATTAGCTGGCCCTGAAACAGAGATTCTGGGTTCATCCAGGGCAGCATCAGGGAGAATTTCAGGGTTTGGTCCAAGAGTTCAGGCTGTATCACGATAGCTTTCATAGGTGAGTCTGAAAAATATCTTTAACACACAAAATATTCACACCATTTTTACACATCTGGTGTGTAAAAGCCTTTAGCCTAACTGTTCCCTCTTTTATTTACTATTTATGGTCAGTTGAGGTAAGCAAACTGGATGCTGGTTGTAGCGTCATATATGCTGTAAGCATATAAATTTGGATTAAATTACCCAGAATATTGCAAATAAGTATATCTCAATCAGATGAACTATACAGGAGACTACAGACTACAGACTCAGGTGTGATTTTGACTCAGTCTACTTCTGATATTTGCTAAAACTGATATTTTCCTGTGTCCATTCCAAGTGCAGATCATGAATTGCACAGAGGACATACATTGGCAGGACCGCTTAGCTGTAAAACACTTTTCATAGTTAATTCAGAATTATGAACTTGAAGCAACCAGACTGGGAGTAGATACCACGCACAGGATGACCTAATGTTTCTGTCTGCTTTGTATTTGACCTGCAGGTGAGGAAACCTACAGCTGTGACCAGAAAGCCATATGAAGGCAAAGTCATTTCTGTCTGAACACATACCTGGGAACTTAAAGGGCACCTTAAATCTCCAACAATGCAACCCAGAAGCTACCCATTGCACAAACAACAAGTGTTTTCTCAAAGACAACCTTCATTGGAGTAGCTTTTTGCATTTCAAGCATATGAGGGTTATAACATGTTGAATTTCTGCCTGAGTCAATGCTCCGCTGGAAGAGGAAACTGAGTCACATACAGCTGTATCTGCAGCCAGCTCTGTTCAGTACACAGATCACAAAAACCAACTCTGCTGCTGCAAACTATACATTTATTACTAACACCATTATGTAATAACGCAACTCACCATAAGAAATGCAAATCGGGTTTATGCATGAGTTCCTGGTTAGTAAATGAAAAGTCTCTAAATAGAAAAAAACAAACAAATTCACTGTATATTGTGTTCTGTGCTCTAAAACAATAGTAAATCAGCATTTATAGCTGTGTGTAATTATGCCTGAGTTTTCTTCTTCACAGCATGTTTTTGCATTTTTTACCCCCATCTTCTAAAATGCCAGTTGCCACTGGTAACAGAACTGTCTCTCACCCAAAAGCATCCTTTCCCTTTGATGAAATATTCATTAAAATACACTGACATGCATGTGGTAATAAGATTTACTCTGCTGACCCAGACGGACTCTGTGTTTGCATATTCAGCAGGCTCACACATCATTATACACTCCATCTATGCCCATGTATGGACTGCATTCATTCCTTCTCGTGGTAAAAAAGGTCTGCGGCTGTCATCGAGCATCATGTGGCAGCTTCCCATTGGGGCAGGCTTGCTGGCATGTTATTATGCCACAGGGCCAGTTGAGACATAGTGTGAGCTTATCAGGTTGCCACACGGGTCAGTGGTAGTGTGTGAGTCACAGAATGCCTACTCATCCTCAAGCAAGAATGCTTCTTTCCTCTTTTCTTAAACGGTGCAAAGGATGGTTGGGGGATGGTGGGGTATTGTACAGTGAATGGTGAGCCTATTTAAAATGGTGACCTGGCTATAACTTGAGTTTTCAAGCTTTAAACACAGAGGAAGTGATTCATACTAAATATTTACACTTTAACTAGTGTAACCCAAAGTATTTTTTAAGTGATCACAGTATTTCTAAGAATCAGGTTTTGCCAAACATGGTGATATCAATTAGTCTTGCTAACTGTAACAGCAATGAAAATGTTTAACCTGCAGTTGAAGAGGTATACTTAACTAACCAAAGTATGGGAGTAACTCAAAGTATCTATTATTCTAGTATTCTGAACTTCAAGCTGAGCATCAGAATAGTGAAGAAAGACCTTTCAAATGACTTACTCAAATAACCACTCGTTACAACCAAATGGCTATTGGTTGGATAACAGTGTAACACCATTCTTATGGCTGGTTCCAGCCTGATATGTGCCATGTCACAAGGCTGTAACAATCTCAACCTGGTGTCTTGAAAATGACAGTGAGTTCACTGTACATAAATGACCTGCATAGTCACCAAATCCCAGGCCAAAAGAGCACCTTTGGAATGTGGTGGAACCGAAGCTTTGCATCACTGATGTGCAGCTGACAAATCTTACGCAACGGCAAGATCCTGTCATGTTAATATGGAGCAAAATCTCTGTGGAATGTTTCCAGCACTTTGTTGAGTCTGTGCCGTGAGGAATGAAGGCATTTCTAAAGGTAAAAGGGCATCTTTGCAACGTATACCTAATGTAGTGGCCGCTAAGCATATGTTCTCACTTTGCCAGGAATTATATATTAAGTAAATATATTAATCATGACTTTCCTCAATTCTACAAGGCTGAGCCAGTGGTGACGCCTCTCCAACTGCAGCTGAGTGATATGATTTGAGCATACTACTATGTAGCGTGTGTGTACCACTAAGTATTTAAGTACGCAGAATGATAATAAATATACTGAGCATGTAGTGTATAGTATAGGATTTCTACTACTTAAAACATCTGTCATAAGCTGTTAAATAAAGGAAGTTTTTTTTGCAAATATTAATGCATAATGAACAAACACAGCCTAAGGGATTTCTCAAAACTGTGTATATACCAATAAGACAGTAATAAACTAATAGTATTTACCTGGGCTACACTACCCTGAGGAATACACATTAATAGCAGTTTTGACCTTTCCCTATTCACACATCACTGCATTTCTCACCTGTCACAGTCTGCATTATGAAGTCAGTAGGCTGTGACCTGTCCCTATGCTGAGTGAAGAAACAGCACCTGCATGATGCTAATGAACGGTGACAGTGCATAAGTAGGAAGAGCACAGTGCTGCTCTCTGCACATGCAAATGACATCTGTCTTAGATTATGTAAGCAAATATCGCTGTTCTACATTCTGCACAGAGGTAAAATGCAGAAGCGAGGTTATAACTGCGGTTTCTTTATTTGATATTTTATGTAACAAACATAATTAGGTGTTTATTCATAGCAGGAATGACTGCAACCATCACAACTGATAGTGGCAAAATGATCATAGTTTGGGGTTGATTCATTATAAAATTCTTCCTCTGTCATGTTATATAATGAACATGATGTAATAGGTAAGTAATGTATTTCCTATGGCTGAGAGCTCATTGCAGCTCTGTTGAATCAAGGTAATACCTCTTAGCTTATGGTCTTTAATTGCGCCACGGTTACCAGTAGACTGAGCTGTCACGTGATGCCATAAATAGTAGTATACGGCTCTAGTTTTCTGAATAATAATGACACAGTAGGTGGTGGATTACAGGTGAGAACTGGGGCGCAAAGAGTACATATTTATTCTGCTAAATGTTAAATATAATATAAAACAATTGAAGAGAAATGTATTATGATGTATTTTGAAATAACATACACTGAAAGTTTTCTATATGAGATCGTTGCAAAATTTGCAGCCTCACCTAATGTCCACCCTACTGGCACTGATTTTATATTAGGATTTAAAAATCTAGGTGGTTTTGGTATGGCGAGTAGCCTTCAGTAATATTAATAAATCACACAGCAAAAGTACATTCATGTAGTTGTAAAAAGCATGACAATATAGTAAGTAATCAAAGTATTCAGAGTAACTTAACGGAATACGTTACAAACTACATTTTGGGGCATGTAGTCTGTAATCTGTAGTGGAAGACATTTCAAAAGTACCCTTACCAACACTGGGGATGGTTAAAACATCGCTCTTAGATGCACCCTGGCTAGATGTAGAACAGGCACTATGCAATAATATAGAGATTTCGGACCTACCATTTATCAGCTCAAACACCAAACTACATGTATGTTTTAAAAGAGTCGACATCAGCTCTTCTCTGACAGCACGATGGGAGTTTCTTAAAATGACTGAGTCTTCATTAATCCCATGCGAATGTACACCTATCTGGAACAAAACTGACATACTACAGAAAAATAATATGATTAACCTCCCAGATTGGAGTCGTAAAGGAATTAAATATTTGGAATATATATTAGAAGGAGGACTTTATTCCATTTGACAGACTAGTTGTACAGTATGGGATTAACAAGAAAAGATTTTTAGAATATCAACAAATTAAATTTATAATAAAAAAAGTTTAAGCCTAATCAAGTTGAATTACAAACACAATCATGTGTGGTACAATTTCTTAATCTTAAAACCCCAAATTACTGTCTAAAATATACTGGACACTCTCCAAAATAGTCATCTTAGACCAAAATACAATACAAAATACTACACAGAGTGCACTATACAGGTCAATGGATATTCAAGATGGGCTTTATGTCTTCTAACAACTGCTCACACTGTCAAGGCAATAAACCTGACAGTTACGCTGTTTGGTTCTTTCCACCAGTGCAGAGGGTTAGGTGCTGGATATGTGAAGACTTATCAAAGTATCTGAAATGTAACATTCCAGCCAGTAGCGGTTTTTGATATGGGCAACACGGGCGGTTGCCCAGGGCAGCATCGTGGTGGGGGGCGGCCAGAGGGAGTGTTCGCCCAGGGCGCCAAACAGGCTAGGACCGCCACTGATTCCAGCCTTCGCTCTAGTCCACTTGTTGGGCATCTTGGATGACCTCACTACATAGATGAATACAGCCCACATGGTTCTCACCAACGTATGCATTGCCAAGATAACTGTCTTCATGAACTGGAAAAATAAAAATAATCCTAATTCTAACCATTATAGAGACCGTCTGAAAGATCATTTTAGTCTTCCCGCCTTCATTATTGCGCTTGATGTGGGGGTAGGTACAGGCTTGGGGTGTCTGGGGATTCTTGGGGGACTCAACCTGGGGGCTGTGGTACTGAACTGAATGGGGATCTGTGGCTCTTGGGTGGTGTTTTCCTGGTGGTTGCCTGCAGCAGGGCTGGAGGAGGGTCTGTGCTGGCGGACGAAGGTTACCGACCTGGTAGTCTAGCTGAACTCTGGGTGGGTCCAGAGTGGACTTGGGGTTCTGGGCGTGCTCTGCCTCCGGGCTGGGGCTCTGGCTGGGCCTTTGGGGCTTGGGTCCTGGTTGGTGTGTCACCGAGGTTGTGGGTGGGTGCATGCACGGAGGCCCAACCCTGGTGCGGGGGGCCTCTGGTGCATCGATGGAACTGGGGGCCTCTTCAGCTGGTGGGGAGGTTGTTCTCGTTCTGCTTGTTTTCTTCTTTTAACAGATGTGTAGTGTCTTTTCTCACTGTCCCTCTTCCCCTCTCTTAATCTTTCCCTCTCCTTTTCTTGAACTTCTCCTGTCTGCGTCTTTCCCTTTCTTTTCCCCGGACATGTCTGTTCCGACTGTAATAACTTAAAACTTTAAATAAATAAATAAATAAATAAAGATCAGTCAAGTGGACCAGTATGGTAAAGCCGTAAGGATCCACTTGGGAAAACAAATCTGCTGGGCATTTTTCTTGGCCTTCAGACAATAATTCAGACTAAAGTATAAGGCTGATATTTCTCTCCGCGAGATCCATGGACCATCCATGTTGATCTGTCAGTCTGCACCAGGACTAGCACCGCCATCACTAGAGTGTCTGTGTGGAGAAGATTTTCCTCACAGGATACTTTGTGGATCCTCTTTAGAATGAAACAGTAGCGGAAACCAGAAATATGGCTGATGAAGAAGAACAGAAAAACTACATAATTAGAGATTTGGCTTTTTTTTCCTTTTTTTTTTGCCTTGCAATAGTTATTCTCAAGCAATATGTTAACATGCACCTTGGTAATAAGTGACCTGAGGCTGCAGTTGTTTTTCTCCTTTCTCATTTTGAATCTCTTCCTCAGGATTTTGCCGTGGAGGTACTCCACTCTCTCCTCAGCAGCAGAGGGGAAGAACTGTTCACAGACCATCAACCTTAGCTGGGAGACTTTGGTTGACATCAGAGCCATAACAAGCAGAGTGAGCAGGATGGCAGTCAGTGGAATTACAGAACTATATAGCAACAACTTGGGTTTGGGGAGGCACTGCTTCTCAAACAGAGTCACAGAGTAGGAAAAGTCTTTTTCATGATTTTCTTGTCCAAGAGACATTCCAATTAAAGTTGCAATTCCCTGCAAGGATAAACAAGTGAGTCTTTTGTGGTTGAGATGAGGAAAATATTTAAAAAATAAATAAATATTTACTACGGTGTACTTACTTTGATGCTCATTAACAAAGGGATGTGGAATGGCTCCAGCTCTGATAACCTTGCTGTAACAATGTCAACAAAACAGTACAGCAAGGCGTCCACAGTTATGAATATGACCCAAGCTATGAAATGGGAGACAACTGGAATTCCAAATTTCACCATAGCTTTCCCTTCTCTTGTTGTGGGACGGGCGGAGGGAATGAAGGTGTACAGCTGCTCCTCCTCTGCCGTGAGGGGAAGGACGTGGGATTTTCCTTCCGCCTTCTGCTTCTCGTCAAAATGAACAAACTTGCTGCTGATGAACCTGTTTTTGTATTTCATGTCTCTGCAGTATTTTTTTATGTGCAATGCTATAAACATCATGAGCACGAGGAAGCTGATGGCAGGAAACATCCTGTCGGTCACTGAGCTCACTGTATTCATCAGGGCCTGTGCATATTTAACAGTCTCGTTGAGCTTCTGCTCTGCTCCTGCGAGCCTCTGCCTGAATTCTTCTGATTCCAATCTTGGAGAGACGTTGAGCTGGGAGTCAAATCTCACTACTCCCAGGTTTGTAACCCCTTTGAGCATGTCTCCGATCCACTTCAACATCTGAACATAGTTAGTAAATGGAGCAATGATGGAGGCTTTTTTTGCCTTCAGGTTGCAAATCATACTCCTGACCAGCAGCGAGAGGTTCTCCAGAGTGTTACGGATGTTCTTAAGAACCACTAAGCTGGTTCCAGCAGTTAACAGCAAGTTCCTACTCTTTTTCATGAAAATGGATATAACAAAAAGAGTCCCTAAACACCTTACTCTCTTTGATAGGAAGAGGGCAACAGTCAGCAGTGTCCCAAAGCAGGCGGCAATCCCCCCAGCCACTGCTAGCTCATAGTCCTGAGCGAAAAGGAGGTACAGGAGGAGCAGGGAGCTGAGCAGGAGGCTGGAGATGCTACAGATGAGGAGGAGAAGGATTGTTCTTCTGAATCCATCCCTTTTACCAGTGGTGAACACATCCACAGCTTGAAAACCCACATCTTTAAGGCTTTGTTTTACTGCAATCCATGAGAAAAGCATCCTGGATATTAAAGTAGACGTTGAAAAGCAAAAGCAAAATTGGAATGAAATGGCAGGTTATAAGAAAATCATTAACAAATACAATATATTCAGTAACTACTGTGCCCGAAAAGACACTTGTGCTGAACAGAAAGGCGAAGTAGTAGCCTGATGTATAAAGCTCAGCAGCTCTTCTGATTCATGTAGAGCGCAGTCGCCTTAAATACGACAGAAACAGGAAGACTCTTGCCTTTGTCATTAGTCATTTTGTAGTCATCCCTATTTTTCAACCACAAGCAGAAGTAAACAGAGGCTGAATTATGACTGTGGGGTGTGTGCAACTGAAATATCCTTTTCACATAAAAATCTAATGCTTTACTAAGAATTTCAAGGTGGTATTGCACGAATGTGTGAGTGGACTGAATACTAATAATTTTGTGTATTTAGGGTAACATATTCATATTGCAGAAACAATGATAAAATACCCTTTTACAGGAGTAGGTGATTTCAGAGAATCCTAATATTCAATAGAATTAGAAGGTCCGTGTGACTGTATTCATTTGACCCTATATGGTCATCATGTTTGTCACATGTCCAAAATGCCAGGCAACTTAACGTTAAGTGGTTAGTGGTCATGTGATCTGCAAAACCTCAATGTTGTAATGCTTAACATCAGAATTTCAGCACTGTCTTGGTCAGCACATTAAGTTCTGTGTACTTTATTCACACACTGAGGCTAGCATTGAATGTTTGCTTCAGAGAGAGGTGATAAAAAGAAAACATTTTCACTGATTTGTGAGCGTGACCTGAATACTTAGCGAGTGTATTTAGCTAATTACCTTTAGAACAGGCTTCGATTTTTCAGACAAAGAAAATAATACTTCAGAAAGTCTATCTTGTGGTATTTTCCTTCATAGTAGACACAATAGATGCCTTTTTTTAGGTTTAATTGGGAAAAAAAACTTGCACAACCCTGTCAAGGAGAGACCTGTTGAATTGAAACATTAACCGAAGTAAGTTGTCGACAGAGCAGCCGGTGTGTTTGCGGTGTGGACCCGAAAAGCAGACAAGGGAGAGACTGAAATGAAGTTTAATCAAAAAGCGAGCCGTTGATTTGGCTGAAAAAGCATGAACACAAAAACAAAGCAAGGCGAACAGGTGCGAGAAGTAAAACTAAAACCTATGAAAACTATGACAAGAGAAACATGAACATAAATCTGAGCAGGTGCAAGAAAACCAGAAACATGGACCTGAACAGGATTATGAGAAAGCTGACGTGACGTGGAGGGAGGAAAACAGATGAATCGACAATGAATTAGTGAGAAAGAGGACTTACATACACAGGAGGGTAATGGAGAAAACAGCTGACACAAATTAACCTGAACGCCACAGGGGAAGTACAACTAAACACACTTAACATGGAACACCAGACTCTTCGCAATAAAACAGGAAAGAGAAAAGGGACGTAGACAAGACAACACCAGCTTGACAAATAGAACATGCAACACGAAGACATGAAATACATGGGGAGACAGGGGGCACACAAAAGACACAAGCAAGGAGACACAGAAGAAACATAACTAGATCAAAACGCAAGTAAACCTTAACTAAAATAATAACACAAGAACTTTACATGATTTCAATATAACAATCAAAAGTACTAAACAAACTCACAGACCCTGCCCCCTGACACAGAAACACTGGTTTTATTTACATCTAAACGGATTCCCTGTATCTGCACACTGACTGGGACGCATTCATTGCAACATGAGACTCTGTCACAGTCACATAAAATCAAATGTATGTACTTGCCACAGCAAATGGTCTAGTTATTACATGAAATAAGCATCCATAATCACATATTTGAGAGGAAAAAAGCCTGTTAACTCAATATGAGTAAATAATCACTGTTTACATGTATAGTGCACTTTAAACGTATTCATATGAATTTATTTGTGTTTTGATGGGAAAGCAAAAATTCTCTCTAAAACATCCCATAAACTCCAAAAACAAACAAATTCAAATAAAAACATCTTCACTGTGCAGAATGTTTGTCTGTTAAATGAAAGAGCTGCAGTCTGCCTGCTGAGAGTTACTAGGTGTATGACGTTACAACGGAACAGAAATACCCATATAGAGCAGAGGCTTCAGTCATTTCACTGCCCTTCCTTCGTGAGTGCACAACAAAAATCCGAGCTCGTTGTTTAAGTGTCTAAATATCGCATTTTGAAAATTTTTTGGGGAAGAAACATTGTGAATACACTGACAAGCTTCAGGAAAACTGTTGCTGTATTTATTGGATCCAGCCAAGTGGTGTAGCATCTTTTTACAAGAATGCAGCGCCAAAACCTGTCGCCAGTGTCTGAGAAAGATCAGCTGGGTTTAAACCCTGTCAAGCTCCCACTAAAGAGAAAGCGAATCCAGCATGATGCTGCACAAAATTGCAGCAGAAGTGCTGACAGCTCCTCCCCAGCAAGGGGAAAACGCAGAATCTGTGGAGAGAAATTTGTACTGAAAAGAAATTTCAGTCAGATTTCAACCAACTGCAGAAGCATCACTGAGGCCTGCTTTTCAGAAAGAAAAGGGATGAAGAAAGACACAGACAAGAATGAATCAGCTGTGACACCACCAAGCATCCAAAAAAGTGCCGCTATCACGATGATCCGACTCAAAGGCAAGAAATTGAATGATACGGCCTCGAGTTTCCAGAATGATGCCAGATCCTCTGAAAGCAAAGGGATGGAGAAAAAGAGGCCAGAAGACCAGAAAGTTAGAAACATTTGGATCGTTGGCTCAAGCTACGTCAAAAGAGGAGAGTTCGGAGCAAGACAGAAGTTTGGAGAGAATTTGGGACTTAATGCCAAAGTCCAATGGTTTGGCAAAGGAGGGATGGGCTGGAGCGGCGTCCTTCCACGTTTTTATGAAGAGTTATCTACACGGAGCCCGCCTGACATATTGATTATCCACGCTGGTGGCAATGATTTAGGACTCATGTCTGCCCAGCAACTTTCTGGTATAATGAAGATGGAATTGATGCAACTGCACAAAGAGTTCCCCTCAATGACGATTGCTTATTCCTGCATCAATCAGCGCCAAGTGTGGAGGTATGGAAGTCCATGGAAGATAAATAAGGACAGGGAGATTGTCAACCATACCATGAGAAAGGCTGCCCACTGCTTTGGAGGGGTGATTATTGAACATCCCTGTTTGAAATTTTTCGACAACACAATCTTTGTACCAGACGGAGTCCATTTCACAAAGAAAGGAAATGAACTGTTTGTGACCAGCATCCGCTCCACCACCAAGAACATTCTGCAGTCAACGCAGAGAAAACAGATTTGAGGCGTCAACCTCTATAATCTGACTACACATATGAACGAGAATACTGAATAAATGCAAAGTCAAAAGAGCAGTGTGTAAAGACTCCTGTGCTTACAGATTCTGAATAGAGATTAGGAAATGTTTGTGACAAAGACACATACACAGACAGTCTCTCTCTCTCACATTTACACTCACACTACAAGAAGATTGTGGATTCACGTGTCTGTGTATTTTCTAATTTTTTATTCCATGTGCTGTATGTTTATTTTTTATTTTTTTAATGCAATAACTGAAATAACACAGATAGAAATGAATAAATGAACAGATAAAAGATTCACATGAATAAGAGGAGGCTACAGAGATTTTTTTATAACTGTTTTTGGAAAAGCAAAGTGTGTTTGGCTATTCTGACTGCAAAAGCTGCCAGAGAGGACAGGATTTAAAGCAAAACTAAAAAAAAAAAAAAAACACCTTTAAATCTAGGGTGTCAAACATAGGGCCCAGGGGCCAAAATCGGCCTGGCAAAGACTCCAATCAGTCCCACTTGATGGCTAATGTTTTTCTACTCTACTTAAGCACTCAAATCACTTTATACAATACATTCACCATTTAACAAACATATTTGGGCAAACTCCTCTTCTACATCTAAGTGCCCTCTGTCTAACATTCACACACACATTGATGAACACACTGGGAGCAATTTGGGTTTAGTATCTTGCCCGAGGATCTTCAGACTGGAGCAGCCAGGGATTGAACCCCCAGCCTTCCAATCAGTCACTGATTTGTATGAATTACTCCGGGTTGTTGTAGAGGAGGTGAGCCACAACCACCGTCAGGCAACAAATCACAAAGAACTGTGTTTTTGTGTTTCTTTGTCTGTGCTCATGCATGGTTTATGTGCAATAGCATGCATGTGTGATTGCATGGGTTTCTATGTGTCTAAATGTTTCTCATTACACTGTGTGGAACTTTAGAAATGAAAGGTGGATATCACATTTGTCATTTGTACCTTACATGTCTTCTCCAAGCTCTTCATTCAGGTGTTTTGGAATGGGGAAACACCTACAAACCTAAAACAAGCCATCCTAAGGACCGAAATTTAGAACCATTCCTTTACCATTATTGCATGAAGAAAAGTGACCTAACTGGCAACATTGTGCAGTTAGGTCAATAAATGAAATCAGAATCTGTCTATAAACAACTAAAAAGAGCAACTTATTCACATTGATGTAAAAGATGATGTAGTGTGTGTGAGTGTGCGTTAATTTGATCATCACTCAACTCTTGACATCAGTGTAATATCATTTTTTTTATTTTTAATTTGAAAAATAACTTACATAAATCTCTGTACTCAACCATACTTAACCAAGACATAGCCTTGGCATTAACACATTGCACCAAAAAGAGAAAATGAAAAGGCATTCAAAAGGATAAATAACATGTCTTTGTCATCATGAGGCATTTTTCCTCTTCCAAAAGAATCTATCAGTCTACTTGTGGTAGCTTGTTTACTCAAATTCTGACATCTAAAGGTATGTACAATGAAAATGAAAATATATACTGTAGCTTGTTAAAGCGACAAGGTTTTTCTCTGACATTAAAATGCATTATCTTCACGTGGAAAAGGAACAATGCCTCAATTCAGTTTCATTCAGACATACTGCAACTATAAGATTCATGTACTTCCCAGACACGAGAAGTATTGTTAATTACTAAAAATAGAAAATAAAAAATAAACTGGTCTTGGCTTTTAAATAAAACTAACAAAAATATAGTAAAGTAATTTCATTTTCATTAAAACAAGAAAAAAAATTCTGTGGCAATATCCCTTATTATTTCAACTTGTGATTAGCTCATCTTCACAAACAGTGATGTAAAATTGAACCATGGCAACACGCATGTCGCGCATGTTTGCCGTCTCTTGATTCGGTATAGACCTCTTTGCTGTACCAGTACAGATTATTTTTGCATGTTCGTCAACAATACTGAAATAAAATACACTTGCAATCACAACTGTTTCGCCAGCATCCATTAAATATAAAATATTTTCCTTGTCATATTTTTTCTTCTTCTTTTTTTCCCTCAAAAACCTGAAAGAAAATGTGACTTTCGGGTGGGGTGGAATGTTCTGTTAAAACTTCAATAAATGGCCCAGGAAGACCAAGAACTAATTTGCCATAGAGCTCAATTTAAGGTGAGGGAGAAAAGTAATGAAGTTGACATGCACTGTACAAGAAATTGCAAAAATTCCAAATATCATCTTTATCAAAACATGCTGAGTTACTGTAAGGTGTGCCCAAGCCATGTTGCAAAAGACCCTTTTCAACATGCTTGTTAAACAAATCCAAATCCAAAAGAAGGAAGAAAACAAACATAGTGAAACGATACAGTACTGTAAAGTAACCAACAGTCCTAAAATCTGGACGATGTCAGGGGACTGAACAATGGTAGCAATGAATAGTACGATGAGAAGTACCCTGGGAAAGGAAGAAAAAGAGAAACATGTACAATTTGCACATTATGTTTATCTTTATAAGGCATTAGCCTTTTACAATGAAATAGATCATTTACATTTATTTTCATTATCACTTTTTGTCACATAAACATTTTCTGTTAAATAATTCTTAAGTTCCCCTTTTCTGCATGTCTGCAAAATGCAGATTCATGAATGGTGTAAAGAATGATAAACAATGTCCTTTTTTTTTTCAGTCACGATGTTGCATTCACTCCCCTTGAAAACCATGCACTAGTGAAAATTTTCTTTAAAAATAATATAAATTGTTGAAAATGGCTGATTCTGTTTATTTTCATCTTTTTTTTTTTGCAAGTTACAGCCTCAAGAAAATAATTTTCTTCTTTCTTTTTTTATTCAGCTAAATTTGTGTCCATGCAAAGAAACTAAAAAAAGGGAAAAGAAAAATCTCATTTAATTTTCATACAATATATCAACAGAGAAAGAAATATGGTAAGATTGTACATCTTTTCATGGAGTTTGGATTGTTACTGTATTTATTTATTTTTTGGGGGAAGGGGGTGTTGAGGGCAGCCACTTTAAAGTGGCATTTGATTAATCTTTTACGGTGCTTTACCAGTATGGGTTGAACGGGTAGATATATGTAGAGTATGCAGGGTTTTTTCTTTTTGGGGTCTGTGGGAGTGTGGTTACAAGCTGGGACACACCTCACCCAAAGTGATGGTCTCGAAAATTCCATCTACACGGCTAGGTCTGTTGGCGTGGCGTGACCAAGCATCTGGTTAGAAACACTGTCACCCCCTTCAGAGACAAGTACACTGACATTTAAAGAAAAAAGTAAATAAAAGAAATGAAAACGACACAGGAAAAAAAATAAAATCAAGCAACACACAGATTTTTCATTCGAAAAGGGCTTCTGTAGAACTCATTCAGAGGTTCCCAGTGTTGACCCCCATGGCTTCGAATTGGATGAAAACCTGGAATTGACGGATTCCTCGTGCTAAGGAGTTCATTCCGGCTTCCTCCAAACAACAACAACAACACCTGGCAATCCCTGCTACCAGGCGCTCGCGATACGCTTCGCCACATGCACAGTGTGCGTGACGCTTTTGCTCAAAACACAGGATCACGTTTGCACCCCTAGAAACAGGCTCAGAAGACACAACATCAAGCATGCAGTGTAACCGGGGGGGCGTGACCTGTAATCGCAACACTGGCTGCTACAACAACGCTATCAGTCCACACGCTGCTATGATCGAGAGAAACTGTCCAGTGAGGATTGGGAAGCTCTTCTTGTCAGTGGGGCCAGAGTAGGGTCCACCAGTGAGGAAGGAGGAAAGAGCTTGTACCAGCCAATCACCATGTTGGACAGGTCCAGCTCATCTAACAGTATCTGAACTGCTCCCATGAATGATTTATGGTCCATACGTCCATAGTCACCCCATACGATGACCTGCAAACAAGAACGAAAAAAACTTTAAAGGATGGAGCAAGTTTAGAAAGATAAATGAAGTCAACAGTCTTGGTCAAAATTCAATTCAGTTTTATTTATTTAGTGCCAAATCACAACAACAATTGCCTCAAGGTGCTTTATATTGTAAGGTAAAGACCATACAATAATACAGAGAAAACCCCAACAATCAGATGAACCCCAATACAACTTATATAGCTTTTTATATGAAAAAGCCAATCTGATGTGCAGAACCGTATCAGCTGTGTGACCTTGCATTGAGGCCAGCAGACTGCAAGGAGAAATGCTAATTGTGACACTTTGTTGCAGTCTAAAGGAATAACATTCTTACCTGTAAAACCTTCCCTCCTGGACTCTCCTCAAACGGCAGTTGCTGCTGATAAAGAGGATCCAAGGTTTTTCTTGCTACTTTAGTTTTCTTTTTGGCTATGCAGACTCCGTTTTCCAAAAGGTAGACCTTTACATACGGTGCTGGAAATCAAGAAAGCGTAAAGGAGAGATGAGCTTTTGAAAGGTTTCCTTTTCTCTTTCCGCAACCAAGTCATGCTTACCTTTATTCACTCTGTGAATACCTGACATAGACTAGCACATTTAGTAGCTTTGATTACCTGGCAGTGCCTTGGAACCTGGTTTTCCCACAAGGCCACGGGCTCTGATGACCTCCACCTCCAGTGCACCTTTCTTCTCCACCATGCCAATCTGGATGTCTCCTAAACAACCAACAAAACTGAAGATTTTAACTTGTCTGAAGTGAAGCTTTCATCATTTCAAGCTACAAATCTCTGTAAAAAAAAAAAAAAAGGAAAAAAAAGGATAACTGTCCTCACCCATAGGGGGAGTAGCCAATGTCTGTCGCCCAACCAGCTGAGCAGGGCCAAGACCATCCAGGAAGTCACTGAACTGGGCATCTGAGGACAGCCTCACACCAGGGAAGATGAGACTGAAACATTAACAAAGAAAAAAAAAATAAAAACACCAGGTGTTTATAGTTAGACTAGAACCTGATATAAGTTACCAAATGAAATTCTGAATTTTTCGTGTATATAAAAGCTGCTGAATTAGTTTTCTGATCGTCCGCAGAGCACAAGTGCATGTCTCCTTACTTTCCCTCGGAGCTGTAGCTGTTCATGCTTCCGTCTGTGGACTCCCTGCTGGCCTGCCGAGTCATCCTGCTTCTCATCTCCACCGCCAGGCCTGTCTCTGTGCTCCTCTGGATAGTGCTGCGCAACTTTTTACCTCCCGCTTCTGAACACAGAGTTACACGCACGACACAAATGACAGAGAAGGAGAGAGAAGAATTGTCAGTCCACAACACTGAACTGGGGGGATGCGAGTCGCACGGCGAGAACCATATCACTGGTGTACGAACGCTTTAATCGGCTCGTACATAAATCTTTCCTCAGGAGAAAACGAATTTCCTTCGGGATTAATAAAGTATTCTGATTCTGATTCTGAAAACAAAGCGCACCTCAGTGAATTCAAATTCTATACCAGAGCACTGCCGTCTCTTTAAAAAGATCGATATTAGGAACACTATGTGCAGCCTTCCTCCAGTCTGCGCCACCGACTGCCTATGGGGGACTTCTGGGAGCAAATTCACCTACAAACATCCACTGTCTATGCATCCCCACCCCTCCAACCCAAACCCACCATCCTGACTGATCCAAGAAGAAAGCTGATTCTCTCCATTAAGCCTCCCGCTGCGCATCGCCACCTGACCGCGTGCGTGTGGCACAATGTGGACACGCCTGCGGCTTACAAACACACAACTCCTCAAAAGTATAGTATGTCTGCTCTACCATATATACACACACACACACGCACACTTTTCATATCCCATTTAAAAAAAGGTTGGCAAAAAGTTGTCTTTTACTTTCAGTAAGCCTAATGTGCTGAGAAGCTCCTCAAGAGATTCAAATGAAGTGAAACATTATAGGTTAGTTCTAAAAACCTCCGTATGAGCTTTCTACATACACATGCAGCTGTGTTAAACTGAAAACATGTCCCTTTCTAAACATTTAATTGTGCACTGCTACGGGGTGATCCAACCATCACTAAATGTTTTCATGCCTTTTGCAGGTATGGGATTAATTTTTTTCTTCTTCTTCTGTGTAATCAAATTTAGCACTATTTGGTCAGAAAATCCCTGCAAAGCCTGATGAAGGTAATAACACAGAGGTACTATACACAAAGCTTCAGCTCATTACTACAGGGTGCAAAAACCGGCCGTTCACAGACCTTATGTAATTTCTCTCTAATATTTTGCAAGTTTGTGCAGATGAGTAATTTCTAGGCTTCAGCAGTCCTAATCCAGTTATAGGCCTTGCAGTCTTTACTCTCCTTCCTCTCTCCTTTGTTTGCCTTAGTAGAGGAGGAACTGAAGATAAAAAAAAATGGATCATTTTGTGCCTCACACAGACATAAAACAGGCATGATGCTCTTCAGCCTTGAAATCTCAGTTATTCAGCTGGCCTCCGCCTCCTCTTCCTGCTCTTCACATTTTTTACAATAAGAGAAGCAGCCACAAAGGTCGTCTCTGACGTCTGCAGCAGACCTCCGCTGTCATTCAGTGGCCAGCCAGACGTTATCAACGAACTTGAAAAACACATGATTTATTAATGGTAATTCTCTTCTGCTTTTGACACAAGTTACAAGGCACAGTCTTGGATTTATGCAGCTTTTGCACTATATCAAGCACTATGTGATCTTATTTGAGTGCTTTAAATACTGTTCCAATGCATTTCAAATAAACGCTGTATGTATCCGCTCTATAGACAAAAATATACAGAGGTGCATTAAAAGCAGTGGCAGATAAGATAAAGATTAGACTGTTATAAGTGTATGTCGGAGAGTAAGTTACTTTTATAAACTATCCAGCAACCGCGAAGCAGGAGAGGCGTCAAAACGAGACAAACTGGCTCATCTCCATAAGTTTGCTGCCCTCCAATTGCGACCCTGCCAATCAGGAAAAGACAGCGAGTCTAGGGAAGCTGCCAATGGTGGAAGTGTGAGTTTAAGTGAGTGTGAAATTGTAGCTAAAAAAAAAAAAGGAGGAGTGGTGAGTAGTGTGGCAGAAAATATGTTGCCAGATAAAGCTACAGAAGAATAGATCACGCGCACTGCAAATCTTCTTTTGTAAATACAACTGCAAATAGAACAAGAAGTGATTGTGAGGCTGAGCTATAAATACACACAGTAGGCGTTACGCTACCTTTTAGGAAATTTGAAGTGACAGTCAGAACAACGTTGTGGTTCTAAGCAAAAAGAAAAAGGAGCACTACTTCCAACTAAATACTAAAGAGGGATTCATTCCAAATACAGAGTCCTTTGTTTTCATCCACAGAATCAGAGTCACAGTCATGCGGGGCAAATTAGGTTTTTAGACCAGCGTGAGTGCCATTTGTAAGCAAACAGACCGGTTCCATTTTGACAACACCACCATTGGTGGCAGCAGCAACAACAGATGCAGAAAGAAGTGTGACTGGCCCACAACTAACTGATGATAAACTGACCACCCACAGATGAAATTGCACATTAAGCTTTATGTCATCATATAACCAGATCATGCACAGTATGGACAGCTCAAGCCTTATAACACATTACACTTACTGAAATAGACTAATTGAGCTAAACATCCTAATTGAGCTAATAACATTTCTGAACTTTCCAACGTCCCAGTTCTCTCCCATGCCAGTACCTCTGCAGCTTCCCTCTCATCCTAAATCTATCTCCCCTTGCTCACCGCCATCTTTTAGTTTAAGCCGCACTGTTTACCCCCCAGCAGGAAGCTTTGGCTGTGACATTTCCCCGCCTGTCATCTTACCTCCGTCCTCCTCATCAAAGGAGTTCATGCAGGGGAAATAGACAGCCAACGCTTCGAATGATGCTGACAGGCTCATCTTGCTCTGGGAACACTGGATACGCATCCCAGGAGCCGGAGGAGAGGTATCGTTCCCCTGCCTGCCCATGGTGACTGGTGGCTGTCCTCCTCAATGCGGTGAATTCGATGCTCAAGGCGTCAGCTTTGCCCTTTCTGGCTGATAAAAGCTTTAAAATGTATCTCCAATCTATACTATTCGATGGATTCCTAAGGCTAGCAGTAGAAGATGCTCTGCTGTAACAGGAGAGGGATCTGGCATCTAGTCTATCCCTAGATGCTCTGCTGACTGCATCCTAGGTAGAGCTTTGGAAAAACGCTGCTTCAGTAGTCAAGTCTTGTGCTGTCTGGGTCTGACGTTCCTGCTGCACCTCTTTCTTCAGGGGGGGAGGGGAGAGCGCTGCATTGCGCTCCGCCAATCAGTGGGCCGGGCTGCTCAGACGCACCTCGGCAGGCTCTGCGGGTGAACAAGCTCTACCCAGAGATACTGATCCCCCCCTCCTCCCTAACCCACTCCGTTTCTCAGCAGTATTTTTTTTTCATACCCTTACTTTTGTCATTTGCTTTTTCATTTTTCTCTCTGCGCTTGTTCTTTTGTTCCCTTTGTTCCGTTCATCACTACTATTTTCCTTTTTTCCCATCCTCTACCTCCCACCCCTCCCTCTCCCCCCATTTTGTGCACACAGGCCAGTGAAAATAAGCTGCCATTAGGCCTGCCAACAGTCCTGCTACTTGATGAGAACGCACGAGCCACATGGCGATCACTCAAAGTTCACGTGCCAAACTCTGCTCCTTCACTTTACTCTTTTCCACGGTCGTGATTTCACAGCTGTGTTGCGTTAGGAGGAGTTCTGTTTCTCACAGACAAGAAAGTCAACGAAAGGGAAAAACAACGTTAAAAGCTCGACCTGAAACCCCTCTCGTCTGTCGTCCCTTTGTGGCACAGCCACGTTACAAGAAAGTATGGCTCTCGTCATCCATCACAAACTTTTAAACAGCCACAAAGACTCTTTGTTTGAATTAGAGCCTCACATTTCTAAATATTAACTTTTCTTTTTCTTCATTCCATTTCTGCCATTTGTGGACAGCTGGGGTCAGCTTATTTTAAACAGTTGAGAGCCAAGAGACTCAACAGCGTTGCTCGCTGAAAGGACTTCTTCACCGGTGGTCCTTCAAGTGGCTCATGAATGTACCACCGGCATCGGCTGTGAGTGATACCTCAAAGCAAATGCATGACTTTCAGCCGAACTCCAGCTTCTCTGGTAGCTGTCACCACCGCATTAGGTTCAAGCATAAATCCTGAGAAACTGTGCTGCCCCGACATGCTGCCAGCAGTCCTGCTTTTTTGTTCTCAATATGAATGTGGCAGAATAGGCGCAGGACAAGACAATTATGGCACTTTCTTTGCACCACGGTAAATATAGGAAGCTCCCTGTGGTGTTACTGCAGAGGCAAAAGTTCCTCTCTCTGAGACACTGCAACCTACTTCCACGAAGGAGCCACTTAATGTCCATTTGCGGGTTTCATCTAGGTCACCACTGACAAAACAACTCTTCACGTTTACCGCCACAGGGGGAATCGGAGAAGAGCACACAGTTATAATACAAACACTTGATTTAATATGAACCACAAACTCATTTAAGGATCAGGTAGGCGCTTCTCTGAATTCAAACCGTGAGAATGTTTAAACTTTTATCAGAAAACTTCTGATCTTTGCCCTCATGATGATGATGTAGCTCTGTGTTTCTGATCGTTGATCCAGGCTCAGAGGTTATCTTCTCCGTGTGATGAATTCAACTTTCTTTGGTGGTTATTTTGCTGCTTCTGTAGCACTAAGAGAAGGCTGACATTTTTTTATTAAAGTGATTTTAAAGCTATGAATTGGATGATGCTGAATGATTTTGGTCATCTCCTGCTAAGTTCTAGATCAGGGGGTGTCAAACATAAGGACCAGGGGCCTTAATCAGCCCAGCAGAGACTCTAAGCCAGCCCACTCAATGGCTTTAGAAAATATGGTGGACGAAAGTTTTGGACTTTTTCCTTCTGATATAGACATGCCACACCAAAGTAATTCAATTACTGAATTACTTTCCTGTTTTTTCACAATCTGCTATAGAAAAATCTTATTTTCTACCTATTCCTTACACTTTTAGCCCAAAGAGTCATGCTGACAGATTTCTTTCATTTACTACAACACCATTAAACGTATAACACAAAGGGGAATTTTACTGGTCAGGTTGACTTAAATTCAAACTTGGCTTTATGTGGCTCACTATGTAAAATGAGTTTGATATCCCTGCTTTAGATAAACTCAAAGCCAGCAGGTCAAAAACCTAATTAGTCTAATGACTGAGTTTATGAACAGATATGAGTTCAAGTTGTTTAAATAAGTGGAGATATTGCTGGCATGTGACTAGAAATTTGTATGATATGAATTTAATCTTTTTAATTTTTATCTTTTTAAGAAACCTGGAACTATGTTTTCCAAGCAGTTTAATTTAACTGAGGCCTCAGACGCACATGGCAACCTTCAATCACTGGGGAAAATCGTACCAATAGGTTGGCAAGTGGTTGCTTGAGGTTGTTGACTGTCTCTGGCTGAAGTCAGTCAGAAAGAGGATGCTTTACCCCCCCCAGGATTGCTTTTGGTTGCTAGCAGATTGCCAGAGTTGGCTGTAATTTCTCTGGAAGACACAGACTTCAAAGACTCACTAGCTAACAACGGAGCTGCTCGGAAAAAGTGCAACACAAGCTAGAAATGGAGAATATTTGCCCATAAAGTAAAAGTTATGCCTTACCACTGAACCCAACACATTTCAAGAGATGAGACTTTTACTTTGAAGATAAACAATCTCAGTTTCACCACTGCTTAAAAAGTAGTTGGGAAGTAGTTTACAAGTTGGAAACCAGTTTCAAACAGATCAGGGAATACGTGTATTCCCCCCCTAAGTCACCACTCTTTAGGACAGGGTGACTGGAGTTTCACAATCAATTTCACAGTAATGGCCAGCAACCTGTAGCAACCTCTGGCAACTTTTTATTCCTTAGCAACTGGTGATTACTGTGGCGGGGCGTGGTTTGCGATGCTGCTACAGGTGCAATGGACGCACCTGCGCAGCATCTGCAATCACTCCACGCCAGCTTAAAAGTCGGGACTCTGAATTAAGGTTGTTGTTATGTTGAGCTGGCAGCGGGAGAGCTGCAGCTCTGTGTGTCCAACAACCGATGAAATAAACATGATTAAAATGCCACTGGGTCTGCCGTGTATGTTTACAATTACCAACCAGTCTCGATCCTTGTGCAATTGGGGCCTAAACTCCATATCTACCTTAGGTGGTTCAACTCCCTCCAATGTAAAGTAACTGGTCAGTTGTACTAATTTAAAGTAGATTCCTTAACAAAGACTGTAAGGATACCTGTGTGTCTGAATTCAGCTTTGCTTTGTCCATGTAGAGCCACACAGAGATGTTAGCAAACTTTTGGCCAAGGACTTAAATACAAAAAACTGCAGTAAAATGTTTTAGCATTAACAATGAAATATGGTCAGTGTATTTCACTCGTATGACCTGCTTAATTATATTAGCTGGACCAAAAACAGGGGAAGCAATTTGTAAAGCGGCGTATGCACCAAAACCCTGCTAGAGGAATATTTCTAAGGAAAGCACATTAGGACTGCTAATAGCTGAATGCTAATCACGGTTTCCTCTACAGTAGCAATTCGTCACTCTATTCAGTGATTTTTACTAACAGTAGCAAACAGAAGTAGACAGAACCTATAACGGGCCTGCTGTTTTATTGGCAGTAAAACATAATTGTGTCTTGATGCCAGAGTGTAAATGTAAGAGAGTGTAAGTGCAAATATTAATGGATTGACTAAAAAAAATAAGGCATTCATGATTACTCCCTTAATTCAGTCACATGTTTTGGAGTGTGAGGTTCTCTGTAGATTCCTTTACAGTATCACCGTTAAGTATAGTGCTAAACTCGTCACTTGGCTTCTCTGGTATGTTTCTGCTAGAGCAAAAAAAGGTCATTAGAATTGTACTTGTACTGTGAGGTAGACTGAAGCCAGACACAGACAATACGGAACTACCAGAGCTGCAAAAAGATATAGTAAGTGCCCTTACTCATTAACTGCTTAAGAGAAAGTGGTGATTCACGTCATGGCTTTGCCAAAACAATAACAGCAGACCACAATAATTCTTCTCTCCTCTGTAGCTGGCTCGTGCGCACGTGTCTCCAGCAATGCATTAGACACGTGTGGATAACTTCAAATTTTGTATCTTGGGCACAGTTTATTGTTATCTGTCCACCCACAACCAGTGACATAGGGAAGAAAGAGGCATTGCAACAATTTTCACTTCACCTGACACGCACAGCAACTGGAGACAAAAATATGCTTAATTACAGTCAACATTAATCTGCTTAATGCAGCACGTGGATGCGTGTTCACGGACTGTGAAAACAGAGTTTGCATCAAGTACGAAAAGAAACTTTGAAACTTTTATTTGCTGGGTAATACAGATCATGCTTAACAAAAAAAGGACTTCATTACAGATCAGAGCATTTTAAACACGCTCAGCAATGTGTTGGTAGTAAGAGTGTAGTTAGAATCTAGGTCGCGTCACTAGACCTTTAGCTGCTTTACCTCTTTATTAAAAACACGTGGCTGCAGTTACCAAGACCAGATTGCATGTTAGATAAATGACGTGCCGAAAGACTTCAGGAGCCAATATTGGCTGGCCTTTCTATTAAACGTTGACGTGATCGGGGTGCCAGTTAAACAAGACATCAGACCTTTAGCTCATGTGATTTAGAATTAAAGTATTTGACACTCCTTCCTCTAAAAGCATCTCCATCTTAGGTCATAAGCGTACTACTCTCTGATTTCACAACACTGTGACTAATGCTGGTTAACACTGAACATATCTTGCTTTGCTCTATACTATGATAAATCTGCCAGACAATGACCACACAACTGGAAATCACAAGCACCTCAGAAGGCAGGAATGTGAAGAATCTACAACATAGGACCGTAATATCCCAGAAGTCCTTGTGTACAATCTGCCTGAGAGGTGGCGGGACTAACAGGCCAAAGCCTTCAGAAGTCTTGATGTGATTGATGAGCTCAGACCAGGCCAAGCATCAGACAGCAACTCTGACCCTGCACACTGTAAACAGAGCTTAATGGAGGGCTCTAACACTTTCCCTCACATGCATGGACGTAGGCAAACAGACACCAATAAGCATGTGAATATGTACACAAGGATACAGTGCAAAGGTAGATAAACACGCTTGCTACAAAAACAGCTTTCCCTCCTGTGTCTCAGTCAAATATAATGAGGAATGTGAAGCTATGTGTGATGTCCAATCTCACCTCACATTATATTAAAGCTGCATCCAGAATATCTTTGGCTACTACACATAAAGACACAATCTTGACATGTACACAGTACAAAAAACCCCCCAAAACAAATCTTTAGCTTTCTTAAGGTTCCTCTTTTTTAAAAATAGCATGATGCTAACATTGTCTGGACACAGTTGTTATGTCTGCACGCAAAGAAACAATTTACTGAAATATGAATATGAAAAGGCCCAGTCAAACTTAAAACCTTAAATGGCTGAACACTTCATAAAAATGCATAACGCAATCAAAAGTGCTCAAAATAAAATAATGTTCCACCTCAAGTTGTTTACTACATATGAAAGGAGACTCCACTCACACATGTATACACAGCGTTTCCTGCTCTTCACTTTGCACCTTAGGTAGAAGTTGTCAGGCTAAAGGCAATATTTAAAACAGGCTCTGCAGGTGACGTTTGAACAGTTTGTCCCCTGGCTGCCTCCATCCACTCAGTGGTGCAAACACTGAAGCAACAACAGATGGAAAACTCATTAGAAAGAGAAAGAAGATCCAAATACGATCTGATAGAAACTGCTGACATCTCTTACGGTCACAACAAACTACTGTCATATGCAATATGTTCCTTAGATTGCAAAAATTGCAACAATTATATTACTACAGCTTATTTACCTCTCAGACTGAAAGAGGAAATAAGTTGCTTTAACCACTTTTATAAAACACAGAAGCATCCAGCCCAGACTCTATGACTACCCATACCACAGTATTTTTCCAGTACATGCCTCATCAGACTTCCTCTCTGACTGACAGCTACATTTAAAGAAAAAAAAAAAAACAATCAGGAGAGGAAGTACAGTATTTTTAGCAATGCCTAAAAATCTAAAAATGCATTGTGTAAGTTCTATTTTAGCTCTGCTCGGGCGGGAGCGAAGAATGTGCTGTGCTTGAACTGCGAGACGTGGCAGTACAAGTGTATTCTTAAACTGCGTCCAAGCTTCAAATTCAGGCAAGGGAGACATATGGCTGAGGAGTGTGAGTCACACCGCAGGTAAAAGCACCGTGCAGCTGATGGAGCAGGGAATGGGCAGAAGATGAGTCAACGGCTTTAAACCTGAGCTCACTGAGATGCTGCCTGAAGACAAATAATCTTTGACTCAAACATATAACATACCAGTAGGGATGGGTATCGTTTAGGATTTATCCGATACCAGTACCAAACCGGTACTTTTGACATGGTGTCGGTGCTTAAACGGTGCTCGAACCGGTGCTTAAAGAATGGAGAACACAAACTTTGTCCAAAAACCTCTCATGTTTAGCTGTTTTTTTGTAAAAAGATAACAATGTTAGCCTTTTCTGCAGCTATAGGGCATATATGGTATCACTCTTAGCTGGAAGCAGTGCTTAAACAATAGAAAAAACACAATCTTTGTCTAAAAACCTCTCGTGTTTAACTGTTTCCCACTTTTTCTTTGGTCATTTTAGCCTTTTTGGCCAGGGTGAAGGGAGCATCTGCCATCAAACAAGAAGACAGCCGTATGTAACTACGACGGTGTTTGCTAGTTCACCTTACATGCATTCATGTAATAACGTGGTTATTCTACTCAACGTAAATTACACACGAACAACATTAAGCTACTCACGCAGAGAAGAACGGCTGCTGCTGCATCATCATCCGTCATCATTTCTGCTACACTGGCAGGGCTAGGGGCCAGGACTCTCCTCTTCGGGTTTTTGGGGGATGTTGCTAACTCCGGGTCCGATAACAGGCACCACAACCGCAGTAGATGTGCACGGTGTGAGGTCTCGCAGCAAGCTATCAAATACGGTGCATTTCTCGGCTTTTAACAAAATGCTATAGGTTGCCAGGTGTTTCATCAGATTCGAGGTGTTACCTCCTTTGACAGTATCACAGTGTCACCTTAAAGCACTTGTTGCAGGCTGCTGAGTTTGCATCTTTTTGCTGTGAAGTACAGCCAGACTTTTGACCGCTTCGCCTTGGGCATTTTTAATCTGTAGCTCTGCTCTAAAAGAACGTACGTACCTGGGCCCGCCTACTATCCTCGGAAACGTAAAATGATTGGCTAGAATCCAAAGTGTATGACATCTCAGGAAAAAAAAGCACCGAAATAAAGCACTGAAATGTGTGCTCCTTTTCGGTCTGGTTACTACCGTTTATGTCAGAACCGGTGCCATACCGGTACCCATCCCTACATACCAGTCATGTGAATGGCTGAGTCCACCCAAACTTTTGACTGATACTGTTTATTTACAACACTCAGCATTTTTTTTAAAAGTTGTAAAAATCATGTGTACTTTCATCCTTCAAGGGTCACTGTGTGTTTTTAGTCTACTCAAAGCAGAAAATCACTGAACATGATAATGAAACTTCCCATATGGAAAAGAAATAGAAAAAACTTATAAAAGATTTGCTTAAGATTTGGCTTACTTCATATAGTGAATCATATAAGGCTTATATGATTTACTCATGAAAGTAGCCACTTTCTCATTACTTTCATATATTGTTTTAGTAAGTATCCAAAACATACGTTTCATTTATAGAATTTTTCAAGGGATCTTATATCTGTTTTCACTCTTGTATGCTTTTCATACAAGTTTCACACAAGACAGATACAAACCTTATAAGATTTATATATATCTTTTCCATATGGGTTAAAAGAAATTAAATTTAATTGAAAAGCTTTTATTGTGTAGATTCTTTATTGTTCAAGGTTAAAACATTTTGAAATAACTCGCTAATTTCCTGAAGCTTAATTGCTTAATAGTCTAGCACTGGCAGCTCTTCATATTTTCTTTAGATCACAACTGAATTATGCAACGCTTAAACAGCACAACAAGTGGCGGGAATGAGAATCAGCACTGGTCCATCTACGCCCCCACCCTCACCTATGGTCACAGGCTTTGAGTAGTGACCAAAAGAGGGAGAGCGAGAGATAAAAGTGGTGGAAATGAGCTTTCTCCAAAGGGTGGCCTTTGCCTTAGAGATAGGGTGAGGAGTTCAGCTATCCAGAAGGGGCTCAGAGTCAAGCCGCTACTCCTCGACATCGAAAGGACTGAGTTGAGATGGTTTGGGCAACTGACAAGGATGCCTACTGGGTGAGGTGTTCTGGACATGTCCCACTGGGGGAGAGACAATGGGGCACACCCAGGACACATTGGAGAGATTATATCTCTTGACTGGCCTGGGAATGCCTTTGCGTTCCGAGTGGACAAACTGGAGGAGGCTGCTGCCTCAGCGTCCCGGTCCCAGATAAGCAGAAGTAAATGGATGGATGGATGAATAAAGAGCACATTAAGAAAAAAAACCATCTTCAAAACAAGAACATCTGGGTCTGCTGGGAGAGACACCATGTCCTGCACACACTCAGTGTGAAAACAATCTGTTTAGTCCGCCACCTCGGAAATTCACATCGCAGCTTATGAATAAACAATATGACTGAGTGATCATTTACAGTCAGAACACCCAATCCCCCCACCACACACACACACACACACACACACACACACACACACACACACACACACACACACACACACACACACACACACACACACACACACACACACAAAGAGCATATACTTCTCTTAGCTGATATCTGTGCACTCTTAAACTGTTTTTCAGACATTAACTTTAGACAATCTCAGCAGTCAAGGGTCAGGATTATGTCCATAGTTGTTCTTTTGCATATGAAATAGTCCCCTTCACATGTGTTTGTGTTACCATTAATACTCTGTATTGGTTGAAGTAGCTGCCTGGAAGGAGTGTGCAGCAGGCAGGCCACAGGATGCCCAGTTGCTAGCAATGAATAAACCAGACAGGTATTAGCTGTTCACACATCAATAGCTGGCAGCTTGGGAACTGGCAGGTTAAAGACCAGCTTGTGTGTGATCCAGCTGTGCAGGAGGTTTGCCATGTTCCCTTCTGCTAGTTAGGTCTTAGAAAAGTTCAGGACTGTTGCGTAAGTGTGAAAACAACTTTAGCACATAAGTGGACGTCAGTTCCAGCACCAGGAAGTGTGACAGTGTAATATTATGGTAAATGGCCTGTATTTGTATAGCGCTTTTACTTAGTCCCTATGGACCCCAAAGTGCTTTACACTACATTCAGTCATCCACACATTCACACACTGGTGATGGCAAGCTACATTGTAGCCACAGCTGCCCTGGGATGCACTGACAGAGGCGTGGCTGCCAGACACTGGCACCACCGGGCCCTCTGACCACCACCAGTAGGCAACGGGTGAAATGTCTTGCCCAAGGACACAACAACCGAGACTGTTGGAGCCGGGGCTCGAACCGAACCGATTACAAGACGAACTGCCAACTCTTGAGCCACGATCTCATAATATAATGAGAAAACGCATTAGGGTTTCATCTTAATCAACTATACAACCATCACCCGTTTACACTACACACTGTAAAACGTGTATAACACACTGTAACAGACTTAAGACCCATCCAATTACGAAGCAAATCACTGGGTAGCTGACATTTAAGTCACTAGTGGCTGCTCTGTTTGTGTATTGTAGGTAAATGTCTTCTGTATTTCCATTCAGTCAGGTTGGTAAACAGCTGCATTAGAAGTCACTTCAAATGCCTCAGAGATAAGATCAATTTAATTCAATACCTGCTTGCTTTGCATCAGTTATAAGTTGCTAAGTTTCACTGACGTTTTATGATCTCCGATGGCCACGTCAATGCATGCCTTTTACTTTGTGTACGCTAGTTGGGGGATAATATAATTAAAGTGTGAGTTTAAGTATCATCCCAAGTGAGACAGAACACAAAGGGACTTCATTAAAGAATTCATAACAACAATTTTTTCAGGGTAATTTACACTGTAGGGACTTGGCAGCTGGGATTTATTTGTTATGGACATCATGTAATGAAGATATAAAACTGACATCTGGTGCATACAACAACCAGCCATGAGAAATCCGTACTGTCAACTGCAGAGGGTAAACCTTAACAACTTCCAGACCAACTTCAGTACTAACTGCAGAAGCACTATAATGGACACCCATGAACGCTGTGCCTGTAAATGTTGGTGGCGTAAAGCTTTAGGGCTACTCGGGTAAGCCTGACTGAATAAGCGCAGACTTCACAGATGGACGACCGTGTTCAGTCATTAGATGAAAACTGTCAATTACATAATGCTGCCTCTTGCTCAGTTAAAGCACTAGTAAACTGAATCTGCTGAACAACTTTTAACAACAGGATGTTTCATCATCATCCATTGCCATTTCTGAGTCATGTGTGGAAATGAGGGTTTTATTTTTATTGTCTGCTGCATGTCGATTACTGGACCTACTGCTGACCATCATGACTCATTCTTGCAGCTGATTCATGAAACAAATCTGAAACTTTCAAAACCCTCATCCTACCTAAAGTAGATCAGCAGTTATTTAGGTCAATGCAAAGATGACTTGTCTGAGTGCCTGGACTGATTAACAACCATGAAGCCGCTTTTGAATTGTTGAAATCGAGAATGATGGAGGACACGCAGGGGAAAAAGAACAGCTAGAAGAGATGGTAGAGGGAATAATGAAGGAGGTTAGAGAAAGATGGGTAGAAAACACAATAATGATAGAGATATAATAAGATCAAGAAGATCTGAAAGACTAGGTGAGGCAGAAAGAGGGTTGGGGCTGTACCTGTGCTGCTGTGTTCCATTCATGCATCACTCTGAGAGCAGTGTGTCTGCGCCGGCCCCCTAGGAGATTAATTAGCAGCCTCAGCTAGCAGAGGAGCTGCTGAGATAGGCACCCAGCTTAACACCGAAGATAAATTACCTTGGCTGAAAGCTCAAAGTTCAGCTATTTCACCACATACAAAAACAGACTGAGGATTTTGGAGGTCCAAAACTGCGTCAGTACCTGGTGTAATAGGAGGGAGAAAGGGGGGCAGCCATCGCTTTCTTTCTATACTGTATACATTCGGCTATAGGTTCACTCAAAGATTAGTACTCAAAGCAAAGTTTTGAATCTTTTACTGACCAGACTCAAGCCGCTGAATATTTCAACTCTTCATGGATGAAATATCTCCATATAAATCTTCATTAGTCAGTTACCCAGCTATGTGACTGCAGAATCAGGTGCACTATCAACATTAAATCTGAGGTCACCAAAATAATTCAGTTTCTAGGAGCAAAAATAGGACGGTTACATGACAAGATGTTTACAGATAACTTTTAGAGCATCAAAAGAAATGTCTTAGGGAGAAACATTATAAAATAACTATAAAAAAAAGAACAGACACTTCAATTTATCTCCAGATTTTTAAAAAGAGAAGGTCAAATCTGGTCAGGTTTCTTTCAGGGTCGTAAGAAAAAATAAATAAATTGCTGGAACACTCCAGGCTGCATTCAGGGGAACAGGAAACTAGATGTTACTGACAACGTATCATATAACATACTTAAATCCCTCCCACTGATTCCACATATTCCTTATTTCTATATCACTGCAGGCTACCTCGGCCACTGTTGCCTTTTTTGTTTGACTGATCATCATCTCAGCCTTAATACTTAGAGGCCGGTGGTGAGTCACAAAGATCGCTGTGCAACTGCATGTGAAACATAATGAGGACAGGTGGGGGTGGGGAGACACAAGAGAAATTTATTATCAGGTAAAACGCTACCAGCCATGCTACAAAAATGGTTTCAGGGGCTTAATGAGTATGAAGTGTTTTATAAACCCATTACCTCACATCAGCTAAAGTTGTAAACAACTGGAACAAAATTTGTTTTTTTATTTAAAGTGGATTCACAACACCATAAGGCTGAAAACAATATTTAAAATTAAAATATTAACAAACAGAAAAAGGAAGGAATGAAAAAGCATCCCACCTGCAGATCAGCAGCACAGATAGCAATTACACTGAAATTACAGGCTGCCCTCTTCAGAGGCGAGTTGGAAGGAAAGTTTATGAAGAAATACACATGTGGTGAAAGTATGTAGATGGATTTCCAATAAGCTTGCAACATTAGACTGTTTAACTATCTGCTTTTTTTTATCTGCATGGAAGCTGCTTTACTGAGGTGTTTAGGAAATAAACTGCATCTCTGTCAAGCTTAAAACATAATGCACATACACTCAACAAAAATATAAACGCAACACCTTTGTTACTGCTCCCATTCCCCATGGGATGGACGTAGAGACCTAAAATTCATTCCAGATACACAATATAACCATCCCTCCCAAACAGTGGTCACAAATCAGTCCAAATGTGTGGTAGTGGGCACATCTGCTATATTGAGATAATCCATCCCACCTCACAGGTGTGCCACAGCAGGATGCTGATCTGACATCATGAGTAGTGCACAGGTGTACCTCAGACTGCCCACAACAAAAGGCCACCCTGGAATGTGCAGTTTTGTCTCACAGCAAAATGCCACAGATGCCACAGCAATGAGGGAGCGTGCAATTGGCATGCTGACAGCAGGAATGTCAACCAGATCTGTCGCCCGTGCATTGAATGTTCATTTCTCAACCATAAGCCGTCTCCACAGGCGTTTCAGAGAATATGGCAGCACATCCAACCGGCCTCACAACCGCAGACCTCGTGTAACCACACCAGCCCAGGACCTCCACATCCAGCAGGTTCACCTCCAAGATCGTCTGAGACCAGCCACCCAGACAGCTGCTGGAACAATTGGTTTGCACAACCAAACAATTTCTGCACAAACTGTCAGAAACCGTCTCAGGGACGCTCAACTGCATGCCCGTCGTCCTCATCGGGGTCTTGACCTGACTCCAGCTCGTCGCCGTAACAGACTTGTGTGGGCAAATGCTCACATTCGATGGCGTCTGGCACGTTGGAGAGGTGTGCGCTTCACGGATGAATCATGGTTCACATTGTTCAGGGCAGATGGCAGCTGAGAATGTCCCAGTTCTTGCATGGCCAGCATACTCACCGGACATGTCACCCATTGAGCATGTTCGGGATGTGCTTGACCGGCGTATACGACAGCGTGTACCAGTTCCCACGAATATCCAACAACCTCGCACAGCCATTGAAGTGGAGTGGACCAACATTCCACAGGCCACAATTGACAATCTGATAGACTCCATGCGACGATGTGTTGCACTGCATGAGGCAAATGGTGGTCACACCAGATACTGACCGGTTCTGGGTCCCCAGACCCCCAATAGCGCAAAAAACTGCACATTCCAGGGTGGCCTTTTGTTGTGGGCAGTCTGAGGTACACCTGTGCACTACTCATGATGTCAGATCAGCATCCTGCTGTGGCACACCTGTGAGGTGGGATGGTGTGGCGTGGGTGTGGTCCTTGGCCAGCTGCAGAGGAGGCGTGACGCAGTGAGCTCCCGGGGCGGCGCAGGGGCGGGGTGAACAGGTGTGCTGGGATCTGACAGTGATTGTGTCTCTTTATGTGTTGGCAGTGACAGACGGAGACGGACGTGACAGCAGAGAAAGAGAGCGCGGAGTATATGTGTCCACTACAACCCCGAGCTTAATAAAAAGTTCTGCACTGTCAAAAGTCGCTCCGGCTGGTATTTCTTGGGTCCACCGTTACAGATGGATTATCTCAATATGGCAGATGTGCCCACTACCACACATTTGGACTGATTTGTGACCACTGTTTGGGAGGGATGGTTATATTGTGTATCTGGAATGAATTTTAGGTCTCTACGTCCATCCCATGGGGAATGGGAGCAGTAACAAAGGTGTTGCGTTTATATTTTTGTTGAGTGTAGAAGAAAGGATCCATCCATCCATCCATTTTCATCCGCTTTGTCCGGGGCCGGGTCGTGGGGGCAGCAGCCTAAGCAAAGAGGCCCAGACCTCCCTCTCCCCAGCCACCTCCTCCAGCTTATCCGGGGGAATACCAAGGCGTTCCCAGGCCAGCCGAGAGATATAATCTCTCCAGCGTGTCCTGGGTCTGCCCCGGGGCCTCCTCCCGGTGGGACATGCCTGGAACACCTCACCCAGGAGGCGCCCAGGGGGCATCCTTGTCAGATGCCCGAACCACCTCAGCTGGCTCCTTTCGATGTGGAGCAGCAGCTGCTCTACTCTGAGCCCCTCCCGGATGGCCGAACTTCTCACCCTATCTCTAAGGGAGAGGCCAGCCACCCTTCGGAGGAAGCTCATTTCTGCCGCTTGTATCCGCGATCTCGTTCTTTCGGTCACTACCCACAGCTCGTGGCCATAGGTGAGGGTAGGGACGTAGATCGACCGGTAAATTGAGAGCTTCGCTTTTACACTCAGCTCCCTCTTCACCACGACGGACCGGTGCAGCGTCCGCATTACTGCAGCTGCAGCCCCAATCCATCTGTCGATCTCCGGCTCCCTTCTCCCATCACTCGCGAACAAGACCCCGAGATACTTGAACTCCTCCACTTGGGGCAGGAACTCATCCCCGACCCGGAGTGGGCACTCCACCCTTTTCCGGCTGAGAACCATGGCCTCAGATTTGGAGGTGCTGATCCTCATTCCCGCTGCTTCACACTCGGCTGCGAACCGCTCCAGTGCGAGCTGGAGGCCCTCACCCGATGAAGCCAACAGAACCACATCATCTGCAAAAATCAGAGATGAGATTCTGAGGCCACCAAAGCGAAAGCCCTCCGCCACTTGGCTGCGCCTAGAAATCCTGTCCATAAAAATTATGAACAGAACCGGAGACAAAGGGCAGCCCTGGCGGAGCCCATCACCCACCGAGAACGAGTCCGACTTGTTGCCGGCAATGCGAACCAAGCTCTTGCAACGGTTGTATAGGGATCGAATGGCCCGTAGCAATGGGCCAGACACCCCATATTCCCGCAACACCTCCCACAGGACACCCCGAGGGACACGGTCGAATGCCTTCTCCAAGTCCACAAAACACATGTAGACTGGTTGGGCAAACTCCCATGCACCCTCAAGTATCCTGGAGAGGATAAAGAGCTGGTCCAGTGTTCCGCGACCAGGACGAAAACCGCATTGTTCCTCCTGTATCCGAGGTTCGACTAACGGACGAACTCTCCTTTCCAGCACCCTGGCATAGACTTTCCCAGGGAGGCTGAGGAGTGTGATCCCCCTGTAGTTGGAACACACCCTCCGGTCCCCTTTCTTGAAGATGGGGACCACCACCCTGGTCTGCCAGTCCACAGGTACTGCCCCTGATCTCCACGCAACATTGCAGAGGCGTGTCAACCAGGACAGCCCTACAACGTCCAGAGCCTTCAGGAACTCGGGGCGGACCTCATCAACACCAGGGGCTCTGCCACCAAGGAGTTGTTTAACTGCCTCAGTGACCTCGCCCCCGGAAATTGGCGGGTCATTCCCCTCATCCCCAGAATCTGCTTCCTCCTCGGAAGACGTGTCAGTGGGATTAAGGAGGTCCTCGAAGTATTCCTTCCACCGCCTGACAATTTTCTCAGTCGACGTCAGCAGCGCTCCGCCAGCACTATACACAGTGCAGGTAGAGCACCGCTTTCCCCTCCTGAGACGTCTGACGGTTTGCCAGAATCTCTTCGAGGCAGCCCGAAAGTCTTTTTCCATGGCCTCTCCGAACTCCTCCCACACCCGAGTTTTTGCTTCAGCCACTGCCCGAGCCGCATTCCGCTTGGCCTGTCGATACCTGTCGGCTGCCTCCGGAGTCCCACAGGCTAACCAAGCCCGATAGGACTCCTTCTTCAGCCTGGTGGCTCCCTTCACCTCTGGTGTCCACCATTTGGTTCGGGGATTACCACCACGGCAGGCACCAACCACCTTGCGGCCGCAGCTCAATGCAGCAGCTTCGGCAATGGAGACGCTGAACATGGTCCATTCGGACTCAATGTCCCCAGTCTCCCTCGGATAGAAGAAAGGATAAAAAAATAAATTAACATAATAAGTCAAGTTGATGAATGATTGAGTGGCAATGCCTTACATGATTGCATGTAAAAGCCTAATAGTGTTTTTTAAAAGTATTTCAAAATTTACATTTAAAGTTAATGTAAACTATCAAATAAACTCAACAATTCGCTGTTGCTTAGTAACAACATAGTATAACAAGAGCGAAAACCTCTGCCACTCTCCGGATAGTGTTTACTTGTAAGGGAATGATACTGTATTTTCTATATATTCATTTTTGTTAGCCTGTCCTGTCCAAGGTAGTTGGGATAGGCTCCAGCCCCCCGTGACCCTGACAAGGATAAGCCGTAGAGAAAGGATGGATATATTCATTTAGTCTTCTGCGTGTGGTAAAAAAAAAATCAGATAAGGGTACCGTGACAGATGTTTAGGTTGATTGCACAAACATTACGTAGGTTGAAATTTACTGATTTGTAAGTAACTGAACATGAATATCTTGAGCTTAATATTCAATATTATACTATAGTATATATAAAAACAGGCAGCTCGTTTTATTTCTCTCAACAATACGTTCTTTGATGATATAAAACATTTTTTAACCAATAGATCATTGAGTGGAGCTTGAAGACCTTGGTGGATGTGAGTCAAATTAGAATGACTTGTTAACGAGACCCCACTTTACACGTTTTATCAGAATTCATTCAAAACTTTTCGAGCTATCCTGCTTAACGACACACACAAATACTGCCAGAAACATAACTTCATTGCAGGAGGTAATTATTTCTTCTTAACATCTAATTAACTAGTGATTAAAAAGCATTTCTTGATGCATTACTGAACCTGAGCCTGAATTAGAATCAGCTTAACTGGCCAAGCATGCAAGGACTGTGACTGTTTTCAGAATGAACACAAAGAAAAAGAGAAATAAACTCATAAAATTGACTCCCATGTGTCCACTGTTTGCTTTGTACTGCTCACTCAGTTCCTGTTACAACCCCGAGAACTAAGAAAGTAAATTTCCATCACTTCAGGTAGCATATTTATGCAGCAGTTAGCAGTTGTTGGTCTAAGCATATTAAAGCACTCCTACTTCCTGTAAAGTGTACCATCTTGCACTGTGGACCGAGAGAATGACGACTGAGAGCCAGAGCTGCCAAATTTGTACACACTACTCATGGCGGTCACCTGGGAGCACATCCATTCCACCTGACTAACCAGTGTTTGTCAAAGCCAGAGTCGTGCTGCTTGGCTGATCTACCCATCCCCCATTGGCACTGCACACACAACCCCCCCCCCCCCCCCCCAAAAAAAAAAAAAACAAAAAGAAAAATCAGCCATGCTTTTGAATGCACCTTTGAAACGGGCAAAGAGCCTCCCAGCACAGCGCACAACAAAGTAGGACACAAGGAAACTTAGCAGTGTACGTGCTGGTGCAGAAACAAATACAGATACTGAAAGGGAGATGCATGCACACTCTTACTAACTCCCTCTGATGCACTTAAAAGCAATGAGTAAAATATTGATAGCCCGAGGAGGTCCGGGCTGCTCAGTATGTGCTCTGTACGCACTAGGAAAGAAAGTATGTTCATGTGTCTGCTAAAATGAGTATCTTCAAAATCTGTATCCATATAAAAGTCAGAATAAATGCCATTTGTTTCTACTGGTCTCAAAATTGAACTTCAGAGGGTTCATCTTATTCAGCAACAAAAACCTTCTTCATTGTCAAAAACATTAGCATCTCCTAGCTATTATACGATAAAAATCGTATAATAGCTGCAAAGACGGGCTAATTGTCATATTGATGTGATTAACAGTTAGTACCGTTATTAACCCGCAGAGATAAGGCAGCAGCCCATGTGCCAGTTAAATCACGAGCCAGGGAGGGGTGGGGGACAGCACAACGCCACGTGAGCGTACCATCTCTCCACTTTCTCGCTCGTCCCTCCTCATCATACACATGCATTCACCCCCCTGCTGTGGTATTGGAGAAAGCGCTAATGGACAGAAGTGATTACTGGCCACCTTAAGGTTGAATAGGCGAGATGAATAGATACGGTCACAGCCTCGCAGGGGGAGTGGACGAATTGCCTGACCTTTGCATGAAAAGACCAGACTCCAATCTGTCATCCACAAACTTCGCTGCACACCACCTGCTAGGCTGTTTTTTCACACTGTGTGGCACCAGGTAATGAGCAATTTTGAAAAGAAAGCAAGATGGAAAAAAAACCAAACCCAAAAAACAGAACACCTTGCAAAGTGTAGAATAGCGAAAGCCCCTTTTCCACAGCAGAAAAATACACATTACTACTTTCAGCTACAACACACCCTTTCTTGTTCATATCTCGCACGTGCACGTGGTCTCACATGTTCTCACGTGCACCCGGAAACAAATACAACTGCAGATGGCAATAGTAAAAAAAAAAAATCACAGTCAAAAGAGCATCAAACGAAAAAAATGTGACAAATATTGAAAATTGTGTTTTAGTTGTGTTTGGAAGGATCAAATCCAGTTTCCCAGAATGAAAACATGAAAACACAAATTTGCACATCATAAGCACAACAAATGAGCAGCTTTGGGCTCGGAAAGGACAACTCAAACTGAGTAAAATATCAAAGAAAAGAATAAAGGGAGGTAAGCAAAAAGGGGAGAGAGGAGTTGAATTCACTGTTACCTAGAGAAAATAGAAAACATTGTTAACAGTATTTTCTTCAGCTCAAAGCCCTTGCACTAAAAAAAAAAAAGAAATCTGAGGGGAAACTGGAAATAGAAGAATTAGTACTTGGTATCAAGAACAGAGCGAGACGAAGCAAAGTCAACACAGAGACAACGAGAGGCCACGGGACAGATGCAACACTGAACACTGGGAGCACGCTGGCTGTGTGACTGGATGCCCTACCTGTTTGGCTGAGTTGAGAGGTACTCCGGCTCTTGCGCGACATGCCAACCATGGCCTGCATTTTGGCACCAATGCTGGAGCGCCTCTTCTTGTCGTCAGTGCCTACCGTGCCAACCGCCGTGTCCGACTGACTGCCGTCCGTCTTCTCCAGGTTACACATGTCGCCACTGATGCTTGTGCTCTTGGTCATGTTCATCCCACCCGATGAGCCCATCTGCCTGTTTTTCATTTTGGATGCAAAGTCACTGTCAGCCACCACCATAGATGGGGGGGAGGGAAGGGGACAGGTGAAGACAGAGAAGAGAGGACAGGGCAGAGAAGGGGAGAGAGGAAGCCAGTGGAGGGGGATGTGAATGGAGAGATGATGGAGGAGGAAACAGAAGGAGAGGATGGAAGAGGAGAGGAGAGGGATAGTAGATGACAAGGTGTGGGGTGAAAAGGAGAAAAGGACAGAGTTCAGGTACAGGAGTTCATGACTTACAGTATAGATGAGGTTAACACTGATGTAGTGTATATTCTAAAGCCTTTTCATGCAGTGAAAGACCAACCATAGCCTACTCTCCAGCTCTGTAAATGGGTTTGTAAAAGTTTTGAAGCCGTTTGGGAAATCGGGAGTAACATAGAGTTAATACTCTGCATTTTATCTGTTAGGTTATTTCGTTTTTTGATTTAAGATGTCTAAAGACACTAATCAACTAAGACTCTGGTATTATTCTGAGTATTAATTTAATAATCAAAGTATTAATTTATTAAATGAAAAGTTCACGGACATCCACAAGTAGGTAAGAGTTGTGATCAAGCGCTCAAAGCTGCACACAGAAAAGTTGCCTGTCATCAGCATTATTCTCCAGCTCCTGCAGTTTGAAAGGAAATAGGCCAGTGTTCAAATGAGGGTCCTATTTTAGCCCTGCCAGTAAAATTATCTTTAAGAGACAAATTACATTCTGTATCATAGGCTCTGAATTCTTAATGGGATAAGTTACGTGTAGCACCCTCATTAATTTAAGTGTCTGACCTCCATCATGTAACTGTGTTGCAAAGACCACTCATAGAAAGATGTGCTGGGTAAAACGGGAAGGTTTAATACATTTTGACGGCTGATTCCATCAATTAATTCAATCGTACTCCAAATTTCACATATATCAGACACTCTGCTGTATTTGATAAACGCTGGAGTTTATGTCTGATATGGTTGCGACATCTCATTATCCTGCGTATGAACACAGTGGTGCTTTTAGTTTAGACAATCAGCCGTGCCTAAACATCAGCAGTCGACCAGGCCTTCGTCTGTCTCACGCACATTCTCATGCAGTTAGCTCATAAACAACATATGGAACCGTCATGAATGTGTGAGCACGTAGTAATGGCTGCTCATGTCACTCCTTGCTATGCTGGCGTGGATAGTATACACTGGCACATGCGTATCCTGTTTTGGCGGTCTGCACTTCATATTTTGTTTTTCAGCTGCTGTTGGTGAAATAAATCAGGTGTGCTGTTAAAGAGCACCTCGTACCCCAGCCAGCAGTAGCAAACCTTTTGTTTATACCAGTTCTAGCACCAGTGGCTTCTGTTAAGTATCAGCCTGTGCTTCAACACATAAATATTGAATGCTTATTGGGAGATTAGCGCCTTTGATCGGTTATTGCAGCCCAGAGGCTTTGAAGACGACTCCAAGCGCTCGGCCGGCACCACGGGCCCGTGTGCTACAAGTGACATTCTAAAATATGCTCTTTCACCATCATCGCAGTGAGGCTGCATTTCATCTGCTCCTCACACGGCGATCGCGCCGCTTCTTTCATTACATCAGCACAGCAGCGAGGTCAGGGGGGATCGTGGCCTCTAACAATGATTGCCAGCTGAGGTTAAAATGCATGAGCGCAGAGCTTTCAATTAGAAATTTATGTTCTGTAAAATATTTAGCGACACAAAATAGGAAATGAGATGAAATGTATTCTTCTGATGGAATAAATGTCTCGTCTAATTCCCTACTTGTCTAATAGAACACACAGTGCCTGTCACCACGTTTATATCAAAGGCAAACTTTAATCCTTCTCTAGGAGGATGGCCAATAATAATATTTAATCTAAAGTGATGAACACTGCCGGTACGTGGACACATTCTACCCATTATCGGAACAGATGAATTATACCCAAACCACTAAGGGTCTATGATGGTTTGTTCCCTAAAGGGTGAACTTGCAACTGGATTGAATAAACATTTGGCTCTAACTGAATTGACGGCGCTTTTATTTTTCGTTTGTTTGTTTTTTTGTCAAAATGCACAAACATCTGCTCTTAATGGACACACTGTTCTAAAGTAAATCATAGTCTCACGATTCTTCATACTCTCATAAACTGGTGTAAAAGGACACCTTACTTTGATTGTCCTCAATAAAAACAAGTGCATAAAATCTCTCGCACCTCCTCTCATTACAGTTTCGCCACTCTCTGAACAGGTCTTGGCACTCAATCCAGGGTTGCTGTGTAAATATGCCTACTTGGAAAACTGGGTCTCTCCAGGGATTTCTGATTTTCAACCTCAGCTCAAAGAACACAGAGCTCCTCATCATGCAGATTGCTCACCATGCATTTTCATCTAGGCCAACATGTTCCCAAAGCATAACCCAACCCCAAAATACCTTCGAAATCTTTGGTGTTGCAAAAATGTAGACAGGTTTTGCTACACAAAGCTGTCTTTAATAGGCCAATCTCCATACTGTATCATGTATTGATCATTTTTAGAAACCGATGGTAAACATTTAAATAAAGTCTTCTAAAAGGAAATGAGTCAATAGATATTAAGCAACTTTGGGGTGAAATATACATTTTATTTATTTAGTCTCACTAACAACAAGGAAGGAGCAGCTGTTATTAAAGGTGAATCATAAATGATGTATGGAAAAATGCAGGTACCGTGGCAACCGTGCCCCAAATCAGAGCATTAGCATGCGTTCATGCCTGTCAAATTTCTTTTGTGTTTTTTTTGCAGAGGTTGCAGTGAGCAGAATGGAAGTGATTCATTAAAGTCTGGATCTCATATTTATCTTAAGCTGTAACTTGGATACGACAGTCTCATTCAGAGCAGAGATTTTCGCTTCTGTCTTCAAAGGACTAAAAACACACACGGCTATCATGATGCTCGTATGCCAAGCCTGTTTAATGTGTAGCAGATGTGTATTTACACTGTGACCTCAATACATAGGAGATGACTCATAAATAGATGTAGCTGGTGGCCATGTTTCTGCTAAATCACACTGCTTTACTACTTTCACACACACAGATAAGGAGAGCAGCGAATGCATCTTTTGTAACTTGAAGCACATCGCGTGTCACTTGCTGACTCCTCAAATCATCTCGATACATGTGATTGACTGTTTTCAGTATTCTGACTTCAAATCTGGAGGCTCTCATAGAAAAGCTTTTTTACCTATAGATATTCTCTGCTTGATTACGGTTCAAGTTCTGAGATTTGTGGCTTCAATGCCCAGTGGCACAATTGACTATGCAGTGGCATGAATAACAGATATGCTAAATGTTCTATCTCATACATGCTCTATCTCACAGATCCTAAGATTATTAGCATGCAGCAATTTTGTTTTTTCTATTGTGTGCAGCTGCAAAAATCATGACTCAGTGAGCAAACCTGAATGAACAAAACGACGCGGAGTGTTTGATTTTTTATCTCTCAAAAAGCAGAATATTGCATTACTCACAACTAGGTGGAATATCAGTTTATACTGTAGCTGTCATGAAGGAACAAGGGTTGATCACACAGATGAGAGTTGCCAGCATTTTTTAAAGTAGGACCAAATGAGCTCACTTTCAGTCAAGATGAAACACGTTGCAACTGCAGCATTGTAGCTTAAATCAAATCTCTGGGACGCGTGTGCTCAAGTCGGCTTTTTTCAAATCTCATTTGTACGTTTCCGGTGAATTCACTGAAAGTGATTACCCCGTGGTCATCAGTATGAGGTTTGTGATGTGACACATAAAAACAGGGAAATATCGAGGAGTAGCTGGAGACAAGGAGGAGGTCTGAGTCGACAAGTTGCACGTGCAAAACATGACTGCAGGGGAGCAAGTGAAGAACACGGACTGATAAAATACTGATGCAGCATCCCAACACAGCACAGCACATACAATAAAGCGATATACACAGCAACTTCAGAGCAAACCGATGGATGAGTGGGCAAAGCGTTAGGACTTCCTAATCTTCTGTTTGCACTGTATAATCCACGATCCACTGTGTAAGTACAATTTACTTACACTTCAGTGGATCTGCTCCTGTTTCTGCATGTGCATTTAGCCTCCTACGCGCATGTGCAGAGTGCACCTTCTCAATCAGACGGTGCACACTAGTGTAGAGTTAATCACGCGTGAGAGGGTGTAGCTTTTATCTTAATGTGTTTTCTGTTAAGACCGAGGGGCAGAACTAATATTGGTGAGAAGCGCTTGCTTGGATCCTGCTGTGAATGTGATTTGATGGTAAAGACATCTTATCAGGAGTGCAAGCTAAGCTTCTTTCTGTTGGCCTTCCAAATAAATTTTGCTCTTGAATTTGCTCTTGACACAATTTTCAGACCTGCTAGTCCAGCACAGTGCAAAAATGAAACCACAGTCTCTTGTGGTTTACCAGGAAATAGTGTCATGTTAAATATAGTCTTAACATGTTAGAAGCCAAGCTTCTAATATGCCAAGGCAAGAAGCCAAGGCTCACTAAACATTTAGACATGAAGGTCCACTCAGAAAAACAACAGCTTTTATGATGTGTAGTAAAATATCAACAGCTCACCTAACCTCTGATTTAAATAAGTCTTCGACTTTATATTTACTGTACATCTCTATGCACACTTTGTGTGAATGTGACTATTATTATTATTATTATTATCATCATCACTTGTATGTACAGTTATACGTTTAATACAGGGAGGCACTTTGTTGAACCTCTTAGCAAATCAAAAATTGATGTTTACGAGGGTCTTGCAGTACACCTTGTGGTAATGCTGGATTTACAGTACTGCATTAAATTTGTGCCATAACCTGGTGCTCACTTTCTCATAAATGTCTCATAAATATTGATCAGCAAAAGGCTGATACCTATGTGAAACATAAGGCAACAGGCTGTGATTGTATCTAGCACACTAATAATCCTAATAGTATTTTTCCATAGTAAACATGCAGTTTTTCTTGTTTTCATTGCTCTTTTTCATTGGTTCGAAGGTCTTCTCTACTTCCTGCATGTCGATAAAAGTAACTGTTGTTTAAAAGCATGAAACATGAAGAGCTCAGTTTTCCTCGTGGTGTCAGAGCATTGCAGGCATATGGTAAAAGCAAGCTCTGATTAAGTGCAGTACTATAAATTCAGGATAAAGGTTATTCTTTAGATAGTAACTGTAGAGTTCAGATTATCTGATGTGTGAACAGACTGCATGGACACCAACTGTTTTCATGTCACTGCAATTATACACTGCTCAAAAACGTTAAAAGGAACACTTTAAAAATACATTCGATCCCAATGGGATGTGTGCATGACTCACAACACTGGAGCGTGCACTTATTGAGATGACCACTGCTGTCCTGGGAGATCTCCCCCAAAATCTGGACCAGAGTATTACTCAGCTCGTCGACAATCTAAGGTGCAACTTGGCAGCTTGGACTGAGTAAAACATAATGTCCCAGAGGTGCTCTGTTGGATGTAGGTCAGTTGAGCATGGAGGCCAGTCAGTAGTATCAATTTCTTCATCCTCCATGAACAGTGTGCTTACTCTAATTACATGAGGCCGGGCATTGTTGTGCACCAGGAGGACCCACTGCACCAGTATAAGTTCTGACAATGTGTCCAAGAATTGCATCCTGATACCTAACGGCCGTCAGGGTGTGTGAGGCCTGTGGGTCCCTCCATGGATTATGCCTCCTCAGACCATCAAGGACCCACCACCAAATTGGTCATGCTGAACGATGTTACCCTTCCACGTCTGTCACATGGGCTCAGAATGAACCTGCTCTCATCTCTGAAAAGCACAGGGCACCAGAGGTGGAGCTGCTGATTCTGGTATTCTATGGCAAATGCCAATCAGGCTCCAGTGCTGAACAGTGAGCACAGAGGCCACTTGAGGACGTCGGGCCCTCAGGTCACCCTCATCATGTCTGTTTTTGATTGTTTGGTCAGAGACGTTCACACCAGCAGTCTCCTGGAAGTCATTTTGTAGGTCTGGCAGCACACATCCTGTTCTTACGTGCACAAAAGAGCAGATACCAGTCCTGCTGATGGGATAAGGACCTTCTACGGCCCTGTCCAGCTCTCTTAGAGTAAGTGGCTGTCTCCTGGAATCTCCTCCATGCTCTTGAGACTGTGCTGGGAGACACAAAAATCCTTCTGGCTATGTCACACATTGATGTGCCATCCTAGGGGAGTTGGACTATCTGTGCAAGCTCTGTAGGGTCCAGGTACCACCTCATGCTACCAGTAGTGACACTGACCCTTGCCAAATGCAAAACTATTGAAAAAACAGTCAGAAAAGATGAGGGAAAAACATCATTGGTCTTTACCTGGAAAACCATTCCTGTTTTTGAGGTTATGCACCTCTAATGCACCTGTTGATGATTTCAATACCATCATAGAAAAAGTTTAACACCAACCCACAAGTTGAACTGACTTGATGCTCTGATTAAAAAGTGTTCCTTTATCTTTTTTAAGCAGTGTAAAATATTAATGCTACTCTACCTTAGTATTGTTAAAGGTCAACAGAGCCACAGTTACACCATCATCAAGGTAAAGAGAGGAGGGTAGTCACCACACTCTGTCTTGCACGTCCTCATATAAATGTGCAAAAGACAGTCGTCCACTGGGATCTACGGCGGGATCTATACTACTGTTAGTAGTTTTCTTCATCATTGTTAGTCTACAGTTTGAAGCTGCTACACATGTGTTACCTGAGGTCAGTCTCTGAGATACTCCTTTGGTGCAAGTCCTCTTCTTTCTCCATCAAATCCTTCTGATGCTCTTCGCCTGCGTCTACCTTTCCCTCCCACTCCTTCCCCCCTCTCTGCACCCTTCCTTCTTTACTAGCCCCTCTGCCTTTTTCTCCTGCCTCCTCTTCCTCCCTCACTTCTCCTAACTGCTCATCCCCCTCCCGAGAATGGCTCCTCGATCGCAACTGGCTGAAGATGGAAACAGAGGCACAAAGAGCAGCACATGCAAAGCCAAAAGAAACAGAAAAAACAGAAAAAAACAAACAAAGCGTGAACAATGTCAACAACAAAAGAGAGACGAACACAGAGATGCAATGCAGCCATGATCAAAAGCAGACTGATTCTAAATCACAGAAGAACTAACGTAGACTTAAAGCAAAGCACCATGCAGAGGAGTTTGTTTTTGCTTTGATATGAGACGACACCCAAAGAGTAGAAATATGTTTAATGTTTCAGTGACTACTGCCAGATATGGACAAACTTCCCCCACAGCGTGAAGGAACAGAGTTCAACCACTTGGCTCCAGATTCTCTAAAATGGAGCCAAACTTGAACTCATCACAGGGAGAAAATGACACGCAGCGCTACAGGAGGGGCATTTTCTCCTCGGGTAACCATGTGCAAACAGTTTCAAATTTGAAAACGTCTGGACATGGTAATGAATATGGGTTTCACCGCTGAGGGGGGCGGGGTTTGTCCATTCCAGCTTGATGGTAATTTAAAGAGCGACACAAAGTTTGCATCAGCCTACCGGATCTTGCGGTTTCCTTGCGGCCTTTCTGACTGGACAGACATGTAGCTCGTGCTGCTGAACCGAGAGGCACTACTGGTTCTCGACACAGCGGACACGTCGCTTACATCACTGTCCGACGACTTGGCTGACAAGTTGTCGGAGCCCCGTGGATCTCTGCCTGAACGCTGCAAAGAGGGCAAAGAATAAGACATAAAGTATGGTGACATCAGATATCACAAGTTTGGGGTTTTTTGAGCACTCAACAATTTTAACAAGTACAAAATGTTGTTGCTAAAATAGTCCCAATGAAAACTTCAACAAGTTACCAAAGGGTAGAGATTTCTAAAATGACTTCTACGTCTTTGCCTTGTAAGGGAAAACTATTTGATCAAGACAAGCAGTATTTCAGAAATAAGCTGTTGAATGTAAATAAAAAAGAAGAAATATGCACACTATTTTTACGTTAGGCATATTAGGTGAGCGACTTTAAAGGTCAGTATTTTAATTATGTAGTGGGAAAACATTGGGCTTGCAGTTAAATACCGCAGGGGTTCATGGTTTGAGATTTGGTCTTGCCAGGTTCAGAGACTAGGAAAAGTTATAAATGACATCCACAATTTCAGCTTGACTTTCATTTTTGTGTACAAAAGGCTGGAATGGCACACGAAAGCATGTCTTCGTTTCATTCAGCTTCTGATCAGCATCCATTGTTTGTGTGTGTGTTGCAGGTTTTCACAGGCTTGTCTTGTTGATTTTAATTGACTTTTTACATTTGAGCTAATTTATGCTTTGGATCTATCTAGCATGGATATATTAGATGGTAAATGGACTGCTACTTAAATTGTGCTTTTCTAATCTAACTGAGCACCTAAAGCATTTGTTACTTGTCACCGGTAGTGTCGTGGATGAGAGAGGGAGGACCCAAACGCTGGACTCACAGGCAGGTAGGTGAAGGTGGATGTTTATTGCCGAAGGAGCGAGCAAACAGCACAGAGGGAGGAGATGGCTGGCTGACTGAATGAATGAATGAATGAATGAATGAATGAATGAATGAATGAATGAATGAATGAATGAATGGCCAAAGGACTGACTGACTGAACATACAGACGACATAGACATCAGACGTACATCATCAATGACCCGACACTGAATGGGTAGAACAGAGGGCTTAAATACACAGACTGGTGATAATGATGATAATAAGGGACCGGTGAGTACACAGCTGAACATAATGAACTAATGATAATGGGAAGAGGACTGAACATAATACACACAGACCAAGGCTAAGACAATAAAACAGGAAGTGGAACAGGCAGTAGATAAACAGTGAATGTGAACTGAAAACACTGGGTCACCGACCCAGGAACCCTGACATTACTATAGTTCTCATTCTCCCAGTCAGTGCTTTTTGTGCAAGATCTTGTCTAATATTTGCACACTTACTCACACTCTTTATAAACAAACATGATGCGTGTTTTAGAGTAACAAGTAAAATGAATTCTGGAAACTAGATTTTTGAATTGGGAACTAGGGCCAAAAAATAAAACTGTTGCAAAAGTGACAAAACTGCAGATTCTTCAATGGCCCCTTTGAAGATGTCACACAAGCAAGCTCCTATGTTAAAATGCCCAGTTTCACAGCAGAAATAAACCTAACATTGGTCCAGGCCGGGCGTCGACAATCTTCAACATCAAAAGAGCCATTTTAGCTCCTCCCAACAAACTACGAGAGAAAAAGTGCAGCACACGTGTGTAACGTGGATTAACATGTTTATTTTCTATGAGTTTCTAACTTGAATATGTCAAGCTCTGCCTGCTCTTGCATTACTGTGTTCGATTAACAATGCAGACAAAGAAATAATGCGCACATTTGTGATTACACTTGTGATAAAGTTTACAAGAAGCTGTTGATCAATCACAGTCCATACAGTGTTGCTGCCAGAGACCAAAGATGGAACATTCATCAGCAACTGTTCAATAAACTAAATTTTTTGGACATTGTTTTGAAAGATATTTGCAGGCACTTAAGTTAAGCTAGCAAACATTGGAAATATTAGAAAGTCCAATTGTTCTTGATTGCATCACAGCACACCTGGGAACCTCGCTCTGCGCCGTTGGTTTCCTTTTTGCACGCTCTTTTCTTTTTCAACAACTACCCAGTTTAAAGCTATGCCTAGCAGTGTGACAGATTTGTGTGATAACAATTGGTTGTAGGTGCAATATGGCTTGCCAACAGCCTATCCATGAAATATGTAATCCAGTTTTGCTGATTGGCTAGTATTACTGGAAGGCTTTTTTGTGTGTTACATAGAATTGTTCATAACAGGTGTTTATGTCTGTGTGATGTACCTTCCTAACCAAGCTTGTTAGCATTAGCTGACAACTTAGGACTCCAAAGAGTCATCCAAATATGGTCACTCCTGGCTCTGAAACACCCAGATGGCAACAACTAAAACGCTATTCCCCAGGCTTTAAAACGGGACTTCATAAAACAAAGATTCTTGTCATGTCTTGTCAATTGTTTACATACAGGCTAAGGCTCTCATACAAAGCAGGGTTACGGGGATTAAGTAATAAGATGGTTTATAACTTACTTCAGCATGCAAAACAAGTTGGCAAAAGTCATTCCCTGTATGCCTGCTTCTTAATGCTTGTGATGTGCAATTTTACTGCTAATTTTTTAGGGTATGATTGTCACTGGGGAAGAAGCTGAATGTCTAACTAAAAACGAGCACTTTTCAGTGGAAGACTGGGTGGAGCAAAATCAGGGTTGTGCTCTGAGAACTTGTCCCACAGAGACTGTGAACTTTCCAAAAATTAAAAACAACTTGAGGTATCATCCTTCTGATTAACTGGATGAGATCCAGAATGCATCGCAGACATACAAGCATGAGGACTTGTAGAGTGCGATCTAAAAACTGCACCCACGCTTAAAACAGTCAAAAGTGGCACAAGAAGATGATCTTAAACAGGCGATCGGCCAAATTTCAATCAGGTAATGTGTTTGTTTTCCATTTTTGAAGACTTGTGATCTCCTGTAATTGTACTCTTAATACTTCATGTACATTTTACTAAAAAAATTAATGAATAATATTCTGATTTAGACATACAAAGTTTTGCATGAGTACTTAACCATAAGTGGCAGGAAGACAGTTACCATATACTGTTTAATCCAGTGACAGTCAACTGGCTCACAAAGTCGGATTCTACTCAACTAACTTTATACACAGGCTTTCCTGGAAGCTGAACTGGGCTGGGATGATCTTGGCACAGACTTAGTCCAAGCACATTTGTGAACGTGGATGTGTATATAATATCTTGTTACGTTTTGGTTGGCTGTTTACTGTAACTAAATCTGGACGGAGTGTTACAGTAACTGCCTTTATTAGCATTGTTTTTGTCAATGGGAAGATATTGCTCAACATACAAGGACTGGGGAATAATTTCAGCAGCTTTTTATAGACTCCAAATGCCATAGTTTTCATAGCATTGTCTTAAAAGGAAAGCAGACAGAGGGGCTTCATCTGCTAGGTCTCAGACCAGACCGCAGTGAGACAGCAGGCTCTGGCCGAGCTCTCTAAACATGTTCAGGACTTCTCCAGAACAGAGTAGTAAACAGTGGACTTTACACACAATTCCTTGAAATTGCAAAGTGATGTATTGAAGTATTTGGCCTAAATGACAAGGAGAAAAATGTAGTTTCCCACATAGAGATAACTCTAGGTGGCTTTAGATTGTTGTCGTTTTAGATTTGTGTGCAATGATTTTGAGATATCTTATCGTTCCATTTACTTTTTCTGGGTTAACAATGGACACTGCTGAGAAACTGTTGGGAAGGATTAATAAAATGTATCCTGTGGCGCTGTGGATGCATGTCGCTTTTTAAAGTCAAAGCTTTGAATAAAGACGTGTATAATATATATCTGTGACTCAGATGAGCTGATTAGAAGAACAGCTGTATCCAGCTCTGTGTTTTCCAGCCTTTGAGTCTTTACCAGCTGCACTTTGTTTTGATATGTTTTGTGACCATATCTGTGCATGATGCAAACATCAGTGAGCATGCATTTTGGAACTTTGTGAACAGTGTTTGTGTAGGAACATCGTTTTCTGGAGTGTTGAAGCATAAATTAAGCAGACCTGGGCGTGTTTTCTTTACCTTGTGGTAGTCCTGCTCCAGTCTTGAGTCAGAACCAGCTCCCTGCTTGTACTTGTTCATCTTTAGTTTCATCTGTCTGGTCCTCTCCTCCATGTCCATACCTGAGCACAGAGACAGATGCGAGTCAGCTGGGAGCTGGTGGACTGTGAGGAGAGCCTCAAGGAGGGGCATACTGTTATGGTGAGAGAGGCTTCTGTTGAGCTATGAGCCATGAGCTATGACGGGACAGATCTAATGGGAAAAGCTGAATGGTTGGCTGTTTTTAACAAACACAAACCCGTAAACATATGCTGCATAGAATAATAAACTAATTTTTGAAATCAATAAGTCCCACAAAAAATGCTGCTTTTTAGTCAGTCACTAATATTCAAATATTTTTATCTGACCTCAGTAAAACACATTTGAATGCTAAGCCAAATTACTCCAGTACTACTACAGCACTAAATGTAACAATACTAGTGATGCATTTTTTAAAAAAACTCTAGATGAAAGGAAATGATTAAACAACAAATTGAAATCCCTAAACGATCACATTAATTGGCCGAAGCATCCCTCTCGATTAAAACTGACAGGCATTTTAGTCCTTTTATAATTGCATAAAATCATCCGGTTTACCCATCTTATCACCTCCCAATTTCAGTTTAAGCTCTGCAAATGTGATTCTTACATTCGCAACCATGCACAGGCCTCTGTTGAAGTACAAATACCAATAAGAATAGGAACTGTGTACATTTTACAAACCTAAAAATGACAAAATAAGCTACAAACAGTTTCTACAGTAACCGTTTCTTTTCTGCAAAAATGTTCACCACATGGTGACTTTCCTGCTTTTTCCTGCATTTCCATTTTCCTGCTTACTCTTTGTCTCTACTTTTGTGTCATATGACCGCAGTGACAGAGTGAAGATGAATGCACACGTACAGGCGCCATGCTCACATGCCTTCATGTACACACTCGCACACAAAGAGAAACGAAAAAGCAAAGAAAAAGAGTAAAATAAAGGAATACAAGCTCAGAGCAAATGAATGACTGCATGAGTGAAGCGAAAGGAGTTGACGCATCACGCAGTTAGTAAACTACATGTGATTTCGCATCTCTCCCGGAGTATTTTGTTAACTAATAGTATTTAATTTAACTTTGTTAAATGATTGTAACTGAGCTGCTTTTGAAATTCCAGTGCAGTCAGAAAGTCGTTTTTTGTGATCGCTTCGTTTCAGTGGTCGTGATAAATATGAGGTTAAAATTGAACAACTTTGAGTTCATGTTCTTTTATACCAACACGTTCTCATCCCAACTTGTAACATAGAAACACATGTGACAAATCGCCAGTGTGTTACGCGTTTGGAGGCACGAGAGCCGTTTGGAATGAATCTATACATGTAAATGTGTTTTACGTTCTGATCATGAATCACTTTGGAAAACACTATCTGATAGTGTTAAGGTTATGGTTATGGTTAGGGTGTAACACGGCTGGAGCGTGTGTTACCGCCGCGAGTGGCATTCTATTGGGTTCAATTGAGAATCCGGAGCATCTCATAAGGACGCGGAAGGGTACCTTTCGTTACTATGAGACGCCTCGGGACATGACAAATCGTCTGTATGTTATGCGTTGGCAATGACAATGCTCTGTTTATCCAATTTTTATTGGACAGACAAGATTGGACAGTTCATCACAATAAATTGTGTTAGATCCTAGAAGACTGATGGCTTTTTCATGCTTGAAGCTGGAGAAACGAGGCAGTTAGCTTAGCTTATCATAAAAACATTTAACCTCGTGTGGTCTAGACATAAAAAGCTGAACGACCAGGACCTCAGAGGCTAGCTGCTTAACAAATTGTACCTTTTGTTTTGGACTGCAAAGAGACCACATTTTAAGTGACTCGGTGACTGTGCATGAATGTGTGCGGCAATCATTGTTTCATTTCAAAGCAAATCTGTGGAACAAGATCATGAAAACCATACTCACTAAAGTGAGTAAAATTTTTGACTGCACTGCATTAGCAGCGTTTAGGAACTCTAAGTCATTCAAAACCACACGAATCATCAAATTTCACTTGAAATAGGCCAAAAAGAAATCAATTTAGGGAAAAAGTAGCAAATCTATGTCTACAAAGAGAGTAATCAAAAGAATAAATCTGCTGTCATATGCTCACAGTAAGTTGTTTTTTTTTTTTATCTTGGTAGAAAATGACAGTGTCTCACGTGCTGCAAAGAAACCACACTGGTGTGATCGTGATCATGCTTTAGTGAATGACAAGCCCACACAGTCTGTGTGCAGAAAAAATAAAGCAGCAGAAATGGTATGGAAGCCAGAAGCATCATCTACACAACAACGAAGAGAGCAACGCCGCAAGAAATTGGAGTCAAGCCAAACGGGAAAATAAAAGACGACTGAGATGAGGGGAGGCGGGTTTGAGGAGGGGGAGGGCAAGCCAGGAAGACGTACAGAGAGAATCACAGCAGAGGAAGGAGAAGAGGGAGCTGAGACAGAAAAGAAGGAAGGTGCAGAAGAAGAAGGGACAGACCTGAGTTCGTCCAACTTGGTGAGTCCGTGTCTTCTGGGATCACATCACACAATGGACAGACACAGACAGAGGAGAGGAAGATGGATGTGAGAGGATGCACGAAGGGTAAGGGGGAGGGCGAAGGAGGAGAGGAAGGATGGCTGGGAGGGCGACGCCATCACCAAAGGTCTCGGGTTTGGAGGGTCAGAGTAGACAGGAAGGAGTCGGAGGGGAGGGAGGGGGACACGACACAACAATACAACACGACAATGACAAAAACAACAAGCACAGAACACACAAACAAAATCATAGAGTACACCAAGAACACACAAACTCCACCATGGGGACAGTGAGAAGTCAAAATAGAGCAAAAAGGGTGCGAGGCCGGGGGAGGCTGAGGTAGAGAGGCCAAGAGTTTAGTTATTAGAAGTCAGAGAGAGAGGGAAGGGGAAAGGTTCTGTGCTTTAAAGGGGAAAAAAGAGCTGAAACAGGAAAGAGATGTTAATGTACCAAACCAGATAGAAACTTGAGACCTCTCTGCAGGCAGGTGAGGAAAGGAGGAAGAGGAGGAGAGAGGGGAGGGGGAGGAGGTATATAAGGAGAAGTGGATGTCACTTGAACCTGCATGGGGCAACTGTGGGGAAACAGCCTGGAAAAGTAACATGAACGGAAAAAAAAGAGGAAAAAAAAAAAAGAAAAACTGAAAGCACAGAGCAGCGAGCACACAAAAGAGAGACGGCTACCTCACACAGTTTCACCAAGAGAACGTTCAAACTGACAAAAAATAGAGACATCACCTGGGTAGAGTGCGAGAGGTTTAAATACACGAAAGTGTACGCTTGGGCGCGCGCACACACACACACACACACACACACACATGAGCATCAGCCACAAGATCTCTCTGAAAAGTCACACAATACCAACATTCGACTGCCTGCTGCCAGGCATCTCTGTTGATTCCGATAGATTCACATTGTATTCATACGCATATTTCACTTGTCTCTGTATTATTCATGTTCTTCCTTTCTTCCGCTCGGGCCCCCGAAATATTCTGTTTAACTCCAGAGATGAAGTGTGCTTCTGTTTCCTCTGCGGCTACCAAGACACTTTCACACGTTTTGATCTCGCGTCGAGACAGCTGCTCATTGACTGACCCGACCTCAGTTCACAGGTTTAACATCGGGGTCCGGTTTGTTACCAACCTTCTCTCTTAGAGTCATGCTGACCCCTTTTTTTTTTCTCCTGTTCTGTTCTCCAGCCCTCCCATCTGATCTCTATCCCAGGGGCTGAACCTGACAAATCAACAGTAACGACCAGGAGAGCCTTCATTGTCCTACACCCCCCCCCTCCCATACACACACACATACAGAGAATTTGCATTTAGCTCAATTAGCACTCACTTAGCTTGAATAATATGGTGTCACATGAATTAAAAGACAATGTGAGGCGTCTGCCTAGCTAGCTTTCATGAACGTAATAGCAGTGTGGTTTAGCTTCGTCAGTCATTCCAGGAAACACACAGAAAATATGCAGAGTTGGAGAGAAATGAGAAATGGATGGAGTGAGAAAGTGAGAGAGACTGACTGAAGACCAGGCTAGCTGTAGGTTCATCACAGATTGGCCTGTGGGAAGCAGAGGCTTTGAAGACATGCCTCTCTGCATCCTGCAGACGCACTGAGAGAGCTACTGGGTTTTTAGCTCAGAACAGCAGATGTTTTATGTTTTATTTTAAAGCCACAATCCTAAATCTGGTTCTGTTGTCAAAACGTACCAGCAAGCGGCATAACAAACTAACATAAATGAGGCTTAACTTAAAGGAAGGTGAAGGCGTGCCACCATGGGAACATTTCAGGAACACATTTCATGCTTCCTATACATCCATGGGCAAGGATCAGGTGTCATTTAAATAACGCTGTTATTTGTACAGTGCTGACAAAAAAATCAGTAAAGAAATTAATATAAAGGGTAAGAAATCTATAAAATGTATCACTATTTTTTAAGGCGCTAGAAAAAAAACCCCAAAACAACAATCTTTTGTGGGGGTTTTTTTCATAGTTTTAAAATGTCAACTCCAAGATGCACTGCAATACCACACCAAGCAAGAAGAGACTGAAAAATAGAAGGATGCCATCCAGAGGCTGACAAAGACACCTCCTGTTAAATCAAAGGTGTGTCCGTGTGTGTCTATATATATATATATATATATATATATATATATATATATATATATATATATATATATATATATATATATATTAGGGATGCAAAGGTACACAAAATTGATGGTTCGGTTCGATACTTTGGTGTCACGGTTAGATATTTTTTCGATACAAAAAATGTTCATGCCTTTTTAATTTGTCATTTATTAAAATTATAAATATATATTTTAACTCAACTTAAATTTAATGTTGCTGAAACAACAAAATAGAAAAATCTATCTGATCGAGAAATTACTCATCTTTGGAAAAATAGTTTATTACAGAGAAATGTCTCTTTCCAAAATAAAAGCTATACTATACGCTTCTTCTGGGCTATATTCTCAGCAGCATATTAAACATATCAGGTCCCCATAAGGAGAATCATGTGCTAACGGCTGTCTAAATGACTCGGGTAAAGTTTGTAGCATGCGTGCTTGTTGTTTTTGTCTGCTTCCACTTGTCTTTGCACTAGGATGATGTCGGTGTAAATGTGCAGTCATATTCGTTGTGTTCCCACTAGTGCTGTCAGCGTTAATCTTGTTAAAATGACATTAACGCCATAACGCGGCAAATCTCCGTTAACGAGTTACCGCGGATCGCCCCGTGCATGGGGCTGGACGCTGTCAACAGGTTAAAGAGCTAACTTCGCTAACACAGTAATTCTCACCAATGTAATTGAGCATTGCGTGGCACATCTGACATACTGTTTTACTTTAGTCCATGACTCGCTTACCATCAGGGTCATGCTTCACATGAAAACCAAAATAGTTCCAAACGCCAGATCTGAATCAGGGTGGGGGAGGTTCAATTTGCCATTTTGCAAAGAGCTTAGCTTCTGTCTTGCTAGCTTGTGCTGCACTCAGTGGATCTGCACTCTACAGTGCAGCCTAGGCGGAGTAGTTGAACGCAGATCCACTGAGCGCTCAACACAGACAGCATCGTCAGAAGAAAAGTTGATCAAATAAATAAAAAAAATTTGTATTGTTCGATACATATGCGTACTGAACCGAAAGCACTGTATCGAATGGTTGAATATCGATACGAGTATTGTTGCACTCCTAATACATACATATATATATATGTGTGTGTGTGTGTGTGAGGGTAGAATCCAGTTGAAAGAGTCCACACAAGGACAAGTCAAAGGAGCTTGCAAAGAAAAGCATCTGGACGTTTCACCTCTCATCCGAGAAGCTTCTTCAGTTCTAAGGTCAAATGGTGGAGAGTCCCACATTTAAACCCAGTGGGAGTAACCCCCCACAGAGGGACAAAAGGACCCCCTGATGATCCTCTAATCACCTGAGTCAAGGTGTGAAAATGGGTGTGGATCACAATCAGCCAGGGTTTCGGGTGTGTTCATTGTGAAACCTGGCCCCACCTTATCATGCGAATTCCTGAGGTCAGATGGCCCAGGATGTGAGTGGACGTTAAGGCGTCTGGGAAGGGAACTCAAAACTGGATTATAGATGGCAGACAGTTGGTGTCGTAAACCCCCGCCTCTGTTCAAAGATGGTCGCTCACAGTGGACGTAAATGGCTTCTTTCACTCCTCTTTCAAGCCATCTGTCCTCTCTGTCCAAAATGTGAACGTTGGCATCTTAGAAAGAGTGACCTTTATCCTTAAGATGCAGATGGACTGCTGAGTCTTGTCCTGTGGAGGTGGCTCTTCTATGTTGTGCCATACGGTTGTGAAGTGGCTGTTTGGTCTCTCCGATGTGGAGGTCTGGGCATTCCTCGCTGCACTGTACCGCATACACCACATTGTTAAGTTTGTGTTTAGGAGTTTAAATCTGGGACTCTCCGCCATTTGACCTTAGAACTGAAGAAGCTTCTCGGATGAGAGGTGAAACGTCTTCAAGTAACTTAAAGAAGTCCAGACGCTTTTCTTTGCAAGCTCCTTTGACTACGATGACCTGGATGACTGAGAACCTTAACAGACACACAAGGACAAAGTCAGCAATTCTTCACAGAAACCATATTCTATTAGAATACTTTCAGTGAGTCCATGAGCAATAAACAGCTATAGTAGATACTATTATTATGCAATATTTTATTGCTACAAGCTTCGCTAAACTTACAAACTGAAGTAAATACTATAAAACAAATGACAAGTAAAGCAATGACTGTTTTTGAGCTGGTTCAGTTTAGCTTTGAAATGTTCCTGAAATATTCAGTCAGTTAAGCTTGATACTCAGACCTTTAGACATATTTGTTGAATTTCAAAAGACAAATTTTAAATCTTTTTTTAAAGGCTTGTATGTAGAAATCATCATGCTGTGTACAGGGCTGATCAGACAAGCATGAAGAGGCCTATATGCAAGATTGATGCGCTTTTCTCTTTTTGACCGGGTACTTGTCTGGTTAGATACGTTGATTACTGTTCATGTACTCATATGAGAGAGAGTAAAAAAGACTTGTACCCTATCAGACCGACCGACCTGTGTCAGTGAGTGAAGGGTAAGGTTGCGTCCCACCATCAGACAGAGAGCCATTCAGCCCTCGCTGCTGGTCCTCCCATGTCACCTCTAAAGCAAGACATACACATAGATATACACACACACACACTGATTTTGACACCATTAGGAGATCTCCTTCCTGCGCAAATGTTTATTCTTCTCTATAAAATACTTTCTATGTCTTCATTTATTGATACATTGCATAATGAGCATTTTGTGTATTATGCTCTGTACCAATAATAGAAAGCTGCTGCAAGCATAAATTAAAACAAACAAACAGATAAGAAAAGGGCATCTTTACTACTTCAGCACTGAAATCAAGGACAGCTCCTTATCAAACATTATGAACTTTGCTCCATCTGCTGGCCAACAGAGGTAACAGCCTCTCAAATAAAAAAAAACTTAAAAAAAAACATTACACTCTGCAGTACTGCAGCAAAGTGTAATGCACAGGCAGCAGGAAATGCTGTTTATGTGGAACACTATCCTAAAAATGTCTCTATTCACCTTTACTCCATTACGCCATTTTTATTACTGTTTTTGGCAAAAAAGGACAATTTTCTTTGCACTAAGCACCAGTTATGTTTGTAAGAGACTGCCAGTCTTAATGTAGTGCATGAAAAGACTGTGTGCACAAGAGCGCAATAATCCATGTCTAATTGAAATGATTGGCAATTTCACAATGGAAATGGAGAGCTCTGTCTTTGTGAGGTGGAGCTGAGCAGAATTAATTAGTATTAAAGAAGAGGGCAGATTAGAGCTCTGAGGCCACGCTGGAGGCAGAGAAGGGCAGACCAACCAAACTTCCAATCACAGCACTCTGTATGCATTAACATCAGTTACACTACACACAAGTCTCTAGTTTGATCACGCAAATAAAGTCAGAAGGAACGGACCATGCTTTTTGGGTGGGAGATGAAACTTGGGCGAATAAAACACTTTGGTGCGACTGAGAGCAGCTCATCATCAAGGACCACAGCTGCTGCTAACTAATGTCACAGAAGGACCAAGAGAGCCCACACAGCAAAATCACACCATCACACTGCTCGGAAGACTTGCCTTTCCTCCCATTTACCGGTGGGCCTTGGGGTTTTTCCTCACTGCCTGCTGCTAGTGGGGAGACAGATGGAGGTTCATGAAATGGTGCAGCACTGAAACTTTACACTGTACGTCACCGTAATATCACAGCTCATTCCACTTGGGCCCAGACGCAGATGCACATATGCCACACAAGTGTGCACGCACGCACACATACGCACATATACCACAAGATCTGATGTGCACAGCAAGCGTTATTGCATAGAACTGCCGTGAGCTACTGGTTAATTATTCTGCTCAGTGTGTGATTATCAGAAAACATAGTTTTATAATATGCAGTTGTACAGTTATATTGACAACTCAACATACAACCATCTTACCATCCAAAGACACCATTAATTAACCCTGTTTAAAAATACAGTTTCCTTTTAGAGACCTTTCATGAATATCCAATGTGCCAGTGAGTGCTATAGCTGTCACAGTGTTGAGTAACAGCACCACACAGTCAAAGGACAGAAGCGTGCCACGTAAACAGATGGGAAGGTAGGAAGTAGAAACCGTGGGGAACTCCAGTTTCTGCCAACACTCTTGCCGCTCATTCAAGCCTGGGTTTGAATGTACTATACAACAGCGTGTACTGTACAGCACTCTCGAGCAAAACGCAAACTCCACACACTTAAAATGCAGAGGCTCACATCCGCCGTGTTTCATTTTTAAAGATCTGCCATGACACAAGAGTAAAAACCCGCCGCGTGTTCTCAGTGATAAACACACCTGGATGATCGTTTTGGGGTTCAGGCGCCCTGGGCTCTTCCCCTGTTGCCACACATAAACAGATACACACATACAGGACAGTTAATGTATCTGCCAACTAGGCTTATATCAATATTCCAGCTTCTCCCAGGAATAATACAATAATATGGATCCAGTGTAGAAAGGTCCACACGCACACAAAAGCACAATCAGATTTGCTCAGCATAAGCCAAGTGTCACACAGCTCTGTGGGAACCACGGCGCAGGGTCGGATCAATGCTTCCCCTCTGCCCGTGCAGTGCCGCTGTCCTATAAGAAATAGACTAAAACACAGAGCAAAAGAAGGAGAGAGTGAGAGAAAGGAGAGAGATGTGAAAAGGCAGAGTGCCTGTCAAAGAAAAAAGGAAGAAAAAAAAAACAGGAGTAAGCGAGGCTGGGGGCAGGTATGAAGAGGAAGAACAAATAAAGGTGACACAAAGGAGCAATGGAGAGGTCCAGACACAGAGAGAGCTTTTGAGTGATAAAAAGATGGCAAAGATACAAAAAAAGACTGGGACTGAGAGAGAGCGAGAGCACAGGGGAGAGAGCGGGGCTGGCTGGCAGCTGTACAGAAGACAGGGAAAGGCCCTTGTGGACTCTGACAGTGATAAAAGGGTTGTGTGAATACTTTGACACGTTCACCAGAACTGCACGAGCTTCTTCTCTCCAGATTTATCTCAGTCGTTCCCCACAAAGCTTAGAACAACCCTTTTACAGCATCCAATTTAAAGACACGTGAAAACAATCATTGCCTTCATCACAGTGCTTCATATCACAGTTCATTACAACAACACGCAACAATTTGCCAGAGGAGTGCTGAGTAACACTAAGGACTTCACATGCCTCTGTACAATGTGAACAAATGCAGGTTTTGCTGTAATTGTGAAAATTGTGGAGTTTAGCACAAAATAGCATAATATTTGCTTCGGTGACGTATCTCAGCAGTCCAAATGTTTTAAAAATCGAATTATTTGCAGACAGTTAGTAATGATATCTGGTGTGTAACGCAAAGCAAAAGAACAGCAAGGCTACAAATCAACACAACACTGGTACGATCAGTAGGATCAAGGCACCACGATGGCACAGGACATTCTAACTGCACGTTTAAACACAACTGCAACGGGGGGGTTGGAGGAGGAGGATTCAGTATGCACAGATCAAGTTTAGCCTCCACTGAACTGAGCTACCCGCCCTGTTGCAGACAGGGTTTTGGCTTTTGGAGGGAGGTGCAGCTCGAGCAGCAATTCCCAGTCCGAAAGACGAAACCCGAACATTCAGGTACAGACCTTCACGAGGCTCTGTTCCTTCGTCTCCATCTTCTGAGAGAGGAATGGAAAAGGAACCGAGCAGAGATGTTAATGGATGGAAGGCCAAAGTGAAAACCCATAAAGCAATGAAAAATCCTTGTACTTTTGAGACTTCTACAACTTCTACCGAAGCGTTCCACCAGCTAATAATAATTATCCCTTTGGTCAGTGACACCAAAACCAAAAAGCTCTTCTTGTGACCCACAAGTTCGGGTCATAAAATAGTAACTTTATCGCTTTAAAATACTGAATATATGAATGCTCAAAATAAATTCAATTAGGTAGACAGTAGCCGTGTAATTTAAATTTAAAAAAGACATCCAGGTGACTTACTTCTGTCTTTGCCTGCGGGTGGAAGCTGTGGGAGTTGCCGACCTCGTCTACTGGACATAGGGGTACTTGTGGGACTGGTCTGGACGGACCCACTACGCGGATGTGCCCTATATGACAAAAAGTAGCAGACAATGGCATGAGACATAAAGTAGGAGCTCGATGTAGGTGTTGCAAAGAAGAGAAAAGCGTACATTTGATCGGAGACGAGCAACATGAAAAGTAAAACTATGTTCTTTAATGGAGAGCCAATACGTGATTTAATGTAGTTAGCTGGGGTCATTCAATTATTTACAATATATGTAAGGTCACATGTAATTTAGTCACTGCCAGACACAGCAGAAATCAATCAGTGATAGAAAACTCGCTGTTGACTTTATCTCCAATATAAAACCAATGCACACAGCGGTGATGTTTTGGCACATGGCATGGAAGTGGAGGGCTACATCGACTGTAGGGAGCTGAGCTGCAATAAAAGATGCCAGGAGTGAATCGCATGTAAAGTCGACTCATCAAGCTGCAGGAGAGAAGAGTTGAAATGCAGAAACAGCAGACCAGTGCGACCATGCGTTCAGACTGTCCCCGCAGGCTTCCAACTCAAAAACAAAAGAAGAAGAGGAAAGAGGACAAAAAAAGTAAAAACAGAATGCCATCCGAGGACAAACGGCATCAGTTGATGTTAGTAATGAAATCAAAGTAAAATGTCGGCCCATCACTGCTATACTCACTCAAGCGTATGAGCAGTGTGTCCCAAATTAAAATTTTTCTTTTTAATAAAAGGAGTCAGCAAGCTAGCTACGGTGTCAGGGTCATCGTGCCCGGGATATGTGTAAAGAAAATACAGCACATCCACTGGTGCTTTTGGAGACAAAACAGAAAGTGGCGTGTGACAGGTGGAGGTCGGTGGAGTGAGGTGAGCTGAGGTGAGGTGAGGCGGGGAAGCGGGGGATTAGGAGGGTGGGAGGTAGGTGAGTGTGATGTGGTATTTTTGGTTTATTCTGGGAGTTAGTCAGGGTCGGGGTGGGTGGGAGCTCATGGGACAGCTTCTGTACGGCTTTAAGCCTGTAAAGGTTTTAGCTGTACAAACATTTAGAAGAGGTAGAGCATCTCTGGAGGCAGAAATATTCTTACAGGTTGATTTAAAGCTCAGTGTGAGAGTACAGCACTTTTAGCTAGGCTGTCTACACGAACCCTAGTTGTAAAACCTCGGTACATGCTGCACATCCCTTGTTAAAAGCAGAATATTAGCCTTGATGTTTCAAATGTGCTTTTCGAGAGTAAGGTTTATTAAGAAAAATAACAAAAAAAAATCGCCCAAACAAATCTTGAAATACTTATTAATGTTTAAATTTTCTGTTGAAATGATTTCTCCCTCCAGTGAAGCTATGCTTCTGGGAAATGAGTGTACAACTAAAAAGTACTGTCTGCTTCTATGCCACGTTGGCTGGCTCTGATCTCTGATCTGGGTCACACCTCGTCAAGGCAGGTGAGGGGGGGGCGGACCTCCCAGATGGCAGAGAAGGCATGGACCTCATGAGCGAAGAGTCGTGGGGGCGTTCAGTGGAGCGTGAGCGGGACGTGTGGCGCTCTATAGTGGGCCGCTGGTCTGCAGAGCGGGACCTGCTGTGATACTCGTGTCTATCCATGGCTCCGTGGCTCCTACAGAGGTTGTTGAGAGACAGGCAGGCACTCAGTGTGTCTCCAGCAGGGCACGGACAGTAAGGAGGGCAAAGAAATTTTCTGCACCCTCAAAACTCCAAAGGATCATGTGGAATCCTGTATTTTTAATTGGTATAATCAATCTACTACCAATAGCATAGATACTTGTCAGAAGCTAATTGGGTGTTATGTCAAGTGTGCCTGATTTGCAGGTAGTGATCAAAACTACCTAGAGATAAAGACAAAATGAAATGATTCCTAAACTCTTAAAACACACATTATTGTTTATGACTCTCCACATGAGGCTAATTTACTTTATTTAAAGAGCAGACAATATGGACTGTGCTAGGTGGCTCCTGTGTGCTTTGCAGTCCTTGGTGGAACCAGTGACTTAACTGTGAAGTACTCAAGACGTGTGCAATGAACAAGGACTATGTGCTGTCTCTCTGTAGGTGATAGGTGAGCATTCTGTTTGAGCCAGAGTGGGAATGTGAGGGAAAAGTGACTGCACTTGGATTATTTTGTCTGTTATATTCTGCAAAATGCCCAGGCAAAAGAACTTTTGGCACAGTGACAATGAAGGCAGATTCAGATGATCTGAAGAGCTGTAGGGGAAAAAAAACAGGTGAGGTTTCTCAGCTGGGAAAATTACTGACGAGGTACAGAGAGGAAAAAAAAATTTGTACAGAAATTCATTGATCAAGAAATAAATTCACATATTAAAAACAGTGAAGTGAAAAAGGCACCTCAGTCTTGAGAAGCAGAGGGGATTTTAGAGCATGCTGTTTGCTAACCTTTGTATGTATGTTACCAGTTTCGATTCACACACCGTGAGTAATAATATTTTATAGTTTTTGTACTTTCATACAGAACAAAATAGTATTGAAATGAACCGCTGCACACACTGTTTGCTAAAATGCAAGAAATGCAAGAAAACACTATAGATATGTGGGAACGTCTTCAGTCAAACTGGGTTCTAATGATAGCAAATACTTTATAAATAATTTCATTAGATCAGTCCATTTTGTTATTGCCATTCAGTGTCTGTAGTCTTCTCAAGTATGAAATATTGTCCAGTAGAGGAAATGTCCTGATAAAGGCTCATCAGTCAGTGACCTTACACAATCTATACAACAGTCATTTACTCTCATCATCACCGGGTCCCGTTCTCATTACGTGCTACGGCCAAGAATCTTTCAGTGATGTGAGGTTACGTCTGTTCAAGCATCACATTATGTGTAATTCAGTGGACGCAACTGTAACACACAAACTGCTCTGCTCACTAGATTCTCACAGGAATGTTTGTTTTCCTGGCTCGGGAAAGTTGCTGTATTCATTCCTACATGCTGCATACTGTACAGGCTTTGTCCTGCTTTAAGTGCACTCTGGAGGGTTGCACTTAAACTACAGAACCATGAAAAACCTTTTCTGCAGGCAAATCACCCAAAACTAAAACATCTGGCAAAAGGCTCCAACTCCACTAATGCTCTTTGTTGCTAGACTCTTTTTTTCCCTCATCCAAGTGGCTTTTGTGTCTGTATTGTGCCCTCATTTCTTTTCAGGTCTTACTATGCCTGACTGCAGACAGAAACAAACTATCTATATGAAGAGTGGAGGGGAATCAACTGTAGTCCTCTGTTGGCTACTTTCCTTTCTCTGTCAGTTTAGACAAAAGGAAAGACACAGAGAAATAGATGGACAGCTCTTGTTAATGGGTATCTAGGTTATAGGCTTAGCCTGAAGTCGGGCCAAGCCAGGCCTTAGGGAAACTTTGTGACAGTTTTATAAAGTCAGTCGGGCTCTTGGGCTGAGTTCAGAAGACTCATCAGTTTTTTTTTCCTCCTGGAGAGGAGAGAAGTAGCACAAATGTCACGTTATTCCTGACTGGAAGCCAGATGGCAGCAGGCAAAAGACTGAAGCATGGTGCACCAGTGTGGGTCGGGAATTGATGGGTGTCAGTAGGCCTTTCTATAGGTGCTTGAAACAGCCCAGCAATCCATTCAGACCATATAGAAGAAGTCAAAAGGCCACTCTATGGATGACTGTAAGTGCAACTGTCAATAGCATGTTAAATTAAAAAAAAAAAAAAAAGACAACATCAATAATAACAAACACCACTGATCAACATATGGCTGTTTGCATAATGCGCATGGGTACACAATGACATCAACAAAGGAACAGTCAAGTGCGAGCCAGCACTTACACAGCCGACATCAGCAACACAAATAGCTCTGAGCCTCATCGTACAGAGGCAGTTGTGTAACATAACTGTACAGCCACACAACCTCAGAGCCGTGATGACTCCTTAACAAAAACCGATATCAGGGAGGATATCATTTTCCGTCATCACCTGTACGATCACGGATAAATTAAAGACGGATGAAGAACAACTTCAGGAGACCACAAGACGGCGGGCGCAGCAGCGCGTGTCAGTACCTCTCGTAGTCATAGTCGGAGGAGTAGGCGCCCTCTGAATAGGCACGGGTCATCCTAGTGGAACGCAGTAACCTGACTGCTTCCTCGCGGCAGATCGGATACACACGATGGTTGCGGCTGCCGAGAAAATATCACAGCTGGTCAGCGCTCGATTTTTTAAATTTTGTTTCACCACATGGGGGAGGCAACATGACAAAGAAGCTGGAATTCAGATCTCAAAACTGAATACAAAAGTACACTGATGCGCTGAATGTACCCATACGACTGCAGGGGAAACCACCTCTGCTGGACAAAACTTCACAACCACAAAACACTTATCTATTTAACAGTATGGCCAACAGACGCTCTTTTAGTAAAAAGACAAGAGACAGACTGAACTTCTCCAAAGCCTGCATTCATGCACATGATTTATTCTAGAAGATTTAAATGCTTATATGATAATGAGATGGTGAGAGAGAGCAATGCTGATACTGGATGAAATGTATGGCTATTATCCAATCAACATGATGCACCACGGGAAAGTAAACAGTTCTTTATATATTTAATCTTTGGCAGAAGAAATGTATACTGATACACATACACACAAAACACTCACGGCACTGACATTGAACAGGTCAGCTGAAGTGATTTACACCTCAAATCCACAAACCCATGTGGCTTTTTAAAGCATGCCATGGTGTCAGTGCTATATCTTCAACACCCTAATGGAAGCTTTCCTCAAAAAACAACCCAACAAATAAAATATATAAAAAAATAGGCTTGTGGGTTGGTGCATGGTTGGGGAGGGGGTTTGGCTGGCTGGTAACTAAAGTAGCAAAGGTGGGGCTTCATGCAAGCTCTGGTAAAAGTCTACCTGGGGTCCTTCTGAGGGTCATCAATAGGCTGAGTATGTCTGGTTCGAGGTAGGGTGAGAAAATGGCTGCAACCACATGGAAGGAGGAGAGAAGACAGAGATGGATCTGAGATGTTGAAGAGACAGAAGAGAAGGAGGAAAGGAGAGAAAGACAGCAGATCGGAGACAAAGATCATACAGGCGGACAGCCGGAAGGGGGAGGAAACCGAGGGGAGGTTGTAAAAGAGAGAAGCTCACAGGAGAGAGGTTAATGTACACGATTCAGGGTGGAAAAACTGGTGAGGAAGATGAGAGGTGAGAGAAAGCCGAGAAATCGCACGGCGAGGAGACGACTTCCTCGGCTCTAGTGCACAGACAGATAAAAATGGTACACAGAAGACGCCGGAAGAGAAAAGCACAGTCCGAACCCCTAAACCGGTCCCCTCTGCTCGACCATTAAACTACTTTAGACCGTTTAATAACTACAGATTTTTTTTACATACATCATTTCCCAAGAAAGTCAGAAAACATTAAGTGTTAAGAAAATAAACCAGCAAGGCTCACAGAAAGCTATGAAAGCCATTTTTTACAATATTATAGGATACCTGGGAGAATGCCAAATTCTCTGTGACATTTTCAACTGTTTTCAATAAATAACTGCAAGCTGTTAATTGAAGCAGCTGAAATACACTCAACAGAGCACCGTCCCAGACAATTTAGATAAGTGCATTTTCTGCATCTGACACTGATTTAGCTCCAGCTTCAGAAGTATCAAATAAAGTTAATTGGAAAGGGTGCAGGGTGGGCTGGGGGTGGGAATAGCTCCGACCAGGCGGTGCCAAGGCCACAATTGGACACTTGGAGCAATATTTTCCAAAGCTCACAGAAAATAAGTGCTGATGGAGGATAACTGACCACTCCCCCTTGACCACGTCTTCCATAAAGATAGTGAAATACAGTACATGCAAATCCTGTATAATGTGCTCAGCACTGGCAACATTTCTTTGGCTCCCAATGTTTCCTGCAGAATTTCAGTCTCTCGATTCAAACTTGTGCACTTGTCTTTCAGGAGTGTAGTCTCATCCGAGGCTGGTGCTCATGTGGAATTTTAGCTTGTGCCAATGCTATTTTTAACTCTAAGAATGATGATTTTAATCGGGTATTTCCTGCGCTCGTTAATTCTCACTTTCTTATTTGGAAATAAGGAGTAGATGAAGATTGAGGACACAAGTAGGGGAGAATCCACACTACTGTATCAGGAGGACCCTGAATAAAAAAACAACACAAAAAACCCCCCACTACATCACATTAAAGATGAAAGTGCGGACAAAGAAGAAGAGTTTAAGGCAAAAGGCGTTGTGCTGTGGTGTATGCATACATAAACAGCTCACTGTGTACTTACTCGTCTTGCGCTGGTCAGCATTTACACATTCATGCTTAAATAAGTAGATGCATGTGCTGCACATAAGTGTGAGCTGAAGTGTATGCGTGTGTGTACCGGTCAGGTGTGCAGTTGTCGTCAGACAAACTGTGGTGCTCCACTCTAGCAGAGGAACTGTACTGAGAAGGCCTAAGGTCAAGTGCTTGGTCCAGACTTCTGCTGTGTGACAGAAGTGGACTGATCACCCCTTATGTATGCTACATACTGCCCCCTGCTGTCCAAGAGGCACGTGGCCTCATGTTTAACAGAGGCCATGAGAGGAAACGGGAGAGACGCTGCACACCACAGAGGGTTGAGGTGCTATTTTGAAGTAAATATAGCAACATTTGGTGCTACAACCAAAACAGGTGGCGAATTTGAAAGTAACCTGAAACAGCATGCGTTTCAGCTAAACTAGTGAACCTATTTTTTTGTCGATTCCAAAGCATGGAAGCACAACACTACGATGTACAAAAGACCTACCAAAAACTATACATGTCGGGCCTTTGGTGCATTGAGCAACTGGTTACCTGGAGGGTGGGGGAACGCTGGGAGAGCGCGACCGCACCCTGTTTATATCAGCTGACCGAGAGCAGTGGTTAGAAGACATGACCTGCTCGGGGACCGACAGCGTGGAGCTCTGGAAGTCTCTGCCATTTGGCCGGTAGTCTGTGAAAACAACAATGAATAAAGAGAAGCAGGGGGTGGAGAGAGCAGGAGAGAGAGGGTACAGCGTTATTTAAGCGATTCCTTTATTCCCTCACAACACCAGAGATGCTACTTGTATGCTTTTTACTTGAGTTATTTAACTAACTACATATGGTTAATGAACAATAATGAATGCTGCTTTTGCAGACTTAGTTTGACCACTGTCTGTAATAACTAAGAGGAGTAAAGCAAATCTTGGTCAAAGCTAAAAGCCATTCTGCACAGGTGACAGACTCATTTTGATATGCTGAGTCTTTATCGTACAAAAAATGAGGAGTGGGTTTCCATAAAGGTGTAAGTCATCTGCTGTTTTAACACTGTGCATTAAACATGAAAATAGCCTTTCAAAAGAATCTGAAAGATTATAATGAATTTTCACTGGTAGACTGATTAGTCCATTGAACTTGAAAGAGTTCATTAACCGATAATCAGACATGGCTAAGAGCCACGGTTAAGGTCAGTGCTTAGAACTATTAATGTTGATTGATATTCAATAGAGTGTATAGAATATTTAAAATGAGTTAAAGAAAAGCCTGATTCCAAGTTGGAAAAGATGGAAAGGTAAGAAAGAAATGTTGACCTTCACTTTAAAGGAGTCGCATGTTAATAAGATTTTCTTTTGTGTGTCGTAGATAGAATAAAATAGATTTCTTTAAACATGTCAGGCTAAATGACCCATAGAGTAAATTGTCATATTCTCCAAGCCTACCATTTGTTTATTGACATAAACAAATACAAGCTACAAACATTTGAAAAAAAAATGACCACAATCCACAATGTCTTCACTCCATTATGATGTAAATTAAATTTTCAAAGGAAAACATTTGTCATTTCTTTAAAAAGATGCTCCACTAGTGAGCTTCCTGCAGCGCAGCAATCAACTTCCATGCAAAGCCAAATTAAATCTATTCTTCCTCCTGACATGTTGCAGATGCAAAGAGGAGATTCTTTGTTGACAATTAATAGGTTTTAACAGGAACTGGCTGCAATGGTGCAGAAAGAGGCAAAAGAGCAGAGGGTTAAAGCAACATGAAACATGTTGCACAGATGTAAAAAGTCTTAAAAATGTTCAGTTGTAAGGCCCATTTGTCTTCTACAGTAGCTACTAGTAGCTATAGTAGCTGTACTGTGTGTACTGTATGTTCTGTAAAACAAAAGTAAAATGTTTTCTTCCCCATTTGAACTGTGGAAGCAGATAACGGCAAAAACCGCAGATGAGATGCAGTGGAGCCCGAGCAAAGGGGAGGGAGCAACCAGGGCTGAGTGAAGGGGTATTCCTTTCACTGTGGATGAAGTGAGGGGGTGGGGGTGGCTGGCATTGTGAGAGGCAGTGAGGGGCTGATGAGAATTTTAAAGAGGCTGGAGGAGGATTTCCCTCAGCTGCGGTATCATCGGCAGGCCGGTCTGAATGTCTGTGTGTGTGTGTGTGTGTGTGTGTGTGTGTGTGTGTGTGTGTGTGTGTGTGTGTGTGTGTGTGTGACACGCAGTTTGCTACAGAAACTGTCTATTCTCCTGTTTGTTTTCTCACATTTTTCCACTCGCTTCTTCTGTGTGGTGAGTGATGTGAAACGACCTACAAACAGTGCAGGTAGCTGTTTCCATCAAGCTTAATTGCAAAAAAAAATATAGCATGTCCCGTGGTCTTTTTGTGAAAACTGAGAAGGAGAACTAACGATTATATAAAGACAGGCACATGTTGCCCTCAAACGCAACCTTGTGCTTAAAATTTAAAGGAAGCCTTTTTTTAAGCCCTCACTGTCTTTTTCAGCATAATTTTTCTTCCTAGTTATTATTTCATGTGAGCAAATTTCAAGCACTTCTCAGTCTTTTTTTCCCCTTCCCCTGTCTTATTCTCTCTGGCTGTTAGCAGCTCTGTCTCTGCTTTTCTGATGCAGCGTGGGCGTGCTGCTGAAGCCTTAGCAAGGACAGCAACTAGCAGTGCAGAGGCAGACAAAAAAGCCCTCTGCTCCCTAACTGTGCTGCTGCTGTTGTTTGCTGATGGGTTGCAGGATCTTAGCCCGATACTGCGAGATGTGATGACGTGTGTAAGCATCTTTCCGGTGGCGACGTGAGTGAGGTTAGCTAAGTACATTATTAAGAATCGTAATGCAGCTCTGGTGAAATGGAGTGGATTCGATTCACTTACGCCACACAACGATGACCTTCTTAATATGGCCTTGAACTGTTTATTACCTGTTATTACCCCAACGCCGTCTTCACAATCATAGTCTGAGATCTCACTGTCACTTATCCTTTGGGATCCTTTGAGAGAAAGAAACAGACCAAAAGGCAAAGAAGCAGGAAAGAGGAGATAGAGGGGAGAGAGAGAGAAAGAGGTCATTTTCATTCCCTTTTTCATTTATTTAGATGTTTGTTTGTTTTTTTTCAAATAATAAGTCACCCCTGCTCTGACTGTAATGCTCACTGGTCAAAGTGAACCCTCCAACTAAAACAAATAATGCAGCATTTCGCCGCTCGATCCCAACAAGAGCAGCCGATCCTTCTTCATCTGAGCCGTGGCACTTTGAAACGGCGCAGTCAATCATTCAGTGCACACGTAAAGGTGGAGACGGGGAGAAGTGATAGGGCCGTGTAGCTCTTTCCTCATCCTTCCCCCGTAGCCTTATCACCCCCACTCCCCACCCAACGCATCCCCACCGCCTTCACCGTTCATTCAACTTAAATCAACTGGACACGTGTGCTTTTTCAGAAATGACAAGTGCTGCACTCTGGCAGTGCCGCTCCCAACCTCTCATCTCAGTTGGCTGAAAACTTTTTACAGCTGTCAGCTCTTTCACTTCACGCTAACACCAACACCCAGAAAATCGTCCTAGTGGGGGAGCGAGCCAGCCTCCCGTGGCTGAAAGAAGCAGCGGAGTGAAGCCGTATGGCATAACGGACTGCAGCGCAGTCCTCTTAAGCGTGTTAGGAGGTATGAGGGCCAAAGACTCTAACAATAGTAAGACAAGGGTCAAAAATATCCTATATAAAGAGTATTGTATATTTCATGCATGCAGATAATCAAATATTATTTTCCTCTTTTTATTTTTTTGAGTAAATATGCCAACTGTGTTAGAGGATTAGGCCAGTAAATAAGAAGTATCACAAAAGCAACACAGTCGCCTGCCGTTCTCAAGAAGATATTCACAATGAAGACACACAAACACAAGCAAAAGCAGAATGGGCAGAGTGTGCCAATGGTAATCTGTGCAACTGTTAAGAGGAAAATATTCATAATAGGCCAAATAACAAACAGTATACATGACAGAGGAGAGGCAGGTGGTCATAGGCCAATTATGTCTGTCAGGAGGGGCGGACAGCTCGGGTTTTAATAACATCACATTAGGACTGAATACAGATTGGCAGAATCTGGTTTTGGGTTACAGGGTGGGGGTTGTGAGGCAGTTAACAGGTGAACACACAGAGAAGGAGAGACCACTGTGTCCTAAATCTCCCCGTTTCCCCACAGCGTCTGTGGTTCTGCTGCTCTGTGTGGATAAGGAACGAGCGGTGTAAAATATACACCAAACCTCCGCACAGAAATCCACGTAAGGCAGCAGAAGCGTCAGCTGTTAAGGGGGAGGGGGGAAAGGGGTGGAGAATTGGGGCACAAGGGTGTGTGTTTAAAGAGGAGGAGGACGACACTCAGATGCTCCATAAAGCTGCAATGTCTGGCAGGGCAAAGGTCTTTACCTGAGTTGTGTGAATAAGAGCCTTTGTCTGTAAAAGCAGAAGCAGTAAGGTAGATGTGACATGGACAACAGAAACAAAATATGCAGAAATAACAACGGCCGTAAAGGCCTCGATGACCTGAAGCAGCAACAGAAAAGGCCAGCAGGCAAACAGCATGGGCACTGATCAGATAAATATATATGGCTCCTTGTTTGTTGAAACAACTACAAAAATCAGAAAGCTACCTATTGTTGTTTTCATTTATCTCAGTGCTAAAATTTAGATTTCTGAGTGTTCGGTGCCATGAGTCTGTCGCCACAGATATATTTGTATGATGGCAAGCTTCAAGTAATAAAAAAGGAATATAAGGAAACGCGCATGAAGACAAGCTACAAAACGCACACGAGTAAAAACCTCCATTGACTCTTTCTCTGATAGCTGCAGATTTCTCTCTCTTATCATGCCACAGCTGGTATAAATGTGTTTTTGCACTTAAGGCCACATTATTAGCTGCTGTCATTGCTTCACCTGTCTCATTGGTAGTGTGTGGCGGGGTGTGAGGAGGTGCATACGTAGCAAGGGCAGAGAACCATCAGTGACAGTAGAGTACATTAAACACTCTGATATTGTGCAGGGTGCAAATGAATTAGATAAAAAACAAACGTGTTTTTTAATCTTTCATTTATCGTAACCTTGCTTGAGTGTAAAGCTCGGAAAGCAATGTTTAAGTCAAGCATGAGTCATTAAAACAAAGACTCCCTGTCTCTCACTCAAAGTAAGGATTATTAATTTAACCCATGTAATGGACTGATAGTCGGTATCAGCAGATACCCGAAGCCAATGTATCTGCATTGGTATTAGAAAATCAGCTGACCTGCTTCCATCTCACACTGTGAATGAATGTCACATGTCTTTACATTACAGCAGGTAAAATGTTTTTCCTACAGGATGCCCACCTTCTGACTCTTATAGTCACTTTCAGCACATTTTGGGGCCATTTGAGCGACAGAGGTGTTACTCACTCTGCAGCCGCCGCGTTGGACTCTCTCCGTGGAGCTGCCGGCGCTGTGCGTTCGGGGAGGCACGTGGGAGTGGGATAGATGACACGTCGTGTGTTTGTAGCTTGTACCAGTGTGGCTCGTCATCGAGAAGAGCCGTCTCCAGCTCAATCAGGATCTGGCAGAAGTAAAAGGCCCAAGTAAATTTTCTCTCCTTAAAAAAATGGCTTCACTCCAAATGTTTTAAGCTCACATATTTTTTTTCTCACTGATGGAATCAGGGCAAAGTAAAACATGCTAGCTTTTACAGAAAATGTAAATCCCCAAAAAAGCCCTTTCTGTCACTCACACGCGAACAGAAAAAAAGAAAGTTCCTGATCCATGATAGGCAAGGACTGGACCACCCAACACTTTGTGATGGCCAGCAGCTTTCTTAAAGGCTTGACACCATTCAAGAGGATAAGCTGAGATACTGTTACTGAGTGTCTCTGTGAGGGCTTGGGTTTGGTTTTCTCACCTCTCCCAGGAATTCGCTCTCCTCCTCCCTCACCCTGGCTTGGTCCCACAATGTGATCTCCAGCATACGTTCCCGAAACTCCCGCCGGTGCACCGGCGAGTACATAAAGGTCTGGTTCCATTTGGGCTCTAAGGATTTCTTTACTGTTTTTGTTCTCCTCTTGCTTTTGTCACTGGAGGAACAATAATTCAAACTGTTTTTATTTACAATCATGATAGGGAAGAGCCACGAATACAACAAATCCATCACACGACACAGCACAGAGCACAGCACCACAGCATGCAGCTGCAGGGAACGACATGGCAAAGTGAACGTGCTAACTGCTTCTTAACGTCCATTTTCTGCATTCCTCATCAATACATAAGAATAAATTACTTAATAAGAAAATAAGAGCATAATTATGAAATAAACCTCACATCAATGCCTCCCATAAATTGACCTTAGTGCATAATCTTTTTTTAGTGTCTTTCTACCATCGGGGAAATTATGCCCTGAAATAGAGGAACTGTTTCTACTCTTACCTTCTGTCAGGGAGGAAGTAGATTTTGACGTAAGGGTTCCTGGGCCGGCCGTCTTCCCTGGGTGGCAGGTCTTTGGCACCCAGGATGGTGACGATTAGCTGATGGCCCACTTTGTCATACCACAGTTTGACCTGGGGGAGGGGGGAGAGCAGAGGCAGCCTGCTGAGAGACAGCTCAGGGCCAGCACAAATGAGAGCACATAAAGGGAATAATGCAGGAGAAGACAACTTCATCGAGTCCTCACATATGCATCTATATCCTTTTGTTGAGTTCAACACCTTTTCAATCAGTATAAGCCTCAGTGCGGGGTCTTCTCCTGTATTTACCCTTTAGGAAAAAGGAGGAGGGTATCCAATTGCTAGGATGTCATTTTCATAAACTAAAACTATATCAATGTTAAAATGGTGTGATAATGATTTTTAAAGATGCAAAAACTCTCCTTTTCGTGTTCTAATTTAATCCTTATGTTTCTTTTTTTAAATCTATAGTATTCAAGTGTGTCTGATTACAGTTTTTTAAATGGAACTGACCTTTACAGCTGGAGTGAATTGTAGTGAAATGCTAAAGGCAACATGCTCTAAAATTAACACTGTCCCACCATCTACCTATATGATGGCATCTCTAATAGGGTCCTCCCAAGTATTCAGTGGGGATCGATAACGAGAAATCAGTCATGCTGCTGCAATAGGAATCAAACAGTTCACGCTAAAAGAAAAGTATGGACTCCAGGAGAAAAAACTTAGAAGAAATAAAAGGCCAGCTGAAGCCTTAAAAGAAATCAGATGAAATGAGAAGTAAGACTTCTAAGTTCTGGTCCATACTTCATTCAGAATATGATTATGGATAGGGGTCTGCACTGTTTAAGAGGACTCGCCGTTCATGCAGCAATGCAGGAAAGAGCATTCAAGACAAGTCGAAACAGACAGCAGGGGGCTCATGGGAAAAACAAATTGTACCAAGTAATCTCTAGCCCACCAAAATGCCACATACTGCAAAATATGAATTCAAATGTAGAGTAAGATTCACCATAAAAACTAGCAACAATAAGTAAAACACCTAAATATATACTACTGAGTCTGATGTACAGTGTGTCCAATACAGCCAACTAACAAGTAAGCAGTTTACTGAAACATGCTGGCTTTAACAACATTAATGTAGACACACACATAAACCTGAACGATTCATATGTTTGATCTGGAAAACACGCAGTGCACCCTTTCCTCTGCATGCTCTGTTACACACACCAACAATATTACCGACACATAGGATATGATGCTAAGATCTCGCTTAAGCAAAACAACACAACAGTGAAATAAATATCTAAGGTTTAACACAGGAATATTAACCCTCAGGCTATCTAAATCAATAATGACCATAAAACAGAAACCACAGAAAAGACAGAGTGATATTAAAGCAGGCAGCTTGTAGCAAAGAGAAGCCTTCCAGGCTTCGCTCTGTTTGGAGTTATTATTTGGGAGGTACAATTTGCTTATTCGTTAAATCTGGTATCTGTAATGGGGGAAATGCAGTTTTGGCTTTGGCTTTCCAAAGAGGATGGTGAACTCAGTATCTTTTCACTGCAACATGAAACCACACAGCCATCAGCTCAGATCTGCTAATTAGCATCACTTCAACTCGCACATGGGGGAGCCCTTCTGTGTATGCGTGCAGGGTTAGAGTTATCGAGGCCTGGGTTCACGTCACACTGAAGCAGGAGAAAAAAGAAAAAACAGAGATCTTTGTCCTAGAAAGATTGACAGAGACACCGACCAGCATTGCCATAGACACAATACTAAACTACTGTTTCAATTAGGTCAATCACTGAAGTCAGTCCAAAGACATCAGGCAATGCAAGAGCGTCTCTTAAAATAAGCTCCGATTAGTCGAGCATGCACTACTTGGGGATAATGATGTGTATGGGTTACAATGAGCTATAAGAACTCTAATCATAAGAATGATACCAAGAAATCAAATCAAGGAAAATGACACAATGCACTGCACTAAGAGGGAAACTCAAAGCTGCCATTTCCCCAGGAATGCATTTTCCAAAGTATGGAAACAGAAAAAAAGGCCAGTCAACAGTCAATGAGCAAAAAAAACCAAACAGAGTTTGTGCCCTTCACACAGGGCCCATTACCTGGACCCTAGGGGCAAAAGGCGGTGTTCTTCTACTAAGGCTTTGGCTCTGGATAAGCATAAATTAAACAGCAAAAGAAAAAAAAGAAAGAAAAGAAAATGCAATAAACCAAAACCACAAAACACAACAACTCACAATACACCCAAAACACAACAACAGAAATTTGTCATTTAGATGAAAGAATTAAGCCAGCAGGTTTTGTATTTTTTAAATTTCTGCTTTCTCAAAGATTACTCATCCCTGAGCTGCTCTGCCCTGTTCTGCATAGGTCCTCGGAGAAAATTATCAGCGGCTCACAATTAGATCTTTTTGTCTTTTAGACCTTTTTCTCCTCCGCCTCAAAGCTTGCGTCACAGTGACGTTAAACACGATTGTTATCCACAGACGATGCTTGATACAGACAGCTCCTTACTGTGTAGAATTACTCATCAAGGTCTTGCAAGGTTTATCCAGTGAGCTGAACTGTTTTAGTGATTAGTCCACTGCGAACTTCAAGGTCGGCCCTCTCGTGAAAATCCAGAACTTTAAGCAGCGAGTGGATGAAAAGGCTGCGCTATACAGTGTAGGATATGTTTTAGTGGTGACCAAATACTCTATGAGGCTCTCATAAATATTGAAAGAGCAGGAAAAGCACATTCTTGAATCCTAAATTTAAGATTTGATTTATCTCATTTTAATGCAGCCTTTTTACCAAATTTACCCCAGGAGGGTTTTTATACTGGATAATGAACAACACACAACGTAATCTGATCTACAGTCCTGTGCTGGCTTGGTGATGGGCCAGCTGAACAGGCTGAGTGAGTTTGCTGAGTCTGACAACGTTTAACAAGGGTTTGAATTAAGATTTAAACTAAAAAAAAAGAAAATAATTGGTTGCATAATGAATCTGCAATGGGAAAATTATACTTACTAGCTCATCTATGATCTCAAAAGCAATTAAATCCTCTCTAACAATCCAATCCTCTTCCCGGCTTTTACATGTAGCCCATATGTGGAGCTGAGCTCACTTACTGAGAGCTGTCCTGACAGGTACTGGGGGGCGTCCCTCAGCATGCTGGGACTCATAGGAGAAGTGACAGAGATGGAAGGACGGTCCATCTTCTGAGACTCGAAAGAACTCGAACCTGGCAGGGCACAGACGACACAGTCAGATAATCCACCCATCTGTTTGCTGTTTGTAGTTTTTGCGCCGCACAGGGAGAAAACTGGAGATTGTAGCAAGAACATACAAAGAAAGGAAACGCAAAAAGAGCACAAAAATCTTGCCATGTGGGGGAAGATAAAAAGGCAGGGTGACAAACGCAATCTGCGCCAAACAGACATTTCCTTCACTTGGTGTTTCTGGGATGATTAATAGGATCAAACGGCACACTGTCAAACCCACGGAAAAAATGTTGACAGAACTCACTTGATTCCAGTTGTGAGTGTGTGCTGTCTGGTATCCTTGGAATATCTCTGAAAAAAAAGCAAAAAAGAAAGTGAAAGAGTGTGAGAAGCAGGAGAGAAGGAGGGGGATGGAGCGGATCAATTTAAGCTAATACCAAATGCACTGCGCTTTAATGACCGTAAGCACCACATTAGTCTTCATTCACCCAACGGCCCCCTCAATGGCACAAAGCAGGTCAGACCTAGGAATCGACAAAGCAAAGGTGCCTCTGTCTTTCAAAAGCAATCGGAGTGTAGAGGATAAACAATGTGACGGGCTTTCAAGTTTTTTGCCGGCCGGCATTCTTTGGTGCCTTATGAGGCCAGAAATGGCAGAGCCGGAGCCAGAGGGAGGGAGGAACAGATGCTGAATAAACAGCTCGGCACAGCTCCTTCGCAAACACATTCTGAGCTATGTTCCCTTCAGATTCAGTCTCCACATTCCAAAAATATGAAGCTATTCTGAGTCACAGAGGCAGCTATGTGGCACAAACCTACAGATCTTGGCACTGTAATAGTTTTACAGCGAAATCAAATCAAATAGGTAAGAGATGTTGGTACAATCTAAAGTGTGATTCTTTGAAATACTGACTAATGCTAAAGTCCAGATTTATGCATGGTTTGCACCAACGTGAGAGTGAAGCAGGGACAAGTCTTTTATTGTTGTAGCTGGTATTTTGCATTTAGGAGTTTAGGAAGACAAAATACTGAAAGTATTTAAATGAAACTATATGAGTCACTAAGATTAGAGTAACAACATATCCTACAGAGTCCTGTAAATTCTGCATTGGTCAAAGCGGGAGAATGAATGCTCATACAAGTAGGTTTGTTTATACACTTAATATAGATTTAATATAACCTAAACTTTATGCTTTACATTTCACACAGATTTTCCCATAATAATAACTGCAGAGAGTACTGCAAAGTCTGTTTGTGCGTCCTCAGCCACACATACAGAGCTCTCCAACATCACTCCAAATATTTTTCATATCACGTCTGTTTCATAAAATACTGAAATGTCTGTCAAAATCCATCTATAAATGTGAATTGTGTGTCTCAGAGCTGTCTGTGTGTCCCATTCTATCCTTTGTTTTTAAAGAAATACTTGAAGCATGCATTTCCACACACAGCACAACAGGAGCAGAAGTTATACTCTGCTTCTCATCTGACTGGCTGTTAGACACAGATTCCAGGTATATGCAGTGGAGGTATGTGTAATAAAGCGGCCCCTCTCTAGATGAATCCCACTCTTGATCTGAGATGTCAGGATTCATCTAGAGCAGGGACGTCAAACTCATTTTACATCGTGAGCCACATACAGCCCAGTTTGAGCTTAAGCGGGCCAGACCAGTAAAAACTCCCCTTCTGTCAGCGTGAAGAAGTTTAGCCACACATGGAAATGTTTAGACATCTTAATAGAAGAAAAAAGAACTTCAACAGTAAATCTTCATTTTTCCACATGATAAAGAAATGTTGCTGAAGGAAATTGATTTTTTTTTAACTTTGGACCCACTATAAAACACAGAAACTTGTACTGGAGATAGGGAAAGGTTCAGGATATTTTTTGTTTATTTATTACTTGGTACCTTTTGGTGTAGTGTGAATGACCATGACCATTGAAGCACAGAATCTATTCCTTCCTTCACGTTTACCAAGGCCATCCAGTGGGCTGGAAGGGAGTCTTTGGCCCCCAGGCCATATGTTTGACACCCCTGAACCAGATAATTGCTTCTCCCATCACTGAGACCTCACCCTGTTCTGAGTACCGGTATGTATCAAAAAAAGAGTTTTTTTCTTATAGTGCCTCTCCTTGGTCTGAATTATCGTCCTGCACCATATTTAGTTTTATCATTAAACACACAATTCCTTTTCTGGGGGTCACAAACTATCCCAGCATATAGTGGGAAAAAGGTCGATGCCCTTGACAGATCCTAGTCCTGGCTTCGCTTAATTAAAAATTACATTTTCAAATCACAATTTTAACACATCTAGTGAACTCGTCTGCTTCAGTATGCTTATTGTGTTGTATGGAAAAGTAACACAATTGCAGCGCAAATTCTCACCCATGCCTAACACCTTGGTTAGTGTGAGCGAGAGCATCCTGTTGCTTATTAACACCAAAATCACCAAAGTTGTGTTGTGAAGAACAATGTGTGTCTGCATGTGTGACACTGGTTGCGAGATCTTACCCTATAGGCCGCGAGACCACCAGCTCCACCTGCGGCTCCGGCTTGGATTCTAGTATGATATTGTAAACTTCTTTAAATGTGGCTCCTTGTAAAAGCTTCCCGTTCCACTCCAGCACCTGATCTCCTGCAAAAACACCAGAGATGCTCAGCATCACGTGGAAGATCTTAATCCTTTCTGCTCACACTGTCGTCACAGCTGAATTTTGCCAGTTTAATTTCTTCATAAATGTGTGCATGTGTTTTTCAATACCTGGTCTTAGGTGTCCAACAGTGTCTGCTAGACTTCCTTTCCTCACTTTAGTGATGAAAGCACAAAGTCTACCAGATTCTGTCATCTTGCCTCCCACCACCTGTAGAAACAGAGAGGTGACTGCGCTGGTACTAAAATGCATTTGTGAAACAAAAGTCGAGCTATGTCATAATAACTGTAGATTTAATGCAGCGCATTAGCGTGCAAGCCCTGCAGCTCATAGAAAAACATGGACTTATTTTCTCAAAGCATTCTGTTGATGTTATGGCTTCAGTTTTTGCCTGTGAGGTTTGAAACCACAAGAAATACACTGGAAGGGAGAAGGTCAGTGTTAAAAGTCTAAATCTTTTCAGAAACTGTCCAGGACTGTGCTTTGTTCCCCGTGGAAAAACTCCGGTGCTGTACCGTGGTTCTGTAACAGTGCAAGGCCGTGGGCTAGAGCTGTACTGTACAGTCCTGAGCTGCTGTACTCCACTCTCCTCGGCTTACACTGGCATCATACAAATAAAAATCCCCTCTTAATGGCAGCTGAATGCCAACATACAAAGGAGCTTAGGGAAGTCTGCTAAATGAAATGGCTTTATGTAACAGGCAGGAGATAGAGAGAGGGAGGCTTGCAGATGAAGAGAGCATAAGAGAGAGAAAGAGATGGGCAGTGAGGGCGAGGCTGGCAACCTGACTGATGGACTGACTGGCTGGATTGTGGAGCTGGGTGGCTGCTGCTGAGCGGACAGAAATGCACAGAAGCACTGAGCAGACACAAACATGCCATTTCAGGAGGCTCATTTAATCAGTAATGATTTTTTTCCCCATCTTGCCGCTCTCGCTTCTTTCTCCAGCGGCTGCTGCCATGCTCCTGTGGACATTCGGCCGCTCTCTTATTTTTTTAAGGGTACGCACCACCGACAGAATTACACAACAGTGAAGGATAAAACAAAACTACTATCTATATAAAAATAAGTATATGCTTTTTGAATAGATGGAGACACTGAAAGGGAAACTGACTTAGCAATCAATAAAGAATTTGATCAATAAGAAGCAGGCAGCACTAAAACTATGAGAAAAAGACACACAGAGAGCAAAGAATGTAAATTTACATTAGAACGTGATGGTACTGTATAATGCACAAACAGGGAATAACTGCAGGGACAATACTGGGAGGTTCTGCTCCGACTTGTTTCCTCCGAGCAGCTGAATTCTGTTCACTGAAGTAGCTCAGTATGAATGAGTTCAGAAGATTAGAGAGCCCAGTATCAAACAACACTTATTAATATTCATCAGGAATATAATGGCTATTAATAGTGACTCGTACTACTGTATGATGTAACAACAGAAAGCTGTGAAGAAACCTAAAAAAAAAGGCACAAAATTTTTAACCTTCCACCTAAATGCCACATCTAACACTGATCCTTTTGACTGAACCCTACTGGGTAAAATGTTAAAGTCACTGTGCTAAATATGCATATTTTAACAGGATATTCTAATGGCAGTTCAACATGAGTGTGTGCAGTGCAAATGACGCCCACACAGGCTGCAAGCTCACCTTCAGACCGAGCAGAGCACCTGAGTCTCGAGGCACACTTCCATCTTTCATGCGCTTGTTGAGCAAAATGCGCCCTATTAGGCGATCCCCATCTTTGGACGGCTGCCACGTCACTGGGTGCTACAAGGTCAGAGCAACAACACACCTTTTGTTTAACAAGTCATCCATTTTAGTTCGATCACTTCAGACCAAAGCAGACAACAAAACAGTGAAAGGAGGGCGTGAAGGGAGCACTTTATTTGTTCACTTGGGGGAAGAATGTTCACACAAACTTGGATAGCTCAGTAATTTAAACTCCAGGTGATGCAGTTTTATCTGTTAGGCCAAAAGCGTTCAAAGGAAAATCTGAAATTTCTCCAAGTAACACACAGCTCATTTACTGTCTCACAGAGTTTGTGTGAACCTGCTGGTGTGAGGGTGGAGTTAAGCTTCATGCAGCGCCCCATGCAGAGTAAAGCAAGCAGCCTCAACACTCCTCCTAAAACCAGCTCTTCAAACGGGAGCAGGAAGACCAGAGTGTGACTCTGGTGCTTTGCTACACACAAACACATGGCCACCATCAAGTGGAGTAGTGAGGGGAAAAGCAGATAGTGAAAAAAAAAAGAGGGAGGGGGGTAGACGTGATACAGATGAAGTAGATCCTAGGGTGCCACATTAGAGATCAAAAAGGATGAAAAACAGACAGCACAGAATAAAGCTATGAGACACAGGGTGATATCACAGATGCAGCAGTGGAAGGGAAAAAAGAAAAACAAATGTTTTTTTGGTGCAAAACTAATCCAATCTTCCCTGTTTGTGTGTGTGTTTGTGTCTTTTTTTTCTATAGAAGTGAGTGGAAAATTGGGCAGAGGGGACAGGATCTGTCTGGACTGGGTGCTGTGGGGTAGGGCAGCAGAGTGAGAGGGGACGGGCCCGAGTAAGGGTGTTCCTACTACACTAAACAGGACCGCTGCAGAGCAAGAACACAACATACGGAGGAAAAAAAACGAGCATGCAACTAGGAGAGACCCACATTCCTGAGTGCCATGACAAACAGAGAGGTTGTGTGTCAATGCCCAAGTCTTTTACAGCTACTGTAAAGAGGTGTAGTTTCTATTTGGGGAGCAATACAGCAAGTACAAGTAGCAAGCAAAGAGGGTGTCCCCAAATGACTTTTATTTTTAAGGCAACACCGAGGTGGAGCCAAAAGTAACCGAACCAAAAACAATAAATCAATTTTTTTAAAAATCGCAAGAGAAATCAATTTATACAACGTTAAATAAAATCCATAAAACAGACATCTCACCTATTTACACTTGGTGACAGAGAGCAAACAAAGACTGGATGGGTAAGGTCATAAATAATAATCATAACAAAAAAAAAAGAAAAAAAAAGCAGGCTAGATTGTCTCAGTACCTTCTCACTATGGCTATGCTCCTCGTTTAGCGTAGTGCTACTGCACGTATCAACTCCCGAGTCTTTAACCTGCGGTTCACACCATGCCAAGTCCTCTTCAAATGAGTGTCCCCCAAAGCGCACCATTTTCTTTTGCCTCTCAGATAAGGTGTGTGTCGCCTCGGACATAAATGCCTGCTCAATAGTTTTTCTTTTTCCCCTTTGACTGTCCCCTACAGGTGTGGGATAAAAAACAGAAAGAAAAAACAGAAAAAACAACATGCAAAGGTGTAAATAAAACAAAGGAAACATGAAATGACAAAAAGACTCCGGGAGGACAGGGGACGGGGGAGAGAAGAGAGAGAGACAGAAAGAGAGGGAAGGAGAGAGAGAGTGAGAGAGAGAGGTGGGCTTAAGGGGGCGGGTGGTAGGGAGGGAGGGTCAACGCAGGGCTCCACATGTCTCACCAAAGACAGTGGGGAAGCCTCACTGCTATGCCATGACGCATGGTCCCACCAATGGCCATCCAAATCTCCTGTAAGGTGGGAGGGAGGGCATATACACACGAGAGAGGACATCGAGAGGGACAAGTGAGGACGCCACAAAGTACAGACATTAACGCGCGCACACACCCACACAGAGAACTCGAAATAAGACATCCAGTCATTCACATTCCAACACACACACACACACACGCAAACACACGAGTGCTCACATGCTCCCATAATTCAGCAAGAGAGATAACCGCTCCTAAAATCCCTGCAGAGAAGGAAAAGACGCAGATGGATTGAGTTTAGCACTGCACAGTTAAGAAAACTAAACAAGACGCAAGCCATGGCTGAAGTCAAAAGCACAATCTGAAGCTTCAAATCCTTTAAAGGTATTACATGTGTTCCAACAGCACATTAGGAACCTCTGATAAACAGACAAATAGACCAGGAGTGGGCGGGGCAAGGATAAACGGCCCATTTGAAATAAATAAATATGTTTAGTATAATTATAAAGAGAAAAGAGCCTCATTAAGATAACATATAGGCCACAGAGCGAAGTTTTGTTTTCTTTACAATACTTTGGCTAATAGGTAGTTCTGCATGATTCACAGTTCAAAATAATCCGGCTTTGTCCCCTCAGTTCATGAAACATATCACACAAGAATTTTTAGTTCCCATCCTCCTCCCTTTTAGTCAGCCTTCCTCAGATTAGCTGCCCCTCCTGAGCAGGTGAAGAAATAGACCTTTCTTCATTTCTTCAGATATAGTTAAGGCAAACTTTGCTTTCAATCAAAACACGTTCCACGTTACATTCCTCTGATTTTTTTCAGACCGCAATCTTCAGAAACATTCGGGCCAGATTCTGTTTTGTTGAAACAAAGTCAGCACACTGCTATCTTATTCTAAAGAAGCTGCATCTATAGTAGGGAGCAGGGCAGACCTCTAATGTGTTTAACTGGGGATTCAGATTGCAATGCCACACAACCTTAACTGACCTCGATCTAAAGTGCACCGGGGAGAGCTTTTAAAGATGAGGCTCTGATTACAACTTCTGCCGTAGCATCGACGGATACATGGCCTTGAGAAAGCCAGGCAAGTGGCTACGATCGCAGGATGAAGGATTCTGGGGCATTTCTCTACTCTTGTCGTGCCTTCAGGACAATAATCAGTTATAAAGGGAAGACTTCTAATAAGACAAATGTGAACCGATCAAAACTATCCATCTATCTCCAGAAGCAACTTTGTGATTCTGCAGGGTTTGTCCTGTTCTCCAGTGTGGATGTACAGAGCAGTGAGATGAGCACTTTCAATTTGATTAAGAAGCTTAACATTTAAAGCTAATTAAAAAGAGCAAAAAATATTGAATCCAAAGGTAGTGCTGAGATTCTCAGGGGAGAGCAGTGTGGAGGTGAAGACAGGCACAAGTTAAGAGTCAAATCCTGCTCTTCTCTGTCCAGGACTTCAGTCAGTAAGATCATTTTAGCATCCCATTACAATGCATAATTCATTTAAATGATATTCAGCTATGATGCCAATTCATTTTACAAAGGGGAAATAAAGTTGCTCTTATTAAAACATTTACCGAAGAATGGGCCATTTAAATAATACAGACACACAACGTGTTCTTGGCAGCAAACATGCTGTTGTAGACTTGTGTGTTTGCACAGATGTACAAAGTCAATAGCGGACCTCAGGGCTGCAGTCACAAGTGAGGTCATCTGAAAACACTCGACTTGTTTAACCCATGGGCCACATACATCACATTCGCCACACTTCACTTCCCCTGCACAGAGCTGTAGAACCTAATGGATCTATAGAGGACAGGCTTCCTTCAAGTATTATCTGGCTCAGGATTCAATCTCAGGGAAATCAGGGAACGCTGATGGAAAGGCATAAAAATAGACTGCATATGCTGCTAGATGTGGAGGCTGAGGAGGTGGTGGGAGGCTGGACTGGACAGGGGTAAAGAGAAAGAATTTTCAGCACAGGACAAAAAAGAACCTGCATGGAAGACGTTGTTTGCAGAGTCACTGTGAATACACATAGCCAGAAATGTCTTAAATAATCCCTCATTGCACTGGGGTAATATGGGGTTCAGTACTTTCTTAACAGATATGTACAGAATTATTTGGAGATTTTGAAATTTAATATTCCGATGGATCGGAAATAAAAAAGGTTTTCCCATTAAGACACACAAAGGATAAACAGCCTTCCATAACATTTGCTATCTCCAGTTGTTTATGCACTCATACAGGCTCTGCCTGACTCTGCTCGGATCAGCTGGCTGTTGTGTTTCCAAACATAGGTGGCCAACTGGAAAGTTGCAGAGTGCGCTCTGGTACTTATAACATCACTGAAGGTGTTTCTCCCTTTTTTTTTTACTTTTTAAATTTTCATTTATTGGCATAAACGCCAATGCCACTTAGCAAATAACTACTATCGGCCGATAATACTGGCTCACTGATAAATCTCTCAGGCTCTAACCTTTAAAAGAAAATCTGCTTCTCGTAAAGAGACATGCCTGCAGAACTGTGGCTCTTAAACAGAAGGTCTGTTTCTGGCTTCAAATTAATTTTTAACTTCCTAGCTTTCTTTTTCAATATTTTTCAATATTAAAACACAATGTATCTTATGTCCTGTCTTATCCATATTTTATCTTGGTTGCAAATCAAGTTTCAAATAACAAAGTCAGTGTAGTGTCAGTATGTATAAGTAATCAATATTAGCCAAAATCTCAAGTGTCAAACTGCTGTAAACACTGATTTTTTTTTTTTTTGTACTCTTGGTTCTATATGATATCAGTGGGAGAAGACTTTTTATTTATTATTCTTTTTGTGAATCAGAAGAAAATTCACTTAAAGGTGAAGGAACTTAAATGATTTGTTTCAGAAAGAGCACAATCTAGTCCAGTATATGACAAATAAGGATTAGTTTGGACTGTGAATCATACAAAGCTACACTGGAAGAGTCCAAGAAGAAATGATGAGAAGAAATAAGATCATAATATTCCCCCTTTAATATAGTAAAAAGAAAAAGATCTTCAATAACATTTTCCAACTTGCAATTTTGTTGTGACCAAGCTGCAAGGTCAGTTTAGGCCAAACAACACCCTTTGTATTACTATCCATCCATCATTCTAAAGAAGCACTGCAACTACTTAGTGTATGTAGTAATGTGCTGTGATAAACTATTATGGATGTCCCCAGATAGGCTTTGGCCTCCGTGGCCCTCTCGCCAACAGCTGACAATAGTAATTACCTCCTTTGCCTTTCAGCTGCTCTTCTGTCAGCAGCGTAACACCAGAGCACACTTTGCTCTCCAATGAGAGTGTAGTGTGTTTGATGTGGAGCTATAGACTGAATGAATATAGACACTATGTGGCTCATCTCAAGCTTCCATCATTTACAGTTCAACCTCCACCTATGTGTGTTCTTCTTCCTGTGGCACGCCTCCATCTTCAGGCCCCTCCCCAGCCCACTCTTAATGTTTTAGAAAAAGAATTTGAGTGAGCACCGAGACACACCCAGCCTTCTCTCCTTACTTTCCCTGAAGCTTTATTAACAGCGGCATGCCACAAATGGGCACCATTCCCCCTTTAAGGCACTGTCTGATTTTTCAGCAAGCAGGAAACTCATCACGGCCATAAATTGTGAGTATCAGCAGTCTGCGCCCGGCCCTGCCGTTTCGCTCCGACTCCGAGGCCCCGCAAAGTGCTGATTCAGGTCGAAGGCAGCGCGCAGGCAGTGGCGGAGTTCACCACCAGCAGGCTCTCCATCACTTTGACGGCTCAATAAAAACCAGTGTAAACTATTAATTGGATCATTAATTATTGATGCTGTTTTTACTACAATTCAAGAGGTGAGAGCAGAAAAGAGGCAGGTCGAAACAATGTCTATGTTTAAACATAGCCACCATGCTACAAAGGTGAAACAGTATCATGTTAAGCTACTGGTAAGCTCAAAATATTAATCAGTATCTATTCTAATAAACTAACCCTAAACTAACCCTCTTTAATATGCCCAAAAACAATGCCTTTCAGGTAGAGAAAGGATGGATTAATAAGACAATCTTTCTCAGATCTAGCATGAGGCCAAACACTACAAACCCAGTAGGGTTACCGAGCTGCAAAACCTGATCCCAAAAGCCATTAATGAGGATGTAACTTAGGTTGTCACTACACAATGTCCACCTGTCTGCTGCAGTTAGCCAGCCATCCTCTCCTTTTCTGTGTGCTGGGCACTATTATGAGACTGCATGTCAGGGGAATCAATAAAGAGGAAAACACAGGGAGAGGACCATCGCAATAAATCAGTCTCCTACGTTCACAGACACAAGCCAGGCCCATTACAGCTGGCACACCCTTTCTCTTCCAGTCTAACTCGTCCCCTTCAACCCCCAGCCCCCCTCATCCTCCTTCTTTACAGATTCCTCCTCTCCCCCTTCTAGGTACCAGAAACTGGAGAGTGTGGGATGCTCGCTACTTAGCCTGCTGTTACACACCCATCTCGTTGTCCAGTCAAGCTGAATGCACAAACCCCCAAGATGCTGACGGGAACATATGGCAAAAAAAGTTGCTTTCCGCCCTCGTTTGTCTCACGTGCAATCGAAACCACTGCTCTTCGTATTGTTGGCAGATTTCTGATGCTATTTTTTTTTTCACTTTTCACTTTTTTCACTGTGGTAAATAATCAAAGTCCTTCTTTATGCTTTTTTTTTTTTTTTTAAACAAAGCAAGAAGGAATATTTCTTCTCTCGCTCCTTTTTTAGGAGCATTAAAAACACCTGCTTGATCTGACCCAGCTGAAAAATATTTGAGGGTCACATGTGCACATCGGGGGTGGCGTTAGCTTTGAATGCACTTTCTAATTATTGCATAATTAAACTTACTACGCAAACACGTACACACTGTTTTAAAATAAATGGTTCAGTACAATTTGCTGACCCATTTATCAGACTCCCTGCATGCACCGAATCACGGCAGCCTTAGTTATGTCATAGATGAAAATAATTAATGAAACTGCCAATTAAAACTAAATAAAGCTCCACATAATCAGCTGTCTGAGTATGTTCTGTACCTAGCATAGGAAGCTATACTTATCCAGGTCAACAGTTCAACTCTTCCCTATGTTTTTTTCTCCTACGCAGCGTGACCCGCGGAGGAGGCAGGCAGACAGACGCACACAGAAACAACAGAAACTCTGACCCTCTAAACAACCTGCCTTCTCCCTATTTTTGCTCCACGGCTACCTGTAAATCTGGAAACTCCCACATCAATAATGTAGCGCCGGGTGCTCAGCTGCTCGCCTTAGAGTGGAGAACAGTTACATAACAGAGCAGGCCAACCAAATTCCACTGCTCTCCTCTGCATTAAACATTTCATCTACCATTCAGCGACAAAGGCGAGCTGTGCCACTGTACTTTTGTCCTTTCTATAGTCTAACCCCTAACACTCCTCCTCCTCCCTCTTTCCTGGTTTTACATCCCAGGAAAAGTTAAAGAAAAAAGAAAAAAGAAAAAAATCAATTCGCAATTACAACAACTGTCAACCAGGAGGAGCAGGGAGAAGCTGACGACTGCCTCTGATGTTGATTCTATGCAAAGTGGCATTTCTCTCAGTCAGTGTGTGCTTGCTTGGTGGGATGTTGTTTTTTTAATATATATATAGACTTGAAGAAATGTGAGATGCAAACATATCAGTCACAACAGACGGTAAGAAAACCACTTCAGTAAGGGATCCACATTATTATTTTAAAGTTTAAGCAGTCCTTGATTTAAGAAATAAGTAAATAAATAAAAACCAGCAGAGCTATTTTTCTTTTCTTTTTTTGCTAAACTGAACTCCTTCGCAATACCAGCAAGGTATTGTCAATGCTAACAGCGCAGATACAATTTGCTGCAGGAACACCTTTCTATATTCTAAAGTCAGCTCCCTTTGTTTCGGTTTACAGCCACAACTCCCAAAACATCTCGCTTTCTCCTCCTGCCTGTCCATTATGTAACACTGTCCATTAAAGAACACTGTCAAACAGCTGTGGCAGGACCTGGCAAATAGTGCCGTAACAGCAGCGAAAGCAGAGAGCCTTAAGATCAGCGGTGCTACGTCAGTTTCCAACTCACAGCCGCACGCACACATAAACCACCCATCCACACTGAAGCATGTCTGGCTGGCCTGTGAGCCCACAGGCCTCCTCCTCGAAGGCACCAAGAGCTGTTAGAGGAGATTCATTAACGACAAACAGAAAACACCGCAGTTCTCCGCACAGAAATAGGGCTCATCATTTTCAGTTTTTATAGGCTTTTATTGCACGTGTGCAATGGCTGGGTTGTTTTCTTGTTTGAAGATGAATGAAATGGCAGTAAAGACAGCCACTTTTAAGATGTTCAACCCCCCCCCCCCCCCCCCCCCCCCCAAAAAAAATAATACAAAACCTAAGAGCACTTATTTCTGGTTATGGAGCATTTTAAGAAGAAATTTTCTGCATTTAGATTGTTTAATGTTTTATGAGAATGTTATCTTTATTGAAAAATCTGTATAAACAGAAACATCTTTAAAGATTTTTCAGAGTGAAAATGATGAGCCTTAAAGATAAAAAATACATTTATAAACAGACACACACACACACAGAGCACATGTACACACTGCAGACTGGGGAATCTGAAAGTTATACAATATATACATCTGCATAATCAACATCACTTGAAGACAGCAGCAATGATTGAATTACAGTTCAGTGACTGCTCAATAACAGTAAAGCAGAACGGCTTTAAGACTTCACAATAACAGCACTAATATGTGTGTATTTGTATGCTGTAAAAACCTTTTGATACAGAGAACAAGAAACAGAGAGAGAGCAGACAGTGAGGCTCGTGGTGTGCTGGCTCCTACCTTTTTCACTAACTGACTCACTCTCTATCTCCACATCCTCACAGCTGGTGTACTCCGGCGTGGTGGCCAGCTCCTCCTCCGAGCTGCTCAGTGACACCTGCCTCATCTTCCCTCCCTTTTTGGTTTTGTGGGGTTTGGGGGGTGGCGGGCGCACCGACTCCGACTGGTCTGAGCTAAGAGAGTCGTTCCTCAACATGCTCTCCATTTTCTCCCTCTTGGTCTTGCGGACAGCTGAACTGGGGTCCAAGTGGTGCTGCGGCCTCCTCATCATATCCCCACCTACCCCCAGGTCTCCTCTTCGCAGGTCCCCCGACCGGTCACCCAGAACGGGACTACGGTGTGGCGTTGGGGGGCTGTGGTTTCCTCTGTGGCCTCCGAGGCCAGGACCCATTGGCCCTGGTGAGGACCGGTCAACGGAGTAGGAGCGCTGTCCCACCATAGGCGGCCGGCGCTCAGTGAGAAGCTGACGCGACAGCCGGATGGGGCTGGGCTCATCTTGCTCCGTGTAGGCCAGGGAGACGTCGCTGTGGCGACGTTCGTGCCTTAGCCGGCCCACTTCAGCGTGCATCCTCATCTGCTCCTCGTAGGGCTGCGGCTTAACAGGGTAGCGTGCCAGGTTGGGATCGCTGCGATAGCGTGCCTGGAACTCTTCCTGGCGCTGCCGCTGGAGGTCATACTCACTGGGCGGTCCATCTAGCTCCTGGTCGAGTGGGTATTCCTGTGAGTGCCAGCGACCGGGACCTCGACGGTCCCGATAGCCCATTCGCGCTGCATCCATATCTGAGTACATGTGTGGGCCCCGCGGAGCCCGCCGAGGGTCCCCCTCCCCATAGTCAGACGGTGATCTAGGCATGCCGCCGTCCGTCGGGGCATACTGTGAGTGGTCGCCCCCCTCCCTTTGGTCGTATTTTTGGTTTGGATCCCTGGATGCAGACGGGCTTCGTTTCCTGCAGATCAGAAGGAGAGGAACAAAAGAAATTATTAGCCGGTCAACTGTAGACAAGATTTTCTCTCGTTCTAATTATATGATGTCTTTTTGGGCTGAAAGGTGTTTGCATCCTGTAGCTTCACTTTACTTTGGTCTGCACTGCACAGGTCCCAGTCCTTGTGAAAAGGTAATGATAGCCTGCACTGTTTCTGTCACACACACACACACACACACACACGCACACACACACACACACACACGCACGCACGCACGCGCACACACACACACACGCACGCACGCACACACACGCACACACACACACGCACGCACGCACGCACGCGCACACACGCACGCACGCACGCGCACACACACACACGCACACACACACACACACACACACGCACACACACACACACACACGCACACACACACACACACACACACACACACACACAGAGAAGACTAAACTAAACAGCAGGATGTAGCACCAGTTCTTCCTCTCAGTCCAAGAAGCAAGAGGACACAAAATATACAATTCAAGTCATTTTACAATATGTGTTCTCAACACATGTGCTAAATGTGTGCTGAGAGTAGTGCACTGGTAAATGATTCAGTGATCCACCGGCTGTGTTTTTGTGCACATTACAATGCACATGAAGGGGTTGTAGGCAGACAATAAAAATATCTCTGTGTTCTGGTATTGATAAAAAAAGAACACAATTAAAAGCTGGAAATGTTGAAATGTTAGAAAGTACGCCCTGATTACGATCAGCAGCTTCATATTTCTAAAAATTAGGCGTCAATCGTTTTATTGTTGTCTGGTTGGAAGGAAACCATCCAGGAAGTGGATGAAAAGGATGGAGGGGGCTAACTGTGCATTAATGCATTTATTCTTTTGTTCAGAATCAATTATTCATAAGCCACTTTTCTCCTACATTTCTCCCACTTTTCCTCCAAAGTAATAATGACATTTTGGTGAGGAAAAAGCTCTGTGAAGCATCCCCTTAATTTTGTACGTGACAACTTTCCATAAATTTCAAAAGGACTCATAAATCACCGCTGCCAGCTTTGCTCACCAGCCAAGGTAAGGACTCCTCACATGTGATTGGCTGATTCACTGAAGGAAGGCTGGCCCTTCCCTATTGGATCACAGACTGTTCAGGTTAGTCAAAGCTAAAATGGATGTGCAGTACAAAAGATATAAGCATTGCGGTGAGGGACGTGTGGGCAAAGATGCTTTTTGTGGTCCCCGTGTTTGAATTTCTATGTTGTACACTGAATAATCTCACTAAAGTCAAGTGCTAGCTCTGGGGAGAGACAGCATGATGAACGAGCGTTGCGTACAGTTCATGAACTGCTGTACAGTTAAATATGGGCTCTTAGAGAGGGGCAGAAGCTGAGCAATAGTGCAGCACAAAATGTGCTTCCCAGCAACGCTGGCACATAAAAAGCAAATTTTACTTAATTGCAAAAGGGACAAAATAACAAGAACAGGTCAAAAAGAGCATTTTAACATATTTACATGCAGCATACAAACATGACTGCCCATGAATGCTAATGTTATGCCATTAATGATGCTTAGGCAACAGTTAGCTGTTCATAATGACATTATAAGGTGAGGATGTCAGTGTTGTTTTTGCAGCAAAAAGAATAAATACTCCATGCATCCATTTCAGGGTTGTGTGTGGGTGTGTGTACGTGGCAAGTTTGCAATCTGCCTGTGATTTTTGGTCTTTACACTAGACGTAAAGGAAGCATTATAGCTGGTGAAAGCTGCTGAGACTGAGATGTTCTCCGTTTCTGAGACACAAAAGATGTTAATGCCATCTTTAATAACTGTCTGCATTTTTAAAAAAATCACAAACACTTAAAAACTTAACAAACACAGACTTTTTTACTCTGAGAGCTGGTAGGTTGGTAAGAAAATGATCTGGAGCCACACTAAAACTTAATTGGTACTTCCTTTGCCTCTCCTCTCCACCGAGAATCTTGAAATAGCAGTGTTTGCATTATCTTGCTGACTAACAGCCAAACAGACAAGCATGTACGGTGGTCAGACACGTACATGTACAGAGGTCAAACACACTCAACTTGAGAAAAACAATAAAACACAACAGAAATTAGAAAAAAAAACCAAACCTCTCAGGGCCACTGTTGCAAAGCAGGCACTGATCACATACCTTCGCCAAATAAGAACGACCTAGAGGAAGAAAAACTGGCCGCTCAAGTCTCTGTGATGCTGCCAGCTCACAGGAGTGACTTCTTTCTGTTTCACATCAAAACAAATACCTTCTATCACCAGTATCATGATTCAAAGATGGAGGAAAAACACACGAGGGTTGGTACATTATTCATGAGCTGTTTTCTGGACACTAACCGAGCTGCACTTCATTCACAAATTCAAAGTGAAGCAGCAGCAGAAATTAGGGGGGAAAGGCGGCGTGACATGGAGCTGAGGAAGGCGGGGGAGTGTGTGTTTGTGAGAAATCTCTCTTTATAGCCACTCTGTAATCACTGAGGTGTGTGTTTGTGACCGCGTGTGTGTTTTTTGAGTCGACTGCTTAAGGAATGCTCTCAGGATCTCTTTGGGGCTTCAGGCCAATGTCCTCTCCGAGACTGTCTTAAAACGCTACACCCAGAAAACACACACACATACTCATAGCAGCTGCACACAGTTCGCACAACATACATTAACAAACAGCTCTTTGACGAGGTCTAACACAACTTGACACAAGCATCACAATCCTCTGCTCCCGTTTAGCCTTGTATGTCCCTCCTTTCCAAACACAGAAATGTCTGTGCTCGCAAGCAAGCCAGTAAGCCCGTTGCACTCTATCAGCGTCCGCATCATGACTCTGCTGCTGCTGCTGTTTGTGCTTAAGCAACCTTCAATATATACACAACAGAGTGGTGACGCAGGGCTATGTTTTGCACTGTGCAATATTCTCTGCTGCTTCGACAGCCTCTCTCTGCATACACCTGAGTGCTGGCATGACACACTCTGCTGATCTTGGATTTGTATTCCATCCTCAGTGACTCAGACAGAGATGAAGAAAGGAGGGGCAAAATGGGAGAAGAGGTATCGACAAGGAATGTGGAATTAGGTGGAGCAAAAGTACGCAGATGCCAAATTACAGTAACCGTGTCCTGCAGTCGGATATTGCATCTGGTATGCGCGCCGCATTAAAGCATCATGTTTGTCAGGCTCGAGCATGAAGAGGCAGGATGTGACACCGTGGGATTATGATGCTTGCCAAGTTGCACAGAAGTCTGGCTGCGGCAATGATTGAGTCACGCACGGCAACGTAAAGGCCTCCTATCACGTCCCCTTATAGCGCAAGATTCATCCGCGTTTGCGTGATGCCAGAGGAGATTGATGAGCAGTGAATCGACCTAACGGGCCAACAACAGGGAGGCACGTGCACTTTGTGCGTGCTATGTTATGGGAATAGAGGCCAGGGCTTCTATACGCTCCTGCTGTGGGAATAACAGCAGCCTTTGTTACTGCTGTTGTCCTATGCTGAGCTAACTATAGAAATCCTCTGCTCTATCGTGGAGCTACAGACAAGGACGGAGATGGCAATAAGATTCGATTCATGCAAGGTGGTGCCGGAGCTTTTCAACTAAAATATAGAAGGTTTCTGACATCCCTTTGATGTCGCGTTATTACTGCTGCCAGGACAGCCTTGTACGCCTGCAGTGCTCTAGAGGTAATTCCAGTTAATCATCTTTTTCAAGTACACTGTCCTTATCAAAAGCAGCATAATGTATCAAATCCAGGGCTCAAAAAAAAATCCCCCCCCAAAAAATCATGGGATTACACTATGGCACCGAAAGATTAAAAAGTGCGACCCACAAAAAGATTAAAAGTGACCTGACATGCTCGTCATGATAAAAACCTTTATGTGATGTTATTTTCTACAAAGCAACACACAAAAAACAACTGGTGAAATTCCCTGATTCACTGCAGGGCGTAATGAGAGGACACTGCCCTATTCTCTCTCTGCAGATCCAGTCAAAAGCATCCACAGACAGAGCTCAGTTCCCAGGCTGTAAATGGACTAAATCGTCTAACTGTGTCACTCCCTGTGTGTGTGTGTGTGTGTGTGTGTAATTTTCCCTACACCCCTATACTCTGTATGATGGATATAAATCATAAACATTTGATGTGAATTTATGATAAATCTACAACATCATCATCACATTAAGAGGCTAAGCACACACACACACACACACACACACACAGCCAGTATGCTGTCCAAATTATACACTATTGTCGACTTAAATAATAAGAGATCATGTCCTCTCATAGCTACTTTAATAAGTGTTTTGTTGTTTGTTTTTTTATCAGCAAAGAAAATAAAAAAATTTATTATTGAGGTTATTTCCACAGTATTTCCACTGAGCAAGGATTTTCTTCCCTGGATATAATTGTGCTGAGAATTTACTTCCCTTTTAAAACCGAAGAAATGCCACTGGCACAAAAATCAATAACACAGAGTCAATAAGGAAGCTTTCAGTGAGTGATGAACCCTTCACAGATGTCGCAGGATTCAGCTGCATGCGTAGGCACCCAGACACATGTACGCACTGACACACAGGCACTAATGTGCAAAAGAAACTGCAATGATGGAGTTGCTACTATGACAAGTACCCTCACCCAAGAAAAAAGTCAGCCACAAGTCCACTGTTCTACTGTAAAAAAAAAAAGAAAAAGAAAAAGAAAAGAAAAAGTAAAAGGACTGGATTACATCTGCTGTAATAACATAGGGGAAATTTAAATGTTCATACAGTTCCATGGAAAAATGCCTTCACTGCTAAATAACCTTTAAAGCTAAACCGTTTGAAAAAACAAAACAAAAAACATTTTCACACATGCTTTATCCAAACTGCTCATAACAGTCTAAATCCAGAGATATAGCCAGCCTTACTGAAAGTCACTGTTGAATCCTGGGATGTAGCTCAGTTCAAATCTCTGCCTGGCAGCTCCACGCAAACACATTCTGCACACAATCCCAGCGCGCACCCAGTCCGATCCACCCTACTACCGGAGCCTTGTTGTTTCCCAGATTCACTCTCCTCTAATACAAAAACTTGTGGTTTTCTATCTACCCACAGCAGATGATTCAGTCATGGAGCAGTGCTTTTCGGTGTGACACAGCTTCCGTTTGCTCCTGCTTCTGCTGAAGAAACATGTTAAATAAGAAAGCCAAAAGCAATCAAGGTGAAAATGCAACGCTGCCCCCGCGGGAATGGTGCCACCTCTACTTCACGTATAATGGAGAGCAGTCAAATGAGAACACATGAGCGGCGCTGCGCTGCAGAAGCCCTCCTCTCTTAGAACAAATCTGGCCCGCTAATGACAGCAAAACAACCTGGAACTGTCTCGACTGAGTAGAAAAAAAAGAGGGAAAAAAAGCAGGGGGAAAAATGAAAATAAGCTGAGTGTGCATGTGCGTTTCGAGTGAGAGCAATCAGAGGAGAGGAGGCAAGAAGAGGAAAAACACCTCTAATGATCCATTTAAAGATGCAGCATCACTCTGCCTTCCAGGACTGACTCAGTTGGTAGCCGTGAATCTGAGACGCAGCAGCATGTCCGATCCTGTCGTACAATTAAACCAGCTGAAACCACCGAAGTAAACCGGACAGTTCAGCTGAATTTCCCAATATCCCAAATGAGGGCGTACCACCCGGATGACCTGCTTTGATTCCTACGGTCTGCTGCATCTAAAGCAACCTGCCACACTGCCGGATGAGCACAGATGACACACGTTTACAGTCCTGCTGCAGAAGCTTCTGGGTGGCTGAAAGTGAGCCGGCTGAAAGTGAGCCGACGGCGATGCCGTCCAACCCAGCGGCCACTCTGTCCTCTGTCTCGGAAAGGATTTACACTCCTGGGCCTGATTACTAGCTAATGTCTATGACCAAGGACAATGAGGAGGCCTCACCTTATCTCATTCAGCCTGCAATTATATGACCAAACTGAACAAATGACATGGCTTATGCATTTTTCTTTTTTTATCCACTGGGCGGATTTTCAGGCATCAAATCAAATCTACACAGAGAGCGAGCGTGAGAGGGGGCAGAGAGGGAGATTTGGACGATAAGTCTACTCTGTGCATGTGTGCAGCTGGGTGTATTAAGACTGACTGTATCTGGGTGTTGCTAAGGTCACTCTTCTGCCATAGTACTTTTTGCATCTGTCTTCTCCATTCAGTTTTCCTCCGTCCTCACCTCCGCCCTCCTGTGCGGTGGGCTCTGAGTTTGGACCAAAGACACGCTACTACATGGTTTTTGTTATAGTTCCGGTGACAGCTGCCTGACGGGAGCAGGGAGTCAGGGAGGGCAGGCGGGAGATGGGTTGCTGACATGGTAAAGGAATAGTGGAAGTGTTTTATAAATCTGCAGTGGTTTTAAATAGAGTGTGCTGCGGATCTGCTTTCTGCCTCTCTGGGAAGTAAGTAGATGGCCTGAGACCATCTGTGATCACACAGTGAGCTCGAGCAGGACTCTGAATGCATTGAATGGACTCGTAAAAACTATACACTGTAAGCATCTTTACATTTCCCTTGTTGAAAATTAGTTTAATTCCACATACTTCAAGAAGACGAAGAAGTCAAAATAGTGCATGTCTGTGTTGGAATAATATCCTCTGTGGTGCTCTTAAGTGGTGCTCCCACTTCAGTCTTCAAGTACACCAAGGAGATTTTGTTCTATATTTTCACTCCAGCTCACCAGCTCTCCATAACACCTCACACTTGATGCTACCACTCTTCAGGTACATCTGCTTCTATTGCTTCAAGATGGCCTGTGAGTGATGTAAAATGATGAAAGCTGGACGGGTAACTAAGAGGAGAGAAAGTACTTGAGAACTGGATTATGAGCTGCCATGGAAATAAAGCCTTAGAAACCCCAAAAGCTTTTCCACCAAATCTATTTTCTTTCCATAATATGTAAAAAGCGATGATTCTTATAGATGAGCCAGTTTTGTTTTGGTGTCTGATCTTCTGTCTGGTAAGTACAATGAGTAAGTAGTGAGGAGATTATAGTTAACTGTGCTCCATAAAGTAGCAGTGATTTACTCACCTCTTTTCACTCTCTGTGTGTTTATACACCCCTCTGCATTTAATCATTACTTATTATTAATCTCTGGCTCTCTTCCACAGTGTGCCTCTTGTCCCGTCTTTCTCCCCTTTGCCCCAACTGGTCGCAGCAGATGGCCGCCCCTCCCTGACCCTGGTTCTGCTGGAGGTTTCTTCCCATTTAAAGGGAGTTTTTCCCTCCCACTGTTGCCAAGTGCTTGCTAAAAGGGGCCATCTGATTGCTGAGGTTTTCCCTGTATTGTTGTCGGGCCCTTTTTTTACAATAGAAAGTGGCTTGAGGCAACTGTTGTTGTGACTGAATTTCTTAATATTTATTTTCACAAATACACCCCATAAACACTGGGTTTATCAAAAGGAAGCATCCAATTTCAAAAGGCTATGGAGCTTGTGGTGAAATTTATACTACATGGGTAAATATATAAGTTTTACATACAAAACTTACAATGTTCACAGGAGCTCAATGTGTCCCCCTCTGGATGCATGGCTTTTTGTCCATATGATAGTCAGGCACGCCCCATACTTTTGCATGTCTGGAGTCACAGCAACCATGTGAAACTCACAAATCCTCTCTTTCTAACGTTGCATGTTTCAAGCTCTTTGATGCACCCTTAAAGTCTTGCAACTAGGATGGGAGGAAGTGTCTTGGAGTTTAAATGTGATTTGACCAAATTTTAAAAAGGTGTAAAATGCATACCGCAGCCATTTCCTGTGTCAAATCAGGCGACTGCAGTGATTCCAAGATATTTATCTGATACATGAGCATTTGTGTTGGTAACTTGGTAAACTGTTTGCCTGAGTGTCTGAGTGTAAAGACTGAATGCTATCCAATTGTAATCTGGCTAACACCCATCCATCCATTAACTTAACTGCTTATCCAGCCAGACTCACAAGGAGGGCTGGAGTCTATCTCATCTGGCATTTGGCGAAAGGCAGGGTACAGTCTGGACATTATGGCAGTCTCTCACTGGGCTAACATGGTAAAACAGGCTCAACTTTTAAATCCACCAAAGTTACCAAACATGCATGTCTTTGAAGGTTACAACACCATGTGATTGCAATCTGGCAAACAGAGGAACATACACAAGAGCATAACACTATTAAATATTAATCCTGCAAATGTTATTTTATAAACCTCTACGCTGATCAACTCGCTATACACTTATAATTTATCAGCTTTTCTGTTTTTAATAAAGGTTAGTAAATAATCAGGCACATGCACAAAGCCTAAAAGCCCAGTTTCATTCACAGAAGCAGACTGCAGCCTCCCCCTCATTTCATCTCCCTGCTCTGTGGAAAGTTTTGTGTGTAGCAGGCAGACAGAGAAGTCGAGCAGCCCCACATCTATCAGCGCAGCTGACAGTGTCTGTACATCGGTGAATGTTTTCACTAATTGGCTCCAACAACACAGACTCCATCCTCCTGTCAGCACATAGACCAAGCGGTGCCTTGTGTGTTCATGCTATGTTTATACAGAGCATGGCTGATATATCTTCTGCACTGCACAGCCCGTTAGATCTCCTTTTTAAGAAGAGGCACTGCTAGTGCTCTATGTAGGCCAAGCCCCAGCAGAATATGCCATTAAGATTAGCTACAAGTCAGGACTGCTACGCTGCTGCATATTTCTCCTCACCCTATAGAGAGAGGTTAGAGGAGCAGAACATGTGCATGTTTTTTTTTTCCTATACTGCCAAGACTAGCAACCATAAAACGTACATCACAGCTGATTTTCTTTTTTCTTTTTTAATGACCCATGTGGAGCAGTGAAACAGCCTGACAGTATGTGGGGTCAAACTTGGAGCAGTATATGAGCACTGTCTTCAATTATCCTTACTGATTTCAGCTTGACTAAACCAAAGCTGTTTAACACAGAAAACTGTTCACGGCCAAAGTGTGTGTGTGTGTGTGTGTGTGTGTGTGTGTGTGTGTGTGTGTGTGTGTGTGTGTGGAAGGGGGGGGGGGGGCTCTGGAGAGCCTGGAGGCAATCAACACCCCAACACCAGTCGGTAATTATGCTTTATTTCTGCCAAGTGCTTGAACCTACAAAAAAATGCATGTGATTGGTGTTGATCTGTGACCATGCCATACTGCTACGTCACCACATGAAGGGCATCATAATCCTATCCACCCCCTCTAAAGGAAACACATAACTGCCTGTTTGACACCATCTGGGAAATAAAAAGTGGCTTTTTGGTTTGAAGAAAAAAATGGTACTTTACTTGTTTGTGGGCCCATTTAAGCTGGGATCTTCAGAGCTGTCAGTGCATTTGAAAACACGCAAATAATGTCTGGCCTATCATGACTTACTGGGATAGTTGAGAAAAACACACCTATCCATGTTGTTTGTGGGTATATATGTATATAATAGCCACTAAAGTTTGCTTCCCACCAAAAGCTTTTTTAGATAGCACTTTAAAATCATTAGGGGAATTGCATCAGAACTCAAAAGGTGAATTTCTGTTCCTCAATGGCTTTCTTGTTTTTGTGTTTTTCTCACCATATTCTGCATTGTTTAGCATGAAACAGCAAGTCCTTAAAATTCAACATCAAAATCTTCAAAGTTAGAAAAAAAACTCTTTTCTTTTAGGACTCAGTAGAGTCATGTACCTGAAAAAAATAGTATTTCACACTCTGTCTGGTTGAAAGTTTCAAGTCTGTTGCACAACTGACTGTATCCATTACTAATGTCACAGCGTACTGACATAGCCTGCGTATGTTGTTACATCACTGTACTGTTTGCTGAAACAGACTGTATAAAAATGATGGACATACCCACATGGTCTGACATCTGAAGCTAACTGCTTTCAACCTGCATTCTTTCTAATAGTCAACAGGGGGCAACTCCTCTGGTAACATGATCCTACTTGTCACTCGAGATATGACTCGAGTGACAAACACTGTCCTAACAGGTTTACAGCATCAGTCCCTAGCCTGAAGTCCTACTGAACACAACATCAAGAGGGTTTAGTGACCATCATACAAACCTGCAGTGTCCCAAGTCTATTCTTCACATATTTAAAATGCAAAACTTGATTTTTCAAACCAGTTACAGTACCTAACAATGTCTACATCTATCTTTTACAAACAGTGTATGGCCAGGGCTTAGGCATTTTCACAAAGTGCTCTGTGTAGGGGACGTATCGAGATTTGTCTTTGTATATCGTAACCCAGCAATTTATACTGTAACAAAACGCTGGGTTGTATTTCTGCAATGGGGAAAAAAAACATTTTAAGAGCCACTTTCTCCCCCATCTCGTTCTCTTTGACACACTCGTAATTGCACACACACACACACACACACACGCACACATTTCTTCTCAGTTCTGCTAAGTATGCATTTTTCATTCCAGTGAGCGGGCTGCATTCGAAATCAAAGGCAGTGACGCTGCACGGCTGTCTGGCTGCACAGAAAGTGAGGAGGTAATGAAAAAAGCTAAGGGGTGAGTCAGAGGATGCTTTAATAATCCTTGTAACCCAAAATAACATCTCTGGGGCTGGACGGACCAATGACCCTCTTGGGAAACCGGCAGCAGTCCAGGCTGGTCTGGACTCCTCACGTCTTTCCTTCCATTACCCCCAACCTACACACACACGTATACGCCCCCACCCACACTCATCTCTCTTTTTTTCTACCAATGCTTCTCAGTCTATTATAGTCACCAGATAAGACTGCAGCAGCACAGCACGACGCGGCAGACAGCCAAGCCATCCCTGTAACAAATACAGAGCAAGACTAAGCAGTGTGGAGGGGGTGTGTGCACCGGATTTGTACAAAGTGTGGTCAAGTCAGGAAGGGGCATTAACTCTGTTCACAGGTGAGCAGGCATTTCTTTGATTACTGATGATAAATGGTGATGAGTCCAAAGCTAAATAGCTCTTTATGTTAGGTTCAAGGTTGTGTCTCCATTGTTCAACATTACACTCTGCCTCATGTAACAAATGTAGGCAGAAAATGAGTCCATCATCTTGTATTACAGGCACCACTCTGATATTTCAACAGGAAGCCTGTGGAGTCATTTGACATTCTTAAATTCCATCTAATCAGAGTCATGCTTGCTCTACTTATCTTTTTTGACAGGTTACAGCCCTTAAAAATCATAGTGCCGCTAACTATAAACGCACAAGCTAGCTGCTGAGGTCATCATCAGGTTGTTTTTTTGTAACCTTAGCTCACGTCTCCCAACAACATAACATTTTGATAATAATTAACACGGTGAGCCCGTCCATTACTCATTCATACACTTCATATTTAACAAACAAGCACACAATGGCAACTGCATCAGCAATGCTGCAGCAACACCAGCATCGTCTTCTAAAGCACCGCTGCTTCGCTTCTCTCATTAGTGTGTTAAAAGCATTAGGCTCAATCGCTCGTGTGAGTCACTGTATATGTATGAAAAGCAATATTTATTTGGTGCACTTAAAACAAATGTTCTTTCATGGTGATAGTGGCTCCGCTGTGATACTCAGCAGTTCCACTTGAACTGGCCTCTTCTGCCGTGAGAGACAGCATTGCCTATCACACAAAGTATCATTTATTTATTCAATTAATCATTTATTAATGTGTTTGTTTAAATAATAGCAAAAAGGTGGGAGGTAGTAAAAGCTTTACTCAGTGGAAAATCTGAAGCAACCAGTCAGAGAGTAGCTTCAGGTCACCTGCTTGGCAAAGAACTCCATACACATGTTTGGCTGGAGGCCGTTTTATAATACAGGAACTATATTTACAGAGAAATGAACCAAGTAAATGCGAATAGTCTTTGTAAGGAATGCACGACTAAACACTTTTTTTGGTAATATATACCTATTTCATGTTTAATGGTACTCACTGAGCTCATTTCTAGCAGTTCAGTTCAGCCTTTATCCACTATGTAAAACAAGCTGTTTAATCCCTTCTCCATTCCTTTAAACCAGCTCTATTCTGACTGGCTATCCCTAGCAAACAAACTATTTGATTGGCTGGTGGGTGGGGACGGAGCTATGAGATGACCACATAAGTGATATCCACTATCACTGATTTCATACAGGCACCTTATTACTTCAAATACTGGCCAGGTTTAATTTGAGCACCCAACAATGTACTATTATATACAGTATATGACAGAAATTAAGGATGAGCATTACAGGTTTCCTTTAAGTAGACTTTTTTTCTGGATAACTGAAAGGTGGGGGCACTCCAAGCCCCCTAATATTAACCAGCCATTGCTGACCGTAATACTGAATGCTGAAACTGCAGGTGACTCTACATAACTAGTTTGGCTGAGACAAAAGAAAGTTGATTTTAAAGCGCTGTGGGCAAACGTCCTACACACCACTGAAGCTAAACCTCCACACTGCCTGACCTTAGCTGGAGTTTTTCAAATAGCAACAACAAAAGCTACCTGCACTGTAATGTTTAGACTATTACTAGAAAACTGTGTGTGTGTCTGTGTATGTTTGAGTAACAGGAAGACAACTTTTTTCTAACAAGAAATGAGGACACGTTGAAGTTTAAATCTTATAATATATGAGAGCACTCACTGTATTTCTTTCTTAATTCTCTTTTACCTCCTACACACTTGCAGCTTGGAGGTGGTTTATCACAAACTGAGGCCTGAATGGGAACAGACTGCCATGGAAAGGCGGCATAAGTGCTCTCCAATTACATCCACAGGGAAGGGAAGCCACTGCAACTGAGTTACCCCGATGCATCTCTGTGGCAGGGCCTCGGGCATAATCAAATCAACCTGTGTGCTACTGGCAGTGTTGTTCACTGGTTGTCCAGCTTAGAAAATGAAACTGACTGCAAGCTGACTGAGATCGACACACAAAGACTTTGCATCCAAGAGCCTATCTAGAGTGAGACCCTGCATACGCAAAGTGAATACGTTTTAAACGGTCCATCTGTAATTGGTTTCATTTCAAAAAAAGGATTTTGTTGTAATAAAATTAAACTAAACACAGCAGCAGAGAGTAAAAGACTTTTATTTGAGACAGCATGCTTAGACATGCTGCACCTCAGGGTTTGGGCTACTATGTGCCAAGGGCGAGGCATACAGAGCTACAGGAGTGCAGACGGCCAAAATAATGGGAGACGTGTACCAAAGTTTTTACTTGAGGACAATCTTGACAAGACACAAATGAACAACTACAGGCCGATCTCAAATCTCCCGTTTTTAAGTAAGATCATTGAAAAAGCAGTTTCTCAACAGCTCAGTTACTTCTTAAAACAGAATAATTGCTACGATGCCTTCCAGTCAGGTTTTAGACAGAACCACAGCACTGAAACCGCTCTGACCAAAGTGTTCAATGACATATGTCTGAATACAGACAGTGGAAAAATGTCAGTCTTAGTTTTACTGGATCTCAGTGCAGCATTTGATACAGTTGACCACAACATATTACTCAAACGACTGGAGAACTGGACAGGTCTTTCAGGAACTGTACTAAACTGGTTCAAAACATACGTAGAAAACAGGAAATACTTTGTATCAATAGGTAACTTCACATCTGAGCAGACAAGTATCACATGTGGAGTTCCCCAAGGTTCCATCTTGGGACCCCTTCTGTTTAACATCTACATGCTCCCACTGGCACAGATTATAAACAACAACAAAATAAACTATCACAGCTATGCAGATGACACACAAATATATATCACAATGTCACCAGGAGACCGAGGCCCTGTACAGGCTCTTGGTAAATGCATTGAGGAAATCAATGACTGGTTGTGCCACAATTTTCTCCAGCTAAACAAAAACAAAACTGAGGTAATAGTCTTTGGCGCCAAAGAAAAACGATTACAGGTCACCAGAGAACTTCAATCTATACATCTAAAAACCACAAACCAGGCGAGAAATTTGGGTGTAGTGATGGATGCAGACCTAAACTTAGAGAAACACATTAAGACAATAACAAAGTCAGCTTACTATCACCTCAAGAATATTTCAAGGATAAAAGATCTGATGTCTCAACAGGACCTGGAAAAACTAGTCCATGCATTCATCTTTAGTAGGCTTGATTACTGTAACAGCATCTTTACAGGTCTACCTAAAAAATCAGTCAGACAACTACAGCTCATTCAGAACTCTGCTGCTCGAGTCCTCACTAAGACCAAAAAAGTGGACCACATCAGTCCAGCTCTGAGGTCCTTACACTGGCTGCCTGTCCGTCAGAGGATAGACTTTAAAGTTCTGATGCTGGCCTATAAAGCTCTGAATGGTTTAGGACCAAAATACATCAATGACCTCCTGACCCAGTATGAAACATCCAGATCCCTCAGGTCATCTGGATCCGGTCTTTTATCAGTTCCCAGAGTCAGAACCAGACACGGAGAAGCTGCATTCAGCTTTTATGCTCCTTATATCTGGAACAAACTCCCAGAAAGCCTCAGATCAGCTGAAACACTCAGTTTATTTAAATCCAGGTTGAAGACTCACCTGTTCTCAGCTGCATTTGAATAAAGCACCAAATCCACACTTTAAGCTTAAATTTCAAAACTTACATTTAACTACTGATTTTATCTACTGTTCTGATTTTATCTGTTTTGATTTTATATACTGTTTTGTTTGTTTGTTAATTGTTAAGCTTAAATTTCAAAACTTACATTAACTGATGATTTTATCTACTGTTCTGATTTTATCTGTTTTGATTTTATATACTGTTGTTTGTTTGTTTGTTTGTTTGTTAATTAGTTAGTTAGTTTATTTGCTTGTTTTAATCAATTTTAAATCATGCTTTTTATTTGTTTTTGTTTTTAATGTCTCTGTAAAGCACTTTGAATCACCTTGTTGTTGAATTGTGCTATACAAATAAACTTGCCTTGCCTTGCCTTGCCTTGAGCTACCACATTACACAACCTTATTCTCAATGCTGATCGTGGATCAGTTTGCAAAGCATTTTGAAACACTTCTCCTCAGTGAAAATGCTCCATTTCAACATAGTTTTAAAATGAAAAAAAAAATTGCTGTTCCCACCCATCTCTTCCATTTCCAGGCTCAAACACGCCGGCTGCTGGAAGGCTTGCCTGGAGGCTGTCTGTAAGTTGTGCATAATGTGGTGAAGTTGCTTCCCGACCTCCTCCCTAAAATATTTTTTTTCTTGTCTGACAGCTGTCACACACACACGATCACAAAAACCCATTCAAAGGTGGAAATGCTGCGAAAGCAAACAAGGAAAACAGACGAGGAAGATATTTTTCTATAAAAAAAACAGATTTTAATTAGTTTTAATACATTACGTAATTTCAGATAGGAAAATTTTTCACTATTTAATTAAACGTTCACATGCGTTCATTAGTGGTACACTGCTGCTTCATTTCCCGGAATGAATGTAATTGTTCTCATAACACGAGACACATGCAGATACCAGGAGATTAGTGACAGCCAGGTAAGCTAAGTAACAACTTTTTTAACAACCATTGCCACAGGAGACGGAATTGAAAACCGACTAAATGCCCACTCGGATACAAAAATAAAGCTGACTTTTTCCAACACAGCTGGAGTTCCGGAGTTTTCACCATTAAAAAAAGAAAAGGGAAAAAAAGCTTTGTGAAGAAGTTCTGCCTCTCCCATTGGTCTGATCAAAAAGCTTGCTGTGAGCTCAGCAGAAAGACCTTTTCGCCTGCACTCAATGGCATTGACAAGACGTCTCAATCGATGAACCCACAGCCAGACCTTTGCAGAGCGAGCACCCAGACCAAAGAGTTGCGTGGGTTAATTGTAATTGCACAGGACAGCGTCTGTAACACATGCCGTTAGCCGGAGAGCTAAACTGGCCAGAGGGTATCCGTTCTGAGAAAACGTCTAATCTGTGATGAGATCCTCAACTTTAACTTATTTTCTAAGTGTCTTTAATGAGCCAAATTACATTTAGCCACCGTTTTATCCATTAGGTTTCTAGATTTACTGGCATTCAAAGGAGCAGATCTGTGTTCATCTATTGACACAAAAATCCAGCCTTTAAGCCTCACCTTTACTTCTAAAAAAACATAAGAGCATAAGTGTGGTGAAGAGAAATGCTATACAATTTGGTAAAGCACGGGGAGGACTGTGAATGGCTCCTTGAATAAATGTAAGGAAGCCCGGCTGGTGCAAAGAAAAATCTTCAAAGTCAGCTTCTTTCCTCATCCCAGCCACCCCTGGAGATCAGATCAACTACTATCCTAAACCTAATGAACTAGTAAACATTGGGAATTAAATGAATATTACATGGGGTTTCATTAATGCCAGCCAGCAGACTCCAAAAAATAATGAAGGCGAGAAGCGCAAGCGGGAAGAGACGGTTATCAGAGCTCCTTCTTCTCTCGGTGTTTACTCAGCATCTGCCTGCCAGAGAAGGAGGCTTTTGATCACTCCTCGGCTGGGTTCTCCTCTGTGCCGCGTGGCAGGAGAAACCAGGGGAGGCCACTGAGCACCGTCAGGGCCGGCTCATTTGCAACACAAATGAACTGAGCTAATTGTACACGTGCAGGGAGACGTGGGGAGCAGCGCACACGGTGCAGTGTTTGCAAAATATGGAAATAATTAATCTCTTTGAGCTTGTGAAATACCATCAGTGTTGCAAAAGAGGATTTGAGTATGGGGCCGGGGATGAGACGGATGATGATAGCAATGGACTGGAGAGACGCAGATGTTTAGATTAAGCCATTTCATTATTGCTTTATCACACGGTTTCTTCAAGTGTGTGTGTGTGTGGTTTTTTTTGGGGGGGGGGGGGGATTTTGGGGGGGTAATTGAATAAATGGGAGCATGGAAAAAGAATCGGAATTGAAGCACGGTAACAGGATTACATGTAAAGCAGTCGGTTTCCTGTTCATGAAACGAAGCATGTGGCTATGCTAACTAGGGATGGGTACCGGTGTCCGGTGCCATGATGGCACCGGTTCTGACATAAACGGTAGTAACCAGACCGAAAAGCAGCGCACATTTCGGTGCTTTATTTCGGTGCTTTTTTTTCCCTGAGCCGTGATACACTTCTAGCCAATCATTTTACGTTTCCGAGGATAGTAGGCGGGCCAATGTCCAAGGCGAAGCGGTCAAAAGTCTGGCTGTACTTCACAGCAAAATATGCAAACTCAGCAGCCTGCAACAAGTGCTTTAAGCTGATACTGTGATACTGTCAAAGGAGGTAACACCTCAAATCCGATGAAACACCTGGCGACGCATAGCGTTTTTTTTAAAAGCCCAGAAATGCGCCGTATGATAGCTTGCTGCGAGACCTCACACCGAGCACATCAACTGCGGGTGGGTTGCCTGTTATGCAACATCCCCCAAAAACACGAAGAGGAGAGTCCTGGCCCCTAGCCCTGCCAGTGTAGCAGAAATGATGAGGATGATGATGGCAGCAGCAGCCGTTCTTCTCTGCGTGAGTAGCTTAATGTTGTTCGTGTGTAATTTACGTTGAGTAGGCTAACCATGTTATTACATTAATGCATGTAAGGTGAACTAGCAAACATCATCATAGCTACATGCGGCTGTCTTCTTGTTTGATGGCAGATACTCCCTTCACCCTGCCAAAAAGGCTAAAATGACCAAAGAAAAAGTGGAAAACAGTTAAACACGAGAGGTTTTTATACAAAATTGGTGTTTTTTCCATTGTTTAAGCACTGCTTCCAGCCAAGAGTGATACCATATATGCCCCATAGCTGCAGAAAAGGCTAACATTGTTATCTTTTTACAAAAAACAGCTGAACATGAGAGGTTTTTGGACCAATTTTGTGTTCTCCATTCTTTAAGCACCGGTTTGAGCACCGGTTTGAGCACCGTTTGAGCACCGGCACGGTTTCAAAAGTACCGATTTGGCACCGGTATCGGATAAAACCTAAACGATACCCATCCCTAATGCCAACTGTTCAATCATGCACCTAAGCGTTTTAGCTTCTCAGTAACAGTAGAGTTTGAAATGTTTTTGATTCACTCCCTGTTAGGTTTATATTGGTGGATTGTCATTTATGCTTAGAGATATATACTGTAATCGATTGCATGATGATAGAGGTCTGATCCTTAGCAGTCTGCAAAGACTCTGTGTGCCTTCCAGAGTGTTCTGGCATGCACACATATCCTAAGGTCATGAGAGAGGTCGTACCTTCTCTTACTGTGTTATGGTATGGTAAACACATCTATGTCCGTTTAGGTATAAGTGCCTTTTGTTTAGATGAACCGCTGGACTTCCAGGCCAATAGGTCTGTGCTAGACAAACCTATCTTTAGTTGGTCCTTCGAAGCCGGATTCTGCAATCAAACATTCACCGAGGGGAAAAGTGCCAAGCCGGAGTCTTACGCCAGTCGGGACTCATAGAAGCGGCTGTTAAAGGACCTGTGACATAAAATTCATCACCAGGCCGGTGGGAGAGCGTCCATTTTTCCCTCGATGGATGAAGATTGACGGAATCCAAGACTGATACTGCACGCAAAAGCAACACCAAGTAAGTTGAAAGAGAGCGACTCTATAACCGCGTGACTGGGTTTGTGTCCCGAAACTGGGTTTCGAAATTTAATGTGGAAAATCAAATTTGGGTTAGCAAACCTGGGAAAAAGAAAACGGACTGCTTTGAGTGGGAAAATTGAGAAGGAGTCTGAAACACTGCAAAGAGAAACGTATACAAAATCACACATACAAACAGAAAATGCATTAACCATACTAACATTTACAAATACAATAGAGCTCAAGAAGATTAGACGGCATCTTGAGCATGTGCTTCTGTTTATCATCTTGTCCAAGTCACTTAGTGAGATGAAAAGTAATACATAGACCAGAGGACTAATAGTATCTTAGGAAAAATGATTCAATCATAGCGGGGGAAAACGTAACAGACAAGTTTTGTTATCAAATGCTGCTGATAACTAACCTTCCAGGTTGCAGGACAACAGTTTAAGGAAGAAAAGAAGATTCTGGTACAACCAACCAGTGATGAGACAACAAATTTAAATGGTAAATGGCCTGCATTTGTATAGCGCTTTACTCAGTCCCTAAGGACCCCAAAGCGCTTTACACTACATTCAGTCATTCACACACTGGTGACGGCAAGCTACATTGTAGCCACAGCTGCCCTGGGGCGCACTGACAGAGGCGAGGCTGCTGGACACTGGCGCCACCAGGCCCTCTGATCTTGCCCAAGGATATTTGGCATGCAGCCAGGAGGCAGCCTGGGATCGAACCACCGACCTTCTGGTTAGTGGCTGACCTGCTGTGCCACCTGAGCTACAGCCAACCCAGTAGTTGTTAATATAGTAAATTGTGAGACGCTTTCTGCTTAATTGGTGCAGCACAAGTAATTTACTGTATGAAGGAAATGCTCTTTTGTGATATTATTTTGAACATGCATTTCTGTTGTCCTGTCAACTTAGTGGGTTATGAGTTGTTATGCAAATTAGTTGATTATTAGTAGATCAGGGAAAGGTGACTGAATTATAACAGAAGTGAATAGGATATGTTAGAGTCTGCCAGAGTGGAGACTCTAAAAGACTGAGTTTCTTGTTTCTGATGGGTGAATCCTCCACCCAGATTCACACCTCTGAATACATAAGAACAAACTTGTTTTGTGAAATACATGACAACATGTCACATGATTTATGATGGGAAAAAAAGGAAAGCTAAATAAAATGGGTCTGTGACCCAAAGGAGTGATAAACACAGACCTGGGAGGAAACTCATATCTAATAAGACAATAGTAATAATAATGTTGTGTGGTGTGTGGCTGATGGATGAATGTATTGGGATTAATTTAGCTGATGATTTTTCTTTTGTTACAAAGTTGAACCTGCCAATTAGGTTTGGTATGATTTACCCTCCTGAGATGAGGAGCATGTGTCATGCCTTACCTGGGCCTTTTTATTTTGATACTTTCACGGTGCACTGAAAGCTTTGTTTGATAATCTCTGTCGTTGAGCAGATCTGCGCAATTAGAACAAAAGCGCTATACGACAAGTTGGGAAAACCGTTGCAAGTGAGCTTTTCCACATTAAAATGGGTTCTGGGGAAAGCAACTTATTTGGGACAATTAGAAAGCGAGTCCTGGTCTAGAAAAAAAGTGAATCATGTATTTTCTGATGTGCTCTCCTCCTCTACTGGATCACCCCAGGGTTGCTGCCTCTCTCCCCTTCTGTTCATTCTGTACACAAATGAGTGTCGCAGCAATTTCACGAACAGACACATCCTGAAGTTTGCTGACGACACAGTGATCGTCAGTCTTCTAGTGGGGGACGAGTCAGGCCATGGACAGGTTGTAGATGATTTTGTGAATTGCTGTGATGAGTCCTTCCTGTCACTTAATGTGTCAAAAACTAAAGACAAGATTATTGATTTTAGGAAGTCCTCTTATAGCTCATCACCTACTATCATTAAAACTGCCGATATTGGGATCGTTGAGTTATAAATATCTAGGTGTGGTACTTGACCATAAACTGTGTTTTGAATCTCATGCTGATGCCATGGTGTTGTTGGGAAAATGTGAACATTACTGGGAGAATGTGTATACAATGTGAGACACATACTGTGTTGAAACCAGTGTCACTCCTTTTCACAGCTACGGATGGTTAACCTTATTACCTTTTTATAGCACCTCTGGAATCTGTTGATCCAGACCTGACCTCCAGGATGCTTCATATGTTTTTCTAATGCTTGTCTTTCTCTAAGAATGCTTGTGAAGGATTCAGCACAGACAGACAAGTGATGTTAGAGCAGAAGTGCAGTGATTATAGGACATTTTTTAATATTGGGCTCATTATCTGACCACTATTGAGCTCATTAGAGATGAAATAAGTGGAGTGACAAACTTATGGAAAGTCACTGATTACAAAGTGGAATTAATTGGGATGATCCATGATTTACCCTTCATTCTAATTTGTGTTGTACAGTTATTTCATTTTTAACCTTAATTTATATTTTATTCCTTCCTAGTTAAATTTACCCTTTTTAATTTTTCATATTTATTTCCCATCTTATTCATAGCCTTTTCCTTTTTTTGTTTTCTTTAAGTCACGAGCAGTTGTCCAAGCATTTCACTACATATCGTACTGTGTATGACTGTGTACGTGACAAATAAAATTTGAATTTGAATTTGATTTGAGGCAAATTATGGCAAAAAGTAGTGGGTTTAATGATTTAGTGTCTCTGTGGTGCTGAATACTTTATTACTCTTATGATACAGTTGTTTGCAAATGTGAAGTTTGTTTTAACTTACAGGTTTTGTCTGACAGGCAGTGATGATGATAGTGTGGATACAGGCTCCGGGTAGAGCTGGGAGTTGAACAACCTTAACATTTAACCACTGACTAATGTTTTTACACAGAGTTACAGGTTTGGAGTAAAGCTACTCCAAGGGGGAAAGCCAAGGGGAATTTTTCAGAGAGAATGTGCAATTTTCTTGTGCATGTCTACTTGTGTGGAGCTGCCACATGGCAAGGGCCATGTGGCAAAGTAGGAGTGTCAATTTTTAAATTGCAAGTACCATGAGAAGGAGTGCCTGAGGAGATCGTCCACAAGATGGAAGCTGAGGCCAGGAGAGAGGCTTCAGGAGGATCAGTGAGGAGCAGAGATCACCTCCAGCACAGCAGACATCCCACAGAGGGCTGTGCCACTGGGCTTCCTAGAGATCGTCATGAGGAGACTTTGAACAGTGAAATCCAGAAGGAGTGAAAGAGATTCAACGTTGACATTGAGGAAGACAACTACAGTGTAAGACTTGCTATACCCTAAATCTTCAGCAGGGTTGGAACTGGGGAAGCAGAAGGATGAAGGGAGCGTGCCAAGCTCTAATTGACGGCGCAGAGAGGAAGTTCAGCAATGGAATTGTGAATCTGTGAACAGCATAGATGCCAAGTGACTGGGAAATGACTGACTGCAAATTCTTATGAACGCCACCTAATGCTGTGTCACTGTGCTGTGCATACTTTGACACTCTGAAAAGGGTCTTCCTTTGTGTCATTGTTGTTGTGATTTGCATCACGACCACTTCTACTAGACAGCTGAAGTGATTCAACAGGTGGGAGCATAACAGCAGTAAAACAACTGGATGCAATACCCTTTCCAAAAAGGTTTTCTGCAGAGATGAAAGGACAATAGAGGAGTCATAAGTGCAGATAATCCACCAGTTGGCTCTATCCCCCACAGGAAGAATGCCTGAAGTGAGGTGATGGGGGTTGATAGAGGCCATAAAACAGAAGTGCTGACGAGGCCTGCAGCTTTGAAGATAGCTGAAAGCCACATTGATGAAAAACAAAACCAACTGGTATGTTTGTATACCCATGTCGGCATACATTTGGACTCTGGTCATATGGACAATGATGGAAATAACTGGAAGAGACATTTATGAATCTCTGTAGAACTCAAACCACTCTGCAGAGAGATGTGTGATTTACACACCTGGGGAATACGCCGCAAAGCTGGAATGATTTTGAAAATGTTAATTCCTGTGTTTGACTATTAACATTCATTTGCTTACTTGTAGGATGCAGTTTACCATTGTATGAGATCAATGAGAAATAGGATAACTGCTAACACATTTATCAACTGTGTACTGCTACAGTAATTTGGGGTGATTGACAGATGTTGGGTATAAAAATGCCTGCACTGAAACGGTCAAACACAAGGGGTTCATAACTGGGAAATTTCTAGCATAAATGCCAAACAGGGTGGAAATGTTAGGTTTATATTGGTGGATTGTCATTTATGCTTAGAAATATAAACTTATATATGCTTGGAGGTATATAATCAATTGCATGATGATAGAGCTCTGATCCTTAGCAGTCTGCAAATACTCTGTGTGCCTTCCAGAGTGTTCTGGCATGCACACATATCCTAAGGTCATGAGAGAGGTCGTACCTTCTCTTACTGTCTTATGGTATGGTAAACACATCTATGTCCGTTTAGGTATAAGTGCCTTTTGCTTAGATGAACTGCTGGACTTCCAGGCCAGCAGATTTAGGAAAGTCATTCACAGGGTCACACACACATGGTACTCTTTCTTCACATGTATGCCTGTGTAAGACGTCATATGTTAATGAGACTATGCATATTCATGTAACCACAATAAAGAGCAGCGCTACGGGGGAGCTAACTGAGAGTGACTGGGGTTCGAGCGGCAGGAACAGTCTCAGGCATCTCCCTCGTGCACGAGATTACACAAAGAGTTCAGCCTGGTCTCTCATGCTTTTGCTGTTGTAGTAGAATTGTCTCGTTCCAGCAATAGGTCTGTGCTAGACAAACCTATCACTCCCCTTCACTAAATAACAGGGATTTAGCTAAGAAAGCCTACTTCCCGACCTTCCAGAGGTCTGACTTTATAAGCCTCTTTAATCAATAAATCAAAATGTACAACAAGAATGATAATGCTGTGCTGGAGCAGACAGCTTTCACTTAATGACTCTACTGACTACTGAGGCCAGGGGGAGGATTTGCAGAGTAACACACCTATGCGCATGCGCACTGATGTCGCATAATAACAGTCAACTGTCACAGCAAAGGTGGTCGGATTTAACCCTTTTATTAGATACTCAACTGTCGCCGATGCTGACGAACGGTATCACATGTCAAGGCGTATGGCTGAAAGCAAAGCACCATGCATATGTCGTACGCGGTTTCTCTTCTCTCCCTTGGATATTTAAAAAACGAGATGACATCAGGCATCTGTTTGAGAGTACAGAAAAAAGCTTTGAGAGAGAGAGAGAAAAAGACCTTCTAGGGACTGGGCTTCAAACATATGAGCATACAAGTGCAGCCACACAGACTCTCACAAAGACGCATAAGGACACACACACACAGATACACAGAGAAGAGCTGAATCTCCCATGTGCGCCACTCAGCAGCCTTCTCTTTGGTCCGTCGGTTGGCAGAAAGAGAGGAAGTTAAGGACCTAGAGCGGCACTGGAAGTGGCTTATAATGAGCCAAGTGAAGAGAGAGGACACTGTGCCTACTGTATCCCAGCCATTTGTGACAGGTTAAGGTTGGGGGTCAAACACACACACACACACACATACACACGCAAAATGCATGCGCACGTGCAGCCATTCAGCCTTTCAGGGAATCAGTCTCGCTCTGTGAGCATGAAAAGAGCCCAGATGTCAGCGCTCTGCACAGGCTGGCGTTTCTGTTGAAAAGTACTCTGTCTTTCCTTTCTTGCTCTGTGGCACTTTCCTTCCTCATCCTGTTTCACTGCTGAGAATGACCTGGCCAGGCAAACCTATACCTAATGTGCATCCCTGTGGATGGGATCACATGTACCCCTGCCTGCGGGACTGTGCTGTGGCAAACTGTAACCAAACATCAGCAAAAGCAATTTCACCTCCCTCTCTGGGCAGCGGCAATAGCAGCAGAGGCAGCAGGCCCGGGGGCTGGGGACATTAGCCTGATGTTTATCTGGCCACACAGCCCACCGCTAGCCACCAGTCCCCTCTCTCCCTCCCTCTCTCTCTCTCTCTCTCTCTCTCTCTCTGTCTTTCTTCCTCTCTCACTCGCGGTTTGATGCTGAGATATGATTTGGTGAGAGGAGAGGAGTCGAGCATATCGATTCAGCCTCTGCCGCTGTCTCTCTCGATCACTCCAACTCTCTCCACTTTCTCTCCCCTCTATCTGCTTCTTTTCTCTCTCTCTCTAGCATGCAATCATAATAACCCCTCTCTTAGACGCCCAGGCAATAAACCAGGGCCTCCCTTCTTCCTCCGCACATCTCCCACGGCGAGGACAAAACCAATAAAGGGCCAGCTTAATTACAGCTGCTGAGTGCCGCCGACACCCGGGTACGACACCACGGGGCTGCGGGTGGGCTGAACCGTGGGCGAGCTGTGACGGGATATTAGGGAGCAGGAGGAGGGTGCATAAGAAGTATTGAACGTGTAGCCTTAGTCTGCCTCACATCAAGAGAACACTCTTTAGTGCTCACAAAGATGACAAAGAAAGAGGTGACCATTGACTTGAGGCCAGATGAGAAAAATAATAAAAAGAAAGCGCGATGTTCTCTCCTGCCCAAACTGCCACTGATTAGGCGCTCCTTCAGCCGCCAGTCATCTAACTCCCAGCAGCTACAGAGAAGCACCTCAGTCAGCCTGATTTTGCATCCACAATGCTTTAATGTTAAAAGTGTGGAAATAAAAGGCAGGGTATGGCTAGAAGATAAAACACACACTCAGCTGACTCGCTCTGAATGAAGAAGGGTAAGCGGAGAGAGTGTAAATGTGTACACGGGCATCCAGAACAGAGAAGAGTTAATGCAAGGAATGCTTTGGCTCTAATGGGGAAGTATTAAGAAACTATGGTCCATTTTTGGGGCGTGGTTTTGGTCGAAGAACTCCATCATTCAGATGTACTTTCAGTTCACTTAATACCTGAAGGACCTTTAAATTTTAGCTTTAACCAGACTAGCATGCTTTAACAACAATGCCGGAAGACAGAACTGCAGTTCAATATTGCAGGTGTCTTGCTTTCAAGACCGCCCCTCCCCTAGAATCCAACGCCTTGTTTCGTGTTTTTTCTGGGTCTGCGATCTTTCCCTCTCCTTCTTTTCTCTAGTTCTGTCACATCAACATGAATCTGGGGATCCAGAGCTTCCAGTCCCACAAGCTGCAGTCTGCTATGTCTTGCCTTGTCTACAGCTCTGTCACCATGGTGACTGATGCCTGGGTGTTTCTGCCTCCTCTGGTACGTTCTGTCTGCTCCTTGCCATTTTTTTCACTCCCTGCTTTGTTTCTCCACTGAACTCCACACAACACAGTGCTTATTATCAACATGGGCCGACAAGATGCAAGGGCAACAATAAGTGTAAATTGTGCGTCATTACTTAATCATGTTAGAGATGACTGTATTTTATGTTCTTAGTAGGTTTATTTTTCCAAAATAAAACATCCAGCTAGTTTGATCATCCTGACACAATAAGCTGCGCACCTGTTATGTAACGCTGCTTTGCAATCAAATAACAAAGTAAGACTGCACGTGCAGTACTTATTGACATGCCTGCACTTCCTAATTAGCTCAGTCAAGGACTACTACAGGAAAATTAGCTGCTGCAGATGCACCGCTGAAAAGCAAATGAAATTTGGCTCTTAACTGAGCGGGTTCACACCTTCTCAGTGAAATAATTTGGGATGAAACATAAGTTAAATGTAAAGATTCTAGTAATATTTTTTTGTTCCATTCGGGAAAGTTGTGCAAAAGTATTTCAATGGGAAACTGCCATGATATTCATTTTATCCGAATCAGAATACTTTATTAATCCCAAAGGAAATTATATTGGTTAGTCTCCATCTATTGCCAAATAACGTGACAAAATGGTAAATGAGTTGCCCACTAAAACAAGTATGGAACATTTACATGTTGGAAATATTGCCGACCGGGTGTCAGTGGCAGCGAACCACACAATTCCCACAGCTGCAACTGTACATTTAAAGCATTTATCTGGTGAAACAACAGGTACTTGTATGAAGTTATAGGAAATGCAGTGTGTTTGCTCACAGGCTTAACTATACTACTATTATTCGTCAAAAAATGCATGTGTTAAAAGTGGGCAGCGGTTATTTTCAGCATTTTTTTTTGACAGCAAATTAGTTCAAATATTGCAAGTAGGGCCACAAAAGGAGCAGCAACAGTGAGCTGTCAGATGAGCCTCCTCACTGACATAACTGACTACTTTCACCATGCCCTACAGACTCGACCCATCTGCAGTGACAGACAAGAAAGTCTAAATATTACCTGACTTCAGTTTGTTTTGCTGCTGCCAGAATTCAGTGCTCTGTTACCACTACTGGTGTCACCAAATCAGCAGGACCGAAATCGCTGAGACTGCTGCTCTTGGTTTCAAATTCACTAATCCTTTTTCCACGAGTCTTTTGACAATAAAGATACAAATTGTGGACATCCTTTAGCCAATGTAGAAATCATATATAATATGTTGATACAGGGAAATCAAATATTGATATTTTATTAAATAAATGAAAATAAATAAATAATAAATAAATGGAAATACTCTGTCAACAAGAGGGCTCGTCTCCTGCACAAAACAACCTGAGATAACGTTAGCTGAGCAAGCATCCAATTAACTGTCCCAACTGAAAAACCATGCGACATATAATAATAAGGTCAAGATGGTATTAGTAATTCCCAACTTGACCTCATTCAATCTTCATGGCAACATTTATGGCAGGTTTTAGTGACAGTGTTTGTATGCTTGACAATCTCATTTTACATCAATAAGAAATAACTGAAGAGAGATAACTTCGTCTTATTGGGTGAAACATATTGACAAAGTTTAACTTTGAGGACATAATTTGTGTTTGAAGGAAAGGTGATAACTTGTGTAATATGTTATTGCAACTCTAATTTTATTGCAAAATGTAAAAATATGTGTTAAAAAAGTGTCAAAACATCGTATCAAGGGGGGTCTAGTCCCACCTCTAGAAACACATCGTCATTCTCATCCCGATAACTTTGATATTGATCGACAGAGACAAAACAGCATCATTTCTAATGATGAAAAATTACACCTTATTGTTATGGCAACCCAACTGTTGGAGGGGACGAGAGCAGAGACCGTGATGGGTGTGGGAGAAATCCAGAGAGTTTCCACATCAGACTAACCTTTAGTGTGATGCTGACGGTGCTGGTAATAAGCTGGTTTGCAACGTGCTGCACGTATAGGCTAGAAAATCCACAGCTGCAAATACACCGTCACTGCAGGAGGACAATATACGTGAATGTGGCATGATGTAAACAGCTGTGAGTAAGAGGATGACTCACTGAACTCACACCCCAGATTGTGCGGCACAATCGGAATCATCGAGCAGCAGCCACGTCGATTTCATTTAACATGCTGGATTTGATGCATGGAGATGATTTCATTACATTGCATCTGTGCCGAAAATCAAACGCTCCTGTATACATATCCCACTTATTCTGCATCACACACTTCACAACAGGGGAAAGACTACAAAAACAATCTGGGGAAAGACTACAAAAACTGCACTATAAAAAAAAAAAAAGAACTCAGTAACATGCCTTCTAATGCTACAAACAAAAGTCCAGCAGACACAATCTGGTCTGAGGTATTCTGGAGAAGAGAAGCACAAAGAGATGCAACACTGGATAGGTTATAAGTGGAAAGCGTGTGTATTAGAGGCGGCAGCGGGGAGGGAGTATGGTTGCAGTTTAAATGTAGTGACCACTCAATTCCAAACCATTCAAGCCTTCTAAGAACAGATCTCACACACCCCATTAGAACCTCTGCTGACGCACACATGCATAATACATGGAAGCTGGATCTAAAAGCATACAGCCCATTAGGAGGCCGAGCCTGTGAAAAGAGTGGAGAGGGAGAGAGACTCAAACGGCTGCGATCGAACGGATTGCTAAGCTGGATATCTGCTGATAACAGCACACACTGCTGGTTTAAGGAGTTGTGTTGTTATTATGAGCTTGACCACACTGTGTACAGACAAATTAGCGAACAAAGAGGATGACACCGGCTGTGCTGTCCTGAAAAAGTAACTACGATTAAGAGTCTGTCATGACAGCTTCTTGCCATTGAGAAATACCAGCTGCAAATGTGATCGTTTATCATTAAAAAGACAGCCTGTTTTGGACTGCTTTCGACCACCACCATCCTCAAACTGAAAGGTTTTGCTGAGAAGAAAACAACAACAACAACAACAAAAAGCTTGCAATGGAAAATAAGTTCAATTTAATCAGTAAGATGTAATGCTTGCTGGATCACAGTTTTCAGGCATAGATACCCACCCCCCACCCCCTGTTCCGCCCTTCCGGTGGCTGAGTGTTCTGGCCATGTAATGTGAGGTGGCAGAGAGCCCGGCAAAGCTGTAAATTATTTCTGACGGTAGGGGTGGGGGGACAACAGGGGGAAAGACTCGCAAGTCCCAAGAGACAGACTGTGGATGGTGTGGCGATACGGGGACCTGCGTCTATAGCAAGAAAGAAAAGTAGCCTGTCGGTCCCCCAAGCCTCGACCCTAAAGCTGGAAGTTTACGGCCCTTCTGCAGACTGCATAATGTGTCCAACAGCCATGCCTGGCCAGATGACCAGAGGCCTGTCCGTAGGGTACAGGGCATTTAGCAGACTAATCGTAATATGCTTCAGTGCATCTCTCTCTCTCTTTCTCGTTCTCTTTACACACACACTACGCTCCTTTCTATCTAGCAGCAAATGTAAAATTACAGCAACGCCTGTATGTTGCAGTGACGCTGTACTGGAAAGGTTTTTAAAGCACAGCAAATGTAAGTAATTATTGCTCTGTTAGTCTAAGCATAGATTATTAATTCATCTGCAAAATGCACATGATGTCCATTCTTGCTGCCATTTTGCTGTCAAGTAACTGACACCTTAAAAAAAAAACTTGCCTCCCCCTATACACCTTCAAAAGAACATATAGTGGGCGTGTAGGGGAATTGAGTAGGGGGTGGGGGGGAGTCCCCACTCATCCCCATCACTGGACTCCTAAGATGTACATTAACCCCTCATGATCGTTGCCTCCCTCATGTTCTCCTCTCAGGCAGCAGCAGCAGCAGCAGGGCAAAGACATGCTGCAGCAGCCGTGCGCTGGGCCATAAAGGCGCACGCGCGTATATACATTTACGGTAACCCCCGATGTGGTCACAGTGTGCCTATAAAACTACCAACGTCCAACCGTGCAAGCTTGCGCGCGTGCACGCGCACTGAGCAAAGAGCGGCAGGGACGTTGATCGGCCCCCATCATCCCAGCCAGGAAATATCTGCAGCAGCACTATACTGTAGGCTGTTATTACGCAGGCAGGCTACCGATCAATACATGCACCCCCCCCCCCCCAAAAAAAAAAAAAAAAAAACTCGCCTGACATACCAACGGGGAAGCCCTCCCTCATAAATCTGGGCATTTCTTTTACAAAGGAATCACTCACCCGATGTTGCTCAGCGCCTGCTCGAACAGCTCCGTCTGCAAGATGTTCTGAGGTGCCGTGAAAGCCCCGTTGAAATGTGATAAAACCGAGCTACAGAACTGACGCAATGTCTCAAACTGCATTTTCCCCCCACCTCGGTTTTCTTTTTATCCTCAGTAAGTGCTCAGCCTTTTCCCTTTTCCCACCATTACATCCCAAAGCCTGCGCTCTCTCCGGACGCCCCCCTTCTAAACATACACCTTGTCAGTTTTTTTCCTTATTATTATTAGTAGTAGTGGTAGTATTAATGTTATCTCACGGGGGCGCATTAAACGCAAATAAGACGCCGATCAAGTTCCATATTCCTCCTTGCGCTGCTGGTAAAAAAGTGTCCTTAAACGAGACGCATACCGGGTGGGCTCCTTCCGTCATAATGCTTCGGACTTGCAGCGAGAAAAGGGAGGCAGTGCCGGTGCCGGTAACAAGCCCTTTCTTCTTCTCGCGGCAGCGGCAAAAATCTCTTCTCCGTGTGCGGGGAGAGGTGAAGGAGCGTCCGGAGGAAAGAAAAAGCGAAGAACCATCCTACACTGCACCTGGCGGCGGCGGTAGCATCCCCGTACCGGCGCATCAGCTGCTGCCTCACATTCAACTCATATTTCCCGTTGCCCATGAAGAGTACACACTTGCCCTGACACGCGCACAGACACGTACGCACGCGCTACCGATACAGTCGCGCGAACTCTTTCGCCATATCTCTCCATTCTGTCTCGCGCACTCTTCGGGACGCGCACAGCGGCAGATAACCGTCAGAATCACGCACGAGGGGGGTGGAAGGGGGCGTGCTAGCGTCACGGCTTTTTGTCTTTCCGACATTCCACATCCGGCTTTGGAATATCAGCGCTACATCAATCAGCAATAAAGTTACTGTGAGGACAAAGCACACAACTAATGAGGGCTTTCCCGAGAGCCTGCTTGTTTATTTATTTATTTAATGCGTTTCATTTCGTCCAGACAGCCAACTGTAAACACTTGAAATTAGCCAAAAAGAACCCAGTTAATTCCAGGCCCTTCTTTAAAGCTGATGCATTTAATGTGGTTACATATTTAAGTCTTCGTGTTTTTCAGAAATCTGTTTGTTTGTACGGGTTTTTTTGTTGTATTTTTTTTTTAAATTCAGTTTACTTTCCAGAGTTGGAAGAAGTTTAATTTAAGTTAGTTTCGGTCGTAGTTATTATTATTAATAATAATAATAGTAATAATAATAACCATTATCATTATTATTATTTGGTTTTAATGTTCGTAATATTCCAAGTTCACTAAGTCGTTTCAGTTGGCTTAATTGTTTTTTCACATGTCTAATTTTTATTTTTATTTTAGGTTAATAAACCGTTTTTGTTTGGGGTTTTTTTTTTACATCTACTTGTGGTTGTTAGTTTAGTTTTAGTAAACTAATATAACCTTACTGAAAGATAAAATATAAATCTGCTATATTTAAAGCAGCGCTTCAGCTGTTAATCAACACAATAAAGTGGCCCTTGTTTAAGCATGAGGCAGTTAATGTATTTATGTAGAATGGTGTTGGCACTGTGATCATGTTAGGATAATAAAGTCCGGAATAAAACAAACATGCAGATGCTATAGTTACCCACATCTATCTAAACTCAAACATATATGAAGTACTATAAATACTAGACTATGAAAATATTAAGCTTAGAGGGATTGCAAATGTTTGTATTATTCCACTGTTCCATGCAAGGGACCAGGTGAGTCAGCATCAAAAACACTCAGTCCTCTTTAGGTTTACCTAAACCCAAAGCCTCATTCGATTATATAAATAAAATTGAACTGAAATGAACTGCTGGGCTCAAAACAAACCCTCTCCTACTTAATACAAATCTAAAAGAAAACATTATATGTTCAAATGAAACTGATGACTAAAACAACAAAAACTATTAACCCTGAACTATCTGTGTCAGCTGTTCTACCATATTATCATTTCACTGCAGAGCTGATCGAGGCCAATGCGGCACGTGCATAAAATAGGACTAGTACTGGTACACAACTTTAAACTGGGACAGACTAGGTTTGACTAAACAATTGTCTCAAGCTTACTATGTAACACACTGGGTTTTGCTGGTTGTTACAGGATGCTCGAGCTAGGTTTATTGTGCTCCTTCCTCTTCTCACATTTTTTTGGCAGGGTGAATGTGCCCGCTGCTGGGTTAAATGTGTTGAAAATGCAGAATCTGAAGAAATTCTCTCAGGGAGTACATTCCAGTCCCTGTTTAGGTATGGCGGTTTCATCAGCATCACCCAACACTGCAGCTGTCCTGGCATATTTGTGCATTCATTCAAATGACACCTTCGAGACCAAGACAAATTGGAAGCCCTCCCAAGTTATTTCTCCTTATAAATAGACCTCCAGCTTTTCCCCCTCCTTTTTTAGCACAACAGATCCAGGAGTTAATTTAAACATTCTTTAAGATTAATGAAAGTGGGTTTCGGTGCTTATGCGGAGGGAGTTCTATTTATACACTCTGTGCTATCCATCATCAGCATTATCCCATGAATTTTCAGACAGCCAGTTTCCTGTTTTGTCACTGCAAATGTAGGCAATGTCAATGCGAGAATTACTCCCTGGTACCATCTCCACCTCTCAAAGCTATGCAATCATTCACGATATAATGGCAAAATCCTCGGCCGGAAACAAAAAGTGATTGAGTGACTGACTGTTTGGAGCAGTCTGAGCAACTCCTGCATTACTTTGCACTGTAAAGCACTGCAGCTTTAATTACAATTTGCAGTTGATTCTCTGCTCTTTTTCTTTTTAAATCATTGGACAGTCTAAGGGAGATTCAACAAGAACACTGTGGCCATCCTTATCTTCCAACTGCATCCAAGCCATCAGGACTGTAGGAAAAAGTCTGATCCCCTGACTAAAGTCTGCTACATTATGTTTGCATGTGTTTCCACAACTACAAGAAGGACATATCCTCTATATAACTACCAAAATACAGCTGACCTGCTGTATAAAACTGTAACCTTGTGTGTTATACATCACTGAATGTGTAACAATGGGTATATCTGATGGAAGATGGGAGAATAACATCATGCCATCACTGTAACAGACTGATGAAGTGGCAGTGTTACGTATCCCATGTCTGAAAAGGCTTCATGTGTCACTCTGCTTGCTCATTGTGTTCTTGTCTATATTTCTGTAGGGTTTGTACCTTACAGTATAAAGTTCCCTGAGATGCACACGGCTATGAATCGGTCCTGTATATAAATATGTAAACTGAACCGATTCAAATTAAACCATAGCACAGTGGCCTCATTACACAGTGAAAGCTCTAACAGGACACTCGTGTATTTCCAACTGACTTGCAGGGCAGATGTGTTAAATGGACTTCACGTATGAAATTTTTAGTGGATTCTGAGGACTGTGTTTTGAGACATGTTGTAACCAGAGTTGTGCAGGTTGTTTTGTCCCTGTGCTACACAGGTCAGCGTAACTGTACTTTGCTGGCATGTAACACAGATGCACATAAATTACTCTGGGCTAACTCTGTATAACTCTCCAATTAGATCCAGGCTATCCACTGAGTGTGCTCTCCACAACATGGCTAAGTATACAGCCTGCATTTCCCATCTTTCCTATAAAGAAGCATGGAGAGGAAGAACAGACAGAGAGAGACAAGGGGGCAACTGTTAGTCTGTGAGCTATAAGGTTGCTGTGGCACACCAAGGGTTGTGGAAAACAAAGCCTTACGCTGAACAAATGCTGAGTTACCTTACATCTGAGAAGGAGCAAAGACGGACACGAGAGGGGTTTTTTGTTGTTGTTTTATTTCAAGGGCTCTGCTGAGAAATTCCAGAGAGTGTACAGATCCTGACTATAAGCGTCCATCCAACCTTTAGAAGAATAAAGAGCAAGGAGCCCCCATGTGGACATCAAAGTAACTACTTTACTTGACACCAGCATCAAGAAAAAGGCAACCGGATATGGGATTCACAAACACAGCGTGTCAGTGTTGTCAGCATGTGAGAGTGTTGCACTCAGAGGGAGCGCTTAGTGCATATGACAAAAGAAACACAGTGTTCTGCATTGTAATTAGCCCACTCTTGCTTTTCGAATAAAAACAAACAAACAAAAAAACCCATCCTATTAATACTTTATTTACTGCAGTGGCCGAGCTGGCCTACAAACAGGACTAATTACTAAATAGGACCGCTGCAGTGAAAAAGTGCGCTTTTGTCTCAAAAACAGAGATAGTACTAATCACTTCACACACACCTCACCTGCCTGTTTCCCATTGCAGCTGAATCAGAGTTTCAACCATCTGTGATCATGTGTGCCACTGTGGTGTATGTGTGTGCATGCATGCATGTGTGTGTAATGAAGAAAGAATGAGTGGGTGGATGACTGTAGTAGAATAGCTGAGTTAGTGCCAGTTAGATACAGTATATGTCTCCCTGTGTCGTTTATAGGTCTCATGGGCTCCATGTAGAAGAAGCTTATATGGATTCTTATGGCAGGCTTGCATGTCTGTTCCTTCTACAGCAACACAGAGCAGCGGTAATATTAAAAGGCTTTCTGCTGTTAGATGAACCACCTTTATGAAGCTCTTGTCTGTAACTTACACCGTGCATGCAGCGCATGCTTGCTTGTTTGTTGTTGTTTTTCACAAACAGAAGTGAGGTGTGCATGTGTGGGGCTCGTGTACCTTAGCCCTGAACCGTTGTCAAGGGACGCCTGTCTGGGCAGGAGCCCGCCGTGAGGTCTGTTTCTGTCTGACGCTGGTGTCAAGTCTCCTGAGGCTCCCTGGTAGGGGTATAGGGACGGGTCCTGCAGTTTGGCCTTCTTCCCCTGTGGCCCACCCTCAAACACACCCCGCGCTTGATCAGGCCCCGAGCCGTAGAACCATGCCCCCGATTTGGTGAGGATTTCTTGTTGTTTTCGGCACAAGTTGCATACCCACATAACCTGCAGGCAAGAGAAGGGGAACAGTTAGTTCAACTGAAGAGGCGGTGGCAGCCTTATAAAACCTAAGATGAGCTGCAATGGAGTAATTTGTGTATTTGTTATCTAAAGCTGTAACATGACTATGAGGCATATTGTTGTTGCTGGGTGAACAAAAAAAACCAAAAAGATCTCTCAAGGTGTTTGACAATCAGGAATCAGGAAGAGAACTTTTATGAAAGTGAGTAAAATGAGTGTTTTCACCCCTGCAGCGACAATATTCATAAACACTACTCACAATTCATGGTGATGAGGTGAATGATGAAATATTAGACACATGCAGCAGCCTTTTAAATCAGTGAAAGGTAAAGTGACATGAGTGCAGATTTTTTTTTTATTGCTGCTCTACATTTTGAGCCTGTGCGTCCATCCTCTACAGTAGTTTTAGTGCAAATACAGCCGACTAACAGCAGAGGCTACATCATAGTGAATGTTACGCATATTTTGCTAATATATTTTAAAGGGAATGGCAATAATTTTTTTCTGTGTTGTGTCATCCTGGGTAAATAAAATAATGTTTATTTATTGGTATACCTGGATTGTCAGTGGACAGTAATATCACTCGGGTGACCACACCTCTCTCATTGAGTAAAATTTGAGAAGAGTAAGACCTTACTAAATGACTGGCAGGCCAGACAGCCAGTTGGGGGTGGCAAAGAGCCACTGCAGCACCCCACCCCCGACCCACACCACACATCGTGCTTTTACAGTCCCAGTGCTGAGTCAGTGCATTACCGTTATTAGTATAAGCGGGTGCTGAATTGACCGAAATGTTATGTCTACATTAACTGAAGTTGTTTAAACTGCGCCCGCCTGTACGGCAACTGTCAGAACAGGTTCAAAGGCTTGATCTGTACCACAGCTCCAAACTGCTTATCTCAGCCGCTGGTTCGAAACGAAATACAGAGAGACGCAGAGTTGGGTCTCTCCACCTCCGTGGCAGAGACCTAACAAATTATTATAGTTGGTAACAACCCAAAACATCCTATGCAACCTTTGCACTAACACACAGACCAAGAAAGTTTTTCTGGGTGGGACAGAGAGAAAACAAAAGCTGTCATCAAGTTACACAGTCAATCATTCAGTTTTATAAATTGTCACACTGTTATATCACAACACCCTGGGTGCAGTTGAACAGTAAAGAAAAAGCCTCGTATAAGACCTCCTGTGTCTTTTCCTAAGCAATATATGAAATTCCCCTCTCGCCCATCCGGGCGGTCTTTATCCTTCGAGCTCGGTTCCTCTACAAGAGGCCTGGGAGCTTGAGGGCCCTAGGACTGCGCTCTTCTGGACAGAGATCTCCGATGTTGTTCCTGGGATCTGCTGGAGCCACTCGCCTAGCTTGGGGGTCACTGCACCGTGCGCTCTGATTACCACTGGGACCATTGTTACCTTCACGCTCCACATCTTCTCGAGTTCTTCTCTGAGCCCTTGGTATTTCTCCAGCTTCTCATGTTCCTTCTTCCAGATGTTGCTGTCATTTGGTATCACTACATCTATCACTACGGCTGTCTTCCTCTGCCTGTCTACCACTACTATGTCCGGTTGGTTAGCCATCACCATTTTGTCCGTCTGTATCTGGAAGTCCGACAGGATCTTAGCTCAGTCATTCTCCACCACCCTAGGGGGCATCTCCCATTTTGACTTCGGGACTTCCAGGCCTTGTCGGCACAGATGTTTCTGTATACTCTGCCGACCACTTGGTTATGCCGTTCCATGTATGCCCTGCCTGCTAGCATCTTGCACCCTGCTGTTATGTGCAGGATTGTCTCAGGGGCATCTTTACACAGCCTGCACCTGAGGTCTTTCCTGGTGTGATAGACCCCAGAACTATTGATCTTGTGCTTAGAGCTTGTTCCTGTGCTGCCATGGTTATGTCCATAGTAATGCATTCACATCATCTAGTAGACCTTCAGAGGATACTTCACGTAATCTTGATAACCGGCTATGGAGGGATTATGTTTCAAGGTCAGTTCCTTCTTCCATTGCATATATATGTATAGAGAGAGAGAGATGCTACACGACTGAAACACACAAGAAACACCTCACAAAAAAAGAGAACATCAGCCTTTTTTTTAAACACAGGTTAATGTCACAATAATGAAGGATCTGCATTATATTTCATAGGTCAAAGGAAGCTCAGCATCTACACATCTACACAGTATGTACTGGTCTATGTTCTAGTGACACACGAGGTATTTATGACCTCCTATCAGTGTTACAGATGACTTAGAACTCTGGTCACACACAATGGAAGCAGCGAGGCTACACACTGTGCTTTATGTGTCCCAGAGGACAGGAGCCAATCAGACCACAACTTCCTTTATTTATCCAGTGCCACTGTGAGAGCTCTGCAGCAAACCAGGGGTCACTGTAGAAGACCCAGCTGTCACCTTACTCCTAATCAACGCCACATTACCTCCTGTATTTGATTTAACTAACATTGTGAATTGTAACTAAATCATGGGAAGTTATCTCAACGTGGAAGTCTCCAATCACACAAAGGAGTCTGTTTTTTTTTGGGGTTTTTTGCTTCAGGTAACAGTGCTCTGCAGTAATCAAGGCAGAGCAGCGTATGTCAGCACCTTCAGTATGTCTGCTGACAAAACACATGTGCGCACACATTACTAAACACCAGGAGACCCCAAAGGCTGCAGCTATTCCACCAAAGACTAGTTAAATCCCACATATCAATCATCACCGACAAAGACAAATACAAAAAGGCTATTAATGATAATCTAGGTATAATTTATATGATTCTTTCAGAGTTTTGTTTTTCTCAGCCAAACAATTTTTTTGTGTGTAGACGAGTGGATTAAGCTTACTCATGGAGAAATGTGTGGGTATCTACACTAATAAAGTAACTACCTACATTAGAGCATGTAGGATCATGGGAAAAAATGTTTTACCTGGTTAATTACCTGAAATCTGCCCTTTCCACTGCTGTAGCCAGTGACCTACATATTTACTCCTCCAAACTGCAATTAACAGGGAGTCAGTTACTGTGCACCTCCCCAGTCTGCCAATAATAATTAACCATATTCTCAGCCCTTGGACTGCACATGTCAAGCTCTTTTATCTCATCAGCGAAATACCTGATAGCCTATTAGTATTCCAAAAACACAGGCCAAAAAAACAAAACTGCATGGGTCCAGAAAATGTTGCACACACCGAGCTTCAGACATCAATACTTGGATTTGATTTGCACTTTGGATCTGAGTCAGAATAAAAATTGAGGGTTATAAAGTCTATAAGACAGGAGGAGGGGAAAAACCTCCACAGGCTGAATCTACAATATCTAAAAAACACTGAATGAAATTAAATGAAATTATGTAGTGACACTGATGACATTTTCTGTGGTTGCCTAAATGTTTCACAGAGGTTATAGATGGGCTTGAGAGACTAGTGAGTGCTACCTGGTTTAGCAGTTCAAAGACTTCTGAGCTAAGGATACAAAATTTCTCAAATTCAACCCAAAAATAAGAAATCTGCTGAAACTTTGACGGTAGAGATAAGATCTCATGCTGTAGCACAGTACTAGATGTGTGACAGTAACGGAAGCACGTTGGTTTGTCTTTAGTCACACTGGCAGACACCACACAGCATAAGGCTGCTAACAGTCCATCCAGGGATGCAATCCAAAGACAGATTGAGCTCAACCCACACTGACAGGAAACTATTATAACCTCCATTCATTTGCAGAGAACATTGACAAAAAGACTCCACAGTAGATGAATGCATTCACAATGACACACACACACACTGGTCAAGCAGCTGTAACAGCCCCAGGTATTTTCACTATCACTGCAGCCATTCTGCTCCAGACTCTCAAACACACGCGCTTCGTTTGGCTCAACTCTTCACGGCTGAGCGCAGGCAGCGGGTTTGGGGGCTGTGGCCCTCAGGCAGGACCATTTCTCTCTGTGTTTGCACATTTCATAGTCATTGAACCTGCAGTTAAAAATAGAAAAATAAAAATTTTTTTTAAAAAATAAAGCGCTACCACCCTGTCCAAAACACCTGGAAGATAGATACTCTATTCAACCTGCTATAGGCTGCTTACTGAGGCAGTGAATTAAGGGAAATACACACCACATGCCACAGGATCAATAAATAATTTCCTTTCCAATACTTTCTCATCAGACCAAAGGTTTGTTTTTTAGGGTAGCAGCAAATATCATCTTCCAAAAAAAGTGGGTGTGTTCTTGGGGAATTGGCAGTGCACATTCACATATGTCTTTGAAGGAGAGGTTATCTTTGACACCCCCCCCCCCCTTTTTTTTTCTTCTGTGAATAAGCCAACAAGTAAAGACAACAACATGTATCCATCAGCAATGTCCATTACATATTAAACACTGTTGTGTATGCTCCATTCAATTTTTTCCTGAAAGAGACATCCCCTCACAAAGCTGCTGGATCTGCAGTAAGCAGAGAGCACCGAGCTCTCTCTTGTGGCCGTTAAATGACACTGCAACATTATTTAACACTCCAGAGTGAATCAGCAGTATCCTTCCAGGCAAAAAACAAGAAAAGCAGAAAGCCAGCTCCAGCGTTAAATGACACTTTTAGATTCATTCATTTTACACTCATTCATCCGTAACATCGTCACAGGATGCTATTTCAAATCGAGATGAGGAGCTTCTGGTGACATCTGTGCCACATTCATTTGTTTAACAGTTATAAAGAAACCCTGCTGAGTGTCCGTGCCACGATTCCAACTGAAGATTGCATTTGGAGGTTTTCTGTGAAATTTGTTGCATATCAGCTGCCCAATAGAGACAAAAATAAGCTCATCTACAGCTAAAGCAGCAACAAGCTGCAATATTGATGGGGCAGTAAATGAACTGTCATAGGTATCATATTGCATCCCTGTTTCCCTGCTTCACCTGAACTGGGGTGAACTGAACCGCTCATTAAAGACTCATTGTTTGGGTAGTGAAGTGTTCCTCAGAACATCCTGACCTGGACAGAGTCCAGCTTAAGCACACGGGCATCACAAAGTATCCAGCTGCAGTCCAGAGTGGATGAGATCTGAACACTTTGGCCTTATGAAAGGGAACAGAATGCACCAGGAGGGTAACATAGCATGTTTCAGCAGAGGTTATCACCCAATATTTCCCTTATTACATCCTATTAAAGATGCATATTCAGTTTGAGGAGTTTTGAGGCACTTCTCTAGAATGAAAGGTTTACAGGGTGTCATTATTATTTTTGTTGTTTTGTAAGTGTGTATTCCAGCCAATACTAACGCAAGGAGAGCGCCTACATTCACATGCCCTAACACTGGCTGCACGTGGTGAATTACATTTTAATGAGCTTCTAATTTTAGTGTTGCGCGGCAGTAATAATAATAGACTTGATGAATATTTATGCTCCTTGTTTGAAGTTCAAGAGACACAAGAAAGAGGAGGGGACTGCTGTGGAAAACCAGTGTATGGATTCACACAAAAATGGCTGATGCCTGTCAGACCCACAGCCCCTTCAGCCTCTCTGTGACCCAAATAAACGTGTTAAAAACGGGGGGTTTTGTTTTTTGACTGGCACTGCGCGCTCAGTGGAGACAAACACATGCAGTACTGTCGGTAGGATAAAAGGAATCTGATTTGGGATTTTCTGAAAAGAAATTGCTGCAACACATGCTGTGTTCGGCCAGAGTGCTGAACTGAAACGGCCACCTTTATGGCAAACAAAATGACCAGTGGTTAAAAAAAAAACAGCAAAAAACAAACAAACAAACAAAACCGCGATGTTGTCACTCTGAAGCTCGTTCAGCTTACCCATGATGCCGCTGAGACAAAGATAGCCGTCTCTCCAAGTCATTCCAATAACGTGCTGAGGACCGTCAGAGGCTTCTGCTCCTGAAAGCCAAGAAGCGATTCCGACCTTCAGCACCGCGGACAGCTCCGAGCGCTGACACCGGGTTGCCTGCCTGTCTGCCGGACAGCAGCTGCTGAAAACACCGTGAAGATAACACCGGGGGGATCAACCGGCCACATCCGATCCAAGAAAACCGACCAACGAAGCCTTATTCCCTTAATTCTTTCCAACAAAGCGATAACGGACTGCACAGAAGCCTCAATTCCTCAATTCCTGCTTGTGCCGTTATACTGGATCCATCCGTGCAAACAGTCCCGGACTGAATGTCAGCAGCGTCTCTCCGAGAAAAAAACAAAACATAAAAAAACCCCAAAACCCAAACATGTGAGGTGAGCAGTAACGCGTCAAATCACGCTGTGTGAGTTCATCTGGAACAGAGAGTCAGAGCTCTGCTGGACCTAAAAGAGCTGATTACATATGCGACGCGTCCCAGCTCTGCTCCCACACTCCGGCAGACAACGGACAACAGCTACAGCCGCTGTTCCCCCCTCCCGCAGTTAGCGTTCACAGGAACACTAGAGTCTGTGCTGGAAATGCACCCAGAGCCTCCGCAAAGAGACTGGAAAACAAACGCGTCATCGTGCATTTGCCCTCGTGTCACACTGCCGCTGGACCAGGAGTCGCAAAATGTTGAACCCACGCGAGGAGAAAAAGCAAAAACAAAAAACAAAAAACAAGCGAAACAGCGATAAAATCACTTGAGGAACTGAGCCGGGTGATGAGGTGTCGTCAGTCTATACCAAGCTTCTACCCTCATGTGAAATCTGCCCCCCCCCCCTCCTCCCATAACATGTGCAAGCAGCATTTTGTCTACTATGAAAGAAAGCACAGAAACGTCCTTGTACAGCTACATTTGGAGAGAAAAAAATGACGAGATGTGCATTTTTCATGCTTTCTATCACAGATATATATATAGCTGAGGTAAATGTATAATTAGCCAGGTTACAAAGCTCTGCAGGTTCAGTCATAAATAGGTGGCATCAGTATCACAGCATAGAGCTGAAAAAACGCATCTGTGCGTCAGTTATGTCATATTTCAAGACGTTGGAACACATTTATTAAAGGGATTTCTAACTGCATTACTACTGTAACATCACGTGCATGCTCAGCACATATGAAAAAGGTGCATCTCTATGAAATCAGAAAACAGTTAGTAGTACACCATCAAGGAGCATTGTTCTAATGGTGAAAGCAATTTCACTGGTGCCATTTATAGAGTCATAATTTTTCTTTGATTCATTAATTTTTTTTTTAAAAAGGAAATAGAATCCAACAAAGTAGCGTCGTCCTTGCGCTTCTATTTTATAGCAGGAATGTCGAGGGTCCAGGAAGCACATGTAACATCTTCAAGAGTTGCTTTAATCGCAAATGAGTTCCTCCCCGGAGACTGTTGATTCCTCAGGCCCTTTTTGAAGCCACATCAGAGGAAATTGGTGGGGGTGCTCTACCGCTACAAGCAGGGACTCTGAAGACTTCACAACACTGACACACAGTTTATCTATATCAAAGGCATTTCCAATTTTGAGAACAGAAAAAAAAGAAGAAGAAAAAAAAAAGAAAGTTGCTCGGAAGTTTTTTTTGCTTGAAGTAGAGGCTAAGCTACCTGGCACGATTGCTGAGCAGTGATTATTATCAACACACACTCTTATCACTGTTTTTACATCCATTATTCAGCTTGTTGCGATAAGATAAAGCGATTAATGTGGCTACACTACAAGAGTCATAGAGTCAATTGAGCTTTTCAGGGTTAGTGAGCAGAAAACCTCCATCTCGCCTAAACTTCTTTACCAGCTGTTTTAACTCTCGGTCCCTCTACGCTATATCATATTCTAGCGTGTCATATCTCTTCTTGCTGTTCCCGGCATAGACACTTGTAAATATTCAATGGCGTTTCACAGAACAAGATCTCTCTCGCCACTGCTGTCACCATCTGCGAGAGAGGGAAAGAGTAGACGGATGGAAAAAGGGCAGATTTCACCACCCCCGCCGCCACCACCTCTTTCACTGACACACAAGCTTAGACACCAGACCGTCAAGGCACGCCGCAATGTGTCCCTTTGTTCGCGCGGGAGTAATCAAAGCTTCTGTCCATCAGTTCAATATGACAATAGTGATCAACTAATGCCCTGAGTGGTCTTTTGTATTGGTTTGTGTTGTGGAGGTAGCACACACCAACATCAAAAACTGAAAAACGCCTCTTTGCTTTTTCACACTCATCACCTCTGTTTCTTATTTTTATGCTGACCCTCTGACCGACCCTGTCAGCTGAACTTCTGCTTCCTGCCATAAATGCTTACTTTGCTCCCCTGCTGCAGACGAGCGTTGCAACACATTTCACATGCAGATCTGCAAAAAAATATTCAAAAGTATGACAGCACTGCCAAGCACTGTGATAGTGATGTTACTGAGAGCAGCAAGAGGAGACATATATTTTCACCTGCACTGGGATCAAGTGTTTATGTCAGTGCATATAGACATACATTACTTTAGAATGTCCTATCATTACAAAATGATTCAGTTCTTTTTGGTGTAACACTCCCATACTCATGGTCTGTATGGAGAAGTGACCTTGTACACCAGGACACTGGGGCATCACCAGATAAATAGCTGGCACTGGATAAGAGGCACATCACATGGTCTAGCTGCCATTGCCCTGACTGTCTATCACCAGCCTGCTGCCACTGTTATTACTCAACACCATCTGTACAACATGGTAACCGATCTCTCAGCTATTATCTAGCAGTGAACAATGGAAGCCCTTACAAATGGGGGTCTTGGCATTATAGGGAGCAGCTGGACAGATGTCGCTCTGTGTTTCTGCTGAGCCTGTTGGTATGCAGTGTCCTCCACAGCCTGCAGTCTGTCACTTTAACGGCTAAACACGGGAAGGCGAGCGCTAAGAGAACTCTGGGAAATGCATGTTATACATATACAGGGAGTGCAGAATTATTAGGCAAGTTGTATTTTTGAGGAATAATTTGATTATTGAACAACAACCATGTTCTCAATGAACCCAAAAAACTCATTAATATCAAAGCTGAATGTTTTTGGAAGTAGTTTTTAGTTTGTTTTTAGTTTTAGCTATTTTAGGGGGATATCTGTGTGTGCAGGTGACTATTACTGTGCATAATTAGTAGGCAACTTAACAAAAAACAAATATATACCCATTTCAATTATTTATTTTTACCAGTGACACCAATATAACATCTCCACATTCACAAATATACATTTCTGACATTCAAAAACAAAACAAAAACAAATCAGCGACCAATATAGCCACCTTTCTTTGCAAGGACACTCAAAAGCCTGCCATCCATGGATTCTGTCAGTGTTTTGATCTGTTCACCATCAACATTGCGTGCAGCAGCAACCACAGCCTCCCAGACACTGTTCAGAGAGGTGTACTGTTTTCCCTCCTTGTAAATCTCACATTTGATGATGGACCACAGGTTCTCAATGGGGTTCAGATCAGGTGAACAAGGAGGCCATGTCATTAGTTTTTCTTCTTTTATACCCTTTCTTGCCAGCCACACTGTGGAGTACTTGGACGCGTGTGATGGAGCATTGTCCTGCATGAAAATCATGTTTTTCTTGAAGGATGCAGACTTCTTCCTGTACCACTGCTTGAAGAAGGTGTCTTCCAGAAACTGGCAGTAGGACTGGGAGTTGAGCTTGACTCCATCCTCAACCCGAAAAGGCCCCACAAGCTCATCTTTGATGATACCAGCCCAAACCAGTACTCCACCTCCACCTTGCTGGCGTCTGAGTCGGACTGGAGCTCTCTGCCCTTTACCAATCCAGCCACGGGCCCATCCATCTGGCCCATCAAGACTCACTCTCATTTCATCAGTCCATAAAACCTTAGAAAAATCAGTCTTGAGATATTTCTTGGCCCAGTCTTGACGTTTCAGCTTGTGTGTCTTGTTCAGTGGTGGTCGTCTTTCAGCCTTTCTTACCTTGGCCATGTCTCAGAGTATTGCACACCTTGTGCTTTTGGGCACTCCAGTGATGTTGCAGCTCTGAAATATGGCCAAACTGGTGGCAAGTGGCATCTTGGCAGCTGCACGCTTGACTTTTCTCAGTTCATGGGCAGTTATTTTGCGCCTTGGTTTTTCCACACGCTTCTTGCGACCCTGTTGACTATTTTGAATGAAACGCTTGATTGTTCGATGATCACGCTTCAGAAGCTTTGCAATTTTGAGACTGCTGCATCCCTCTGCAAGATATCTCACTATTTTTGACTTTTCTGAGCCTGTCAAGTCCTTCTTTTGACCCATTTTGCCAAAGGAAAGGAAGTTGCCTAATAATTATGCACACCTGATATAGGGTGTTGATGTCATTAGACCACACCCCTTCTCATTACAGAGATGCACATCACCTAATATGCTTAATTGGTAGTAGGCTTTCAAGCCTATACAGCTTGGAGTAAGACAACATGCATGAAGAGGATGATGTGGACAAAATACTCATTTGCCTAATAATTCTGCACTCCCTGTATACATGTACACTGATATGGCCTCCTGTTGTGCATTGACCTGCCCGGCGATGGTGTACATCTTTAGTTCATTACACACTTACAGATTATTGCCAAATGTAAATCTATAGTGTTGTGCGCTACATCATGTGGAAGATTACATATTGGGAATGATGCGGGAACATTGAGGCTAGGCATGGTATTTTATGAGCAAAAAATAAATAAATTCAAAAACAGTCGCCAACTTAGAAAAGTTACCTGTTTTATTTAATTCAAATTATTTTAATCAAAATATTTAAATACAGGTCAGGTCTAATTTGAATGTCAATATTAAGCTTGAAAGGACACTCCTGTATTAAATATTATACCTATATAAAGTCTACGCCTTAGAAATAACACATTATTATTTATTTATTTTTAAAGATGATGTGTTATGCTTTTTCTGAAATGTTTTTCCTTTATATAAGGTGGGGTGACTGTGGCTCAGGATGTAGACCAGGTCAGAAATTAATCGTGAAGGTTGGGAGTTTGATTCCCTGCTCCCATGCATGCCAAAGGCAATGTGAGTTGAGTGTGTGTGCAAATGGGTGAATGAGACATAAAGAAAGCACTTTTAATGCTCAAATTGAGTAGAAACTTGCTATACAAGAACCAGTAAATTTACCAATGTTACAATGGTACATGCTCACAGATCGATTCAAATATCGATAGTATCAATACCAATGCTAATATTGCTAGTATCGGATCGATACTACGAGATGATAGGATTGATGCTTTGTTTCTATCGTCTAAGTTAGCTGCCTTTATAGGTTGAAGTACTAGTACTTGCACTGGTATCAACATCAGCAAATCAGAAGAATGTTGGCTTAAAAGCAAGGAGCTAAGAAATGGCTCTTTCAGACAAAGGATGAACTGGAGGTTTACACCAAACCTCGTGCAAAATAAAATAAGGATTGTTTTCAACTGCAATCCAAGAATAAAAATATAAAATTTTAAAATGATCATATTTAGCTGATTATTTGAAAACAAGCCTGCTGTCAGTACCCCTGCTCTATTCTGTCTTTCAAGACTGCAGTCTTTGTATTGTCCTAGTGTAAAATGGCTCTCTCTGTGTATGTATTTCGTATTAGTTAACCTTTATTTCAACACTGACATGACTCACAGATGAAACTAATCAGCACCTCTCATGCTCACTTCCCATCTGTCTTGGCTGCTGTATGTGTATTTATGCATATCTCAGCATTTTATGAACCATGATTGTGTTCAGACAGTCCCAAGAAACACAAAAAAATAATTTGCTAACCACTTTGTCCTCCTGTTGCAATTCCATGAGAGCAGGAATGCAGCAGAAAGAAATAAAGAGGGGAGACAGATTAGAGGGGAGAGGGGGCAGGAAAGATGGGGGAGAGAGAGAGAGAGATTGTGAGTGGCATTAGTAGGTCCTCGTAGCACTGTCACATACTCGATCAGCACATTTTTGAACAGCATCAAATAAAAACACACATTTAAAAGGCCTAAAAGCTTTAGCATAGTCTTGTACAGTGGTTAGCTGGGCATCGAAGTGCCACATTATACGAGAGCAGTCATCGGGCTCCTCTATGAGACAAGAAAAAGGAGGGACAGCTCCCTCGAGTGGTCAAATGGAAGAGCTGTACGTTAACGTGTAAACGTCTATAGCTGTGAATGAACACATCAGAGAAAGAAGAATTATAAACGAAGGCATGTGACTGGAGTACACGATCATGATCTGAAAAACATTAGTTGCCATTAGAGACACTGCTGGCTCAATCGCCGTGACTATGATTTTACAGCAAACTTTCATAACCTTGTATTAAATACAAACATATGAAAAACAAAACAAAAAACCCCACATTGCCTGGGTGGGGCATCAGCACATGTGGGAGTGTGTGTCTTTAATACCAACCACGGCATTACCTTATTTGACCGCAGAGACACTCGTCCTCCGCACCGAGCACAGAATTTCGTTTGGCAATATGAACAGAGGTGGCCACAGCCATCGGCAAACTTGGTTTTGTGGCAGATCCCGCAGGTTGGGGCTTCGCTCTTCTGGTCCTGACCCTGCTTTGTCTCCTCCCCCATCTTCTTAACCTGGTCCTTATATGACTCAAACTGCTGGTGCAATTTTCTGCAAGCAAATGGGAAGGGCAGAGGTTAATAAAAAAAAAAGGAGATACGGGTTGGTGACCAATTAAAAAATTGAACATCGGTATATCATTGATTTTTTTTTACTCATACAGCCTTTTTTTTGTACTCCAGAAGTGCTATGTCTTATTCAGGATGAGTGGGAAAAAATGCTACAAACAAACTATTATTATGGATTAGATAAGTCTGAATGATCAATCTTGACATAGAGTATATATAACAAAGGCCGTAAGTATCGCACTGTTAGAGTGTCCAGTGCACACTTGTGGCAGTGTGGGAGACTCGTTTCACACTGGAATTATCCTTGTTGGATGACTCGTGGCTTGAGTCCTTTTCTCCAAATCACACTTCCACAAAAAGCTTCTGCTGTCAGCTGACTAAGTGATATACCCTCAGACGTATGCAGTGTGTTAGATTTTGAAAGGAAAAGCAGACGCCATGACCTCAGTAGCTTCAAAGCTGAGCTCCTCCTTTGATATCGCGCTTCGCCTAAAACACGGTGGGGGTGGGTATCAAATTTGCTTTGCAACTTTAAGAACATCACTTAATTCCACTTTCTCAGGTTCCATTGCGTTTAATGAATCATTTGCACCTGTGTTTCTATATCAGGACCGTTGTAAGGTGAGACCGAGCACACCTCGGAGCCATACTGTTAGATAATCATCTTCCAGATACACACAGTTATTACTGCTCTGGTGTATTATGCTCAGGCAATCATTTGTCATTGCTACTGCCTCTATTGTGTTACTCCTTGTGTCCTATAGATGGCCTCCTACTGGTACATTACATCTGATCTTATACAGTGGCTGCTTAACTCCTAACAAGTCCTCAGAGGCTCCTAAAAAAGCACGGGCTCTTCACATGCATTTTGTATGACACATGTCAATTGAGCGTCTCCTTGGAAACTAAACACTGGGCTGACTTCATAATATGGCGATTAGAATTGGTTTCAGCCCACATATCCCCTGCAACATTCATTAGCGCTTGTGAATTATTGAGCAGAGCTATCCTTTTACCACATACAGCTCTGCATTTGAGATAAACGTGTTTCCTTTGCTCACAACTAGACCTTTAGAGCCCAAACGTAAGGTCCACACACGCCACTTCGAGTCTATGTGTGGGTGTGTGGTAATGTGCACAAGTAACTGTGCCATCTGAACATTAGATCGAGTGCCACAGGCATGCCCCACGTTGTACCCACCGAGGGATTAAAGGGCTAATTGTGTCAGAGCCTTTTGTGTTTACCAGCAGAGATTAGCAGAGGTGTGGACTCGAGTCACATGACTTGGACTCGAGTCAGACTCGAGTCATTAATTTTATGACTTTAGACTTGACTTGAAAAAATGTTCTAAGACTTGTGACTTGACTTGGACTTTTACACCAATGACTTGGGACTTGAATTGGACTTGAACCGGTTTACTTGAAAAGACTTGATATTTTACCCCAAATATAAAATTTAACATGCATATTATATAGAGATTGAAAATGTGACGTCATTCACGGGTAGAACCGCAAAGGATTCTGGGAACTCGTGGCAAGCGGTACTAGCGCACGCAGGCTTTCAATTAAAATCAGTTATACAGCGATAAAAAGAAACACAAAAATGTCAAGAAGCCGTTGTATTATTAACTGCAATAGCCGGTCGCATGACAGCCACGGGAAGCCGACGGGTAAAGAGATCGGTTGTTATCGGATTACGTCGTTGAAGAGAAATTGTTCGAGCCATGTTTCCGAAGTAACAAAGACGCGACGGATGGTCTGGATTGCAGCCATTCAAAGATCAAATATAACGTCCCAGAACACTCCAGCTCACAGGTTAGTCTGCTCCAAGCATTTACACGAAGGTCAGTGTTTTGTAGTAGTTAATACGTCATTTTCATAACATAATTAGTGATATAGGTTACAAGCAAGTCTGGCGCTGAACAGAAATTGTTGCGCTATGCTCCTTTGTTTATTGTGCATAAATAGTGAATTGTCCTGACACAATATTGCGTTTCGCTTCTGTTATTATGGTACATTGACAAAAACATATACTTTATTCACAGGATAAAACAGGTTTTTTGTATCACTAATTGCCCAGTACGATTACAGCATACAGTATTATTGTCACTGCTACATTTCTGTGATGCTACCAGAAATTATTTCCACTACTAATTAACTACCGTTGAGCTCAAAGGTCCTATTAATAAACGGTTAACGAATGTGTATTTATGACGACGATTTGTGAGACTGGTAAACTTATGATACGTACGATGGTCTTTCGTTCTACACGGTGCAGTTCAAGGTCCTGCACCCATCCGTCGGTAAACTGTACCTGGGCTTGTTGCAGTGACCTGAAGTTACTAAACTTCATGAGTGTATGCGCTCACTCCAAGAAGCGTATAATTATAAATATGCATATAAATATGCTAAGATGAGATAGCTGACTTCATCTAACTAGCAAATGTTGTCCAGGCTACGTTGGTGATACAGTTTTTTTTAATGTGTATGATATTTTTGTCATGCGATTTTAAAGCTGGTCCTACAACCGCATCCAAGAATAACATGCAGCGTATCTCAGAACTGTCGGTGAAAATTATTCTTGGAGCTAGGTTTAATTGAGCTGCATTTTAAAGAGGTGCAATTTCACAATTTGTGTATATTTTCTAAGTTCACTATTTTGTCATGTGTTGAGAAAAACACAGATTTTAAAATTACATGGTCTAATATTTACATTTAGCATATAACTGCAACATTATTTTTTCGTTGTTTTTTTTTTTAAAGACTCGAAAGGACTTGAAATTCAAAGTTTCAGACTTGTGACTTGACTCGGACTTTTACACCAGTGACTTGAGACTCGACTCTGACTTGCCTGACATTACTTGAGACTTGACTTGAGACTTGAGGATAAAGACTTGAGACTTACTTGAGACTTGCAAAACAATGACTTGGTCCCACCTCTGGAGATTAGTGTGTACCCTTGTTTAACAGATCCCACCAAATCTCATTTACTGACAGAGGGGCTGATAACAGATTGATCAAGAATATGATACAAGAGGTAAAGACTAGTCTCCCAGGATAAAGGAAATAAGAGTACAAACAATTGTGTTTTTTCTCACTTATCTCCCCTTACAGTCAAGCATTTAGAGAAATATGCGCCAGACAAGGTCACTTACACAGACCACTTCTAACAGTCACTCAAACCTTTTTGGTGGGACAAAAAAAGAGTTGCTGATGCAAATCTGTCACTAAAACAGATAACACATAGCAAGAATAACCTGTTTAAGCAGGGTAAAGCGTATACTGCATACAAAGTCAAGGTCATAAAGAGTAATGCAACTTTCATAAGTTTGCCTCTCTACACCAGAACAGTGAAGACATTTAGCTTTAAACCAAGAGTTATCCAAAATATAGCATTATCTGTTATGACTTACAGTTGATTAATGACCTGTTTCATTGCCAGGTGTGCAATCGTGTTCAGGGCAGATTAAGGAGAGTAAAGTTCTATGTGGTCCAAAGATGCGGCAATTCAATTGAACAAGGTCACTGTAAGGTGTAAAAAACAAGCAGTCCTAGGAGAGGCCAGGTCAGCATTCTGGTACGTTCCTTGGAAACAAGGAATGGACTGAGGAGACTAAGTAACATCAAGAAACAAGATAAGTTAAGAGCAATTAAAATTTATGTGATAGCCAATACAAAGAGTCTGTAACCTGCTGTGAGCCCAACTGAGCATGTGTTGTATTTACTTAACACAAAACTAAAGCCAAACTAGCAGTAACTGATGGTGGCTGTAAAACAGACTTCAGAGTCCATCACTGCAAATGACTTGCATCCAAGTATTAAAGATATTTTAGATGGTAGTAATTATATTTGTCAAATAACTTTGAACCTTTAAAAACTGGAATCACTATGTCTAGACTTGGTGGTAACTAACAACTTGTAAATGCAATATTATGATTCCTTAAATCAAAGCTGAAAGTCTATACTTTAATTAGAAGTTGATAACTTTAGTCAAAATCAAATACAGTGGTGTAGAAGGGAACAATTAGGAGTTTACTGTCAGTGTCCAAATGCATCTTGCTGTATAAATGAAATATCCCAAAAGTAAAGAGACAACTATCCCAGACTAATCAAATTCAGGAAATAAGTTACTGAGTAAAACAGAATAAATGTACAGTCAGAGTAGAATCCCATGGCAGCCAACAGCTGGTACACAGTACCCATTCTTGCTTATCCAGTCAGACTCGGTCAAATATAGGTGATGCTGCTGACGAGTAATCATACGCTACTCATTGTCCCATCCCAAGCTAGCGTGTCGGAGCTCTCTTACCTCTCTGCCACACCAGAGCAGCTATAAGCAGCCGTAACACGAAACTCTCGCTTGGACGTATGACAGAGTCTGCATATCAACACCAAGCCTGAGCTACAAGCTCTCTACAGGGCTTGGGATTCCTCTTTTGTCACACACCACTGGAGCTGAATCCTAACTTCCTGGTGTCTTTATTATGCCATGCTGACCCTAAAACATCAGCAGCGAGTCTATTAATTGATTTATTGATTACTGATTAATTGATTGATTTCTACAAGATGAAGCAACTTACTGGGTGCAAATCAGATTGTCCAAATATCACAATTCTGTCTTGAGTTTGACTTTAAACTCTAGTTTAATTGCTTTATTGGCAGAAGAAGAATTGAGCTGACAAGTCTGCAGTGTCAGATTTTCACAAACTTTGTTACAGCTAAATAATCTAGACAGCAGTCCCACTACGTGCAGCATACAAACTCTGCTTTGGTTTGTTTTTTATTCATTTCAATAGCATGCTTGATACTCTGGTATGCAAGCTAATTGCACACAGCAATGTTTATCACATTGTTGTGTGGTTGCTGCTTCTGACAGTAAGTCTTATAAGAACCCATGGTTGAAACTTTGATGACATCTCCCTGGTCAAACATCTCGCTGTACAACTGCAAAAATAAAACCACAGACAGACCATTTTGATGCTGTGTCCAAATAGAATAGAACATATATGTCTAACAACTGTCTAATCTGTTGAATGGTAAACTTAAGGCATCAGACTGTTTCTATTGCCCCTCTGGCCCATTGTCACGATTATCAACCCAAACTTTTTTCTTGTGTGATGAGCACACAACCCTGATATCATCAGTTTGAGTCTTCACTAATCAATAAAGACATACCAGAAATGGTAGAAAACATTTCTTGAACACAAACATTCTCTTGCTGGAAAGTTTAAAAATGACGTCCAGCCAATGTTGAAGAAGTACTTTGAGCCGTCATCGCGGTAACATCTGCCACGTCAGTTCAGCTTTCAATTGGGAACTTATTTGACCGTCAACAAAAAAACGTCAGCTGATGGTTATTCAACATTAAAATGTTTGTTGGGAGCACTACCACCACATCATATAAAGTAGCAAAGCTTTGTTCAAGCTAAAACAAGCAAAATGCTCCAGAAGGCACACAGATGATATTTTTTGCTGTATATCAGTATATTATATTACGAATATTATTTCTTGCACATTAACACTCATTGATTTAAGTGTAAAACTGTGATTATTGCCTTGGTGTCATACTTAATAAGCTGAAACAGTGTGGAAGGACGTAGAGATCTACACTGTTTCAGCCATCAGGAGGAGGATCCATTAGCAAGGTAATGCTAGCTAGCAGCAGTTAACACCATCATATTTTTTACAGGCAGTAAAGTCACATTTGTGGGGATGTTTGGTGGTTACGTTTTCTACAAATGTTATCTTCATTTATTATCACCTTCATAGAAGAAATTAACATGAGTGCTGAGAATCTCAATAGTTTGCAAATGTTCACAAAATGCACTAGCTAGCATGACAATAGTGATAAACAATTCAAAAGATTTCAACTGAGTACACCACATGTCCCTGTACCCTATTGAAATTCAGAGAAATGAGTAATAAGTCTGAATTCTACAATGTTAAACAATCTGAATTTAGACACGGAGCAACTATCTCAACCTCCCAACTTTGACCTTATCGTAGTTTGGTGGAGCTAGCAGCTGTGAAACTGGTTTCCTGCTCTATATTCTATTCCTCATAAAAACAAATCAAGCTAGCTAAAATGTTTATCTGTGTGGTTGTTAATGAAAGATTCAATTTTAACAGGAATTTAATAAGTGATGGATTTTGGTAGGGAAAGATGTAATAATTATTATAAAATAACCTTAAAGTAAACAATGATTTATACAGGATTTAGTATTAGAGTCCTGATCAAAGATTAAGAATACACCGACATATATTATAAGACTAACTCCGCTCTCTGTCTTCTTGATCAGTGACCTGTTACAGCCAATAAATATGTCATTTATTAAAGTTAAATTCATTGTGGCACAACACTTCCACAGCACCCCTCGCCTATGTGCTTAAACCAGCAAACTGAGAAATTTCTAATCATTGTCTCACATCAACCAATGGCCAAACAACCTGTGAATCCAGCTGCTCGGTTCACCCACCACTATATGTCGGTTCCTGCTGGGAGAAGATCAAAAAGGGGTCTGTACTTTTACTTACGCATTTTGCTCTGGCTCCTTGTCATTTGGGGACTTTTGCTGGGGCTGAAGAACGTTATTTACCAGCTCAGTGATCCCACTAAAGGGAAACCACCTGTTCAAATAAGCAAAGTGTGACTGGAACATCGCAATGAGTCATCATGTGAGAAAACAATCTGTTCAGAAAGGGGGCTTTTAGGAAGCAGGCTGGTTCTTAAGTAGTGGGAAAATAGCAGGGACATTCACTATAACCAGAGCAGAGAGGAGGAGGAGGCCGGGACACGGGCAGAGCAGCGATTAGTGGAACACTGACAACCAGACACAGTGTCAGAAATACAGAGAGAAAGATAAAGAAGGAAAGATGACTCAGACAGACCTATATTTGAGGGAAGGACAGAAAAGCAGGAAAGCTCTGCAGCCAATGGAAATGAGAGCTGCAGTAAATGTCACTTATAGCAGCTTTTTGGTGCAGTGGGGGTCAGGTTGTCTGACTGGTTAGCCCTGCAGGTAGATCTAATCACAATGCAGCTATAGTACAGAATAGCAGGACAGGCGGCTCTACTCCACACTAGCAGTTGAACTACTAGACTACCCAGCCAACCAGAGTGCAGATGATACACTGAATGAAGATGAACAGCCAGTTAGATATCAGGAACAAGGGAAAGATTCTGGGGACCTAGCTGCAAAAAAGCTGGAAGAAAGGAGAAGCCGATGTCATTGATGTCATGGAAGTCAGCTGTTTAGTGCACAGCACAAAATTCAACGACCTGATTCACTCATTGAGAAGTTATTCATTAAAACGGGCCACTCTTTTCCAAGACATTAATGACTTTTTGTTATTAAACTCCCAGACAAAGAGGAGAAAGCCACATGAAGCACGCAGCATCGACTGACAGGAAGAAGTGTCAAAGCCTAGAGCACACTGGGTAATGCAGTTTACTTACTGTGCCGGCTGAGGCTTTGGTTCTTCGTTGATCCTAAAACATAAAAAAATAAAAAGTGTGCGCAGCTCAGTGCATATCAAACAGAAAGAGATGAGGAAAACAATAAAAGATGGGGAAAAAAAATAAACAATGAGGATGTCATTAAAGATGGGTGTGACATAAATAATTATCCCGCTCTAACAAGAACAATATTTAAAAAATATATTACAGATGATGATTTCATGAAAACAACAATTTAGCTGTGAAAATGGTAATAAAGTAAACAAGAAAACTCACAGGAAGATTTTAAAAATGACGTAATGTAAATAAGTGACGCAGATAACACTTAAATTAAAAATGACCGCTTCATGTGAGTAACACCCTCTTTCATACTGAATCTTCTGCCGTGGACAAACATTCAATTTGATGCTGTGGCTATCTCAAATCCAAATCCGCCTCCCTATTGCACAAAGAGCTTCACTAAGGTGGATCTATAAGTGATAAGACCCCCACCATCATCAACAGCATCAGCTCATCAATTTCCAGAAACACTGGAAAAGATCAACAAACACAAGCTAAAAGTAACCACCAGGGAGTGCGGTCCAGCTGTGTGACACTTGAGCACTGCCTTCAATTACTTGCTGACCAGCACTGTGAGGCAAGGTTGGAAGTAGTAACTAATTCTGTGTAAACATTAGCTACACCAAGTCATCAGCGAGGTTTAACCTACACTGAAAGTTCACAAGGTGTAGTTTGTGGTCTGAAAATCTATAACTAACTAACAAGATTCAGTGGGGAAAAATAACTCATATGGTGTCACAGTATGAGTATTGATATTATTAGAACCTGACCGACCTACTGGTGGGGCCAATGCATTGGCTGATATTACCTATTTACAGATATATCTGTATGTACAATGGCCAATAAATGAAAACAAAACAAAAAAAACAAACAAAAACAAAACACCTTCAACCACATTATGAGTGTTGATGTTGCAGCTCTCCTGATGCCAACATGTGTTTGGAATCCAACGAAAACATAACAACCAGCTGATTCGAGCAGAGCTAGGCAGAAGATTTAATCATCCATAATTGTAGTGACATTAAAAGAGAAAAATCAGCCAGTATGTCAGATTTTTAAATTGCCTCATATTGCTATCGGTATCGTTCTTAAAAATTCTGCTGTCCACATATTGAAATATCCTGAACTATTGAACCCTAAATTGCCCCTGATGCAGCCACTGAAGTGTGTGTCTGATAGAACTTTATACGTAGTAGTACATTAACCATGTAACACAGTTATCATGTTATTTTATTATTTCCCAGACTTCGGGATAAATAACATATAGCTTCGCAACTTCCAGAAAGTTCTTCACTGGAACTACAATATATAAAAGACATAGTCTCAGTGCAAAAAGTTTACAGCGTGTTCTCTGGATTTTCTAGAGTAATTGCAGATTTAAGTGCTATGAGCACGCACCAACAAAATTCAATTTACCTTGCACTGATGTAGTGGAAGAAATCCTCTTATAACTAAGAAAATAAAACCAAACCGTTGCAGAATGCTACGGGAGGGATTTGATTTGTTTTTGGTGTATTCAGCCTTGAAAATAAATTATAAAATGAAGCAGCTTATAATACATGTTTGTGTGGAGCTTTGAAGAAGTCAGCTAGGGGACAAACTGCTGCCATGTCAGCTGATAATTCTAATGAGGTATTTATCAGGCCTACAGTTTGCGTTGGTAGAACTGATACATAGAAACGATCATTTAAATAACTTACTATCAGAACAACTGTACATAAAGTACAGTATATACACTTACTTTGTTGATTAGGCCTGTTTAGCCGAAGCAACTGTCTAATGAGTCCATCACGGTGTAGGAACTCACTGCATTTAAATATGTAGACAGGAAGAACTGCTGAAGAAAGTCGAATTAAGTGACTTGAAATTGGCGTTGCTGTTGGTGGCAGATGGGCAGAATTCCAGAATTTGATGATTTGCTGGGAAGCAGCAGCTTTTCTAGGGTTTACAAGGAATCAAATGCAGCATTCGACATGAAAACGCCTCACTGATGAGGGAGAACAATGGTCTGCGTGGTTCAAACACAGATAGAAAGGCAGCTCTAACTTCAACGAGTATTACAACCAAGGCATGAACAACAGCATCTGGAAAACTTTGGGCACATCCAAATTACTGTAAAAACGCTGAATCATTTTGAAACTTTATTTGCTCGGTCTGCTACATATTCAATAACATATTCAGTAGTAGTATATAATACATCATGCTTTTGCAGGTGGTTACAGTTTAACCAGAGCGTCTTGTAAATAAGGGTAGGTATGCGTAGTTTCTTGAACATGACAATAAGCATGGCCTCGACAATAACGATCTGAATCCAGCAGAGCAACTTTTGGAAGTGGTGCAAGTGGAGATCATGTAATGAAGGTGCTGCCCAAAAATCTGCCAGTATCAATATCATGCCAATCTATTCTGAAGGGGTGCAACTCAATACTAGCATCCATCAGGGCATTCATTTTCTTATCCAACAGGGTCATGAGGGGAGGCTGGAGCCCATCCCAGCTGTCACGGGAAGAGAGGTGGGGTATGCCCTGAACATGTTGTTAGTTTACTATAAGACCAGTAACACTGAGACAAAGAACTGTTCACTCTTACATCCAAACCCACAGCCAATTTAGAATTGCCAATTAACCTAATGAGCATGTCAATCTGTATGTTTAAACAATGCAGATTCAATATCAACTTATTTCCATTACTGAAATCAAAGCAAGAAGCCAGAACTTTTTTTGTCCTGCAGCATATAACATGCATCCCCTCTAATGACCACAGGAGCTCAGAAACAGGACAAATATAGGAGTAACAGCTTGCATACGCAGCATCCCTTAACACGCATTCTCTTCAAATGACGCGCATCTCATATAGTGATATCTCTAGAAGTTCAAAATACGTGCAACCAGGACAAAACACCAAAATTACACCGACACAGACACAAACAGCAAGCACCGTGTGACCGTCTTGTGTCTGTACACCATCTATCAGTGGCGCTGCAAGCTCAGCTGCTGTCGCCTGGTTTAGGAGCAAATGTCACTTAAAGCAAAACACAGACATCTGCAGCTGAGAATCACACACCAGACCTCAGCACACCTGATCGCCGCTTATTCTAGTGAGCTGCCGGCTTTATATAGCCGTGTGAAATGGAATGTGTTAATTGGATTTTGTCTGATTCTGACCATCACAGCAACAGTAGCTAATTTGTTGTGTGTGACTGGTCTGATTCCTACATGTAGTGCTGCAAATAATGATTAGTTTCATTACTGGTTCACCTATTTTTTTTTTTAATGTATTGCTAATAAAATGACCAGGACCTAAGGCAATATGCCCATATAACTATTTTTGTCCAAATCCCAAAAACATTTAGATTACATGCATCCAGTTTTTGTCTGCTTCATCCCATCATCCCAGCTGTCATAGGGCAAGAGGCAAGTTGCCCAGGTATTAGTCGCCAGTCCATTGCAGGGCTAGCACATAGACATGAGCATTCATGCTCTCACCTACGGCCAATTTAGATTGACCACTTAACCTAACATGCATGTCTTTGGACAGTGGCAGAAAGCCAGAATAACTGGGGAGAGCATGCAAGCCCTACACAGATGCTGGCTAGTGGATTCAAACCCAGGATCTTCTTGCTTCAAAGCAAGGCTGCCCACCTTCAAGTTTAACGTGTTAAATAACCTCTGAAACAGTCCCAACTAAAAATAGTAGCCGTAACCCTTACTTTACCCCTTATTAGTGGCAGCCCATAGAAGCCTAGTAATGACACATTAAGCCTGTTAAGCCATATTTGAGAATACCCCATCATTTTAACATCCCATACTTCACATACATACTCAAACTGCCAAAAAGATGCTGAGGCTAAAGCAGAGTCACACAGAGCATCAGAACGGAGCACTGAAGCCTCACAACAGTCTGGTTTAGCGAGAGGTAGAGCACAGCAAAAGTGAGAGATCTGTCCATCTGATCTGTGTCGGACGGGTGAGAGAACACACGAGAAAAGATATAGTCCTGTGTACCCATCAGTCTCGCTGCTCTGTTTTCCGATGAGCCAGTCCATATTTATCCTCTCGCTGTGTTCTCCCGATGACCTGCAGCGCCGTTCCTTATTGATCCCATCAGCACCGTCTCTGTGGTCGCATTACAAGCCTCATATTTATCTGATCGAGCCTGCTGCCTGCCTGCCTGCCTGCCTGCCTGGACAGCTGCCGGGCGCTGTGTGTGTGTGTGTGTGTGTGTGTGAGTGTGTGTGTGTGTGAGAGAGAGAGAGAGAGAGAGAGAGAGAGAGAGAGCATCTGACTATGCATTTATGCACACCATATCAACATGTGTGCGTGTGTGTGTGTGAGTGAGTGCTCTGTGTATTATTTGACATGGGGCAGTGAAATGAGTGAGTGTAAAATGTCACAAGTGACGTATTCGGGATCCTGGCTGCTGCGGAGGCCTCCAGGCCAGATGCAGTCTCCTGTTTTCTGTCTGTTTAACCTGCTCTCTGCAATCACATGAGACCATCGCAAGACATAAAAGACAGATGAAAGACACAAATGGTTCAGAGTTTAGAGTAAGTTTGTGCGGGAGTTTTAAAAAGTCACATCCTGCTGTTATCTTTACTCTTATTTGCTCCTGGATTTCAGTTTCCGCTTTTTCTCAGTGGCTTTGAGTCACAATGACTGATGCTGCACTGCTCTCTAGTGGACAGATGTGCTGCATAAGCTTCTAAGAGATAACTTTCTTTTTCCAGAAAACAGCAACACATAGAACTAGCAGCCATCCACAGAGGTGCTGGATCCCTGTCTAGTTACAAATTACTGAATGTGTATCCAGATTGGGGCATGGGGCAGTGCCCATCTTGCCTGATGCTCCCAGATCGTTAATCTTAAAATGCCAAAACCACTGACAGCGAGTGTGGATGTGACCAATGATGGACTCTAACAGAGTACATTTACTCTAGTGCTTTACTGAATTGCAGTCTGAATGTATATGAACTTTAATATTTCTTGTTTTACTGCTTTCTGCTTCTACTTTTTTTTTTTTTTTTTTTTTTACTTTTTTACTTTTTCAGCATATTTTACCATTCTTTATTATTAAATAAAAAGCTGCCTGGCAGAATATAAAACACGCATTAATTTCTCAGTAATATAACACATATGACTCAGAAAGGGGCCATTGTGTCTTGTTTTGATGCTAAAACTTTTACTTAGGCAAAGCATTGAAATGCTTGTTTCAGAAAACACCTAAAACTTTTCAGGCTCTGCATTGTCACTTTTCATCTATATTAAGCCACAGGGCTGCACAGCGCAGAAACTGTTTTCTGCACTTGGTCTCCTCCGTGCCACAACACTTTCAAAGATCTTGTAAACACCCTTCAGTAAAAGCCAGACAATCAGCTGAAGGAGTTAGCTCTGAAACAATTACAGCCTGACCAGTGGAGTACTGATATTTTTGTGTTTATTTCGTGCTTCCAATAGTGTAGTGGTTAACAGATTTACTTGGCAAGCAAAAGGTTGCTTATTTAATTCCAGCTGGAACACAAATCTCCTTTATGTCTGGAAGGGGATCCGTGTGTCAAGGGAGCAGCTGAAAGTAGCTTTACTGACATTTGGTGAAATTATGACATATCAGATGATATTTGTTTCCCTTCAGATACAGTAAACATGGGATTTCTCCAACATTTTTTATGTGTAGCTCTTTATTTACTTGTTTACGCCCGATTTCACTCGATCAGTTTTTATGCTTGTGGCATCCCAAACGCGGAAGTTCAAAAATGCCCTCTTGTGGACAAAGTATGCAACATCAAGACTTATAACGTGGATAGATCCACAAACAGCTAATAAATGTGGCAGGCTCTAGAAACAATTAGCTTATTATTATTATTATTATTATTATTTTGTCTTTTAGCTCCTTTTTTATTTAATGAATCACTGCAAAATAAATGTATTTGTGTTGTGGACAAAAATAGTCATGTATTGGCTCTGTGAGGTCATTCAAAAATATTACCAAAGATGATAACTACTACAGACCTACTGAAGCCAAACAAATAGATTCTCTTTGAATTTTATAAGTACACTTGAAAGAAGTTTTCATTTCATTGTGTGAGATTTTTCTAATTCTTTACTGTCAGCTAAGTGTATAAGTAGCTGATGAGTTTGGACTTGTTGCTGTGAATTACTTTTATGTTTTAAAAAAGAGATCTATACAGGAAATGATGAACACGCTTTTAACACCAGCCACAGCAAAAAGGATGCAAATTGGCACTTTATAAGAAGGATACTGTTGTAGAAAAAAAAAGCTGCATCAGCTTCATTCTAAATCTGACTCATAGGGAGGTGAGATCCTTGAGAGATCTGGGTTGATGCATCTCTGATGTACCAGAGAGAGGAGTCTAACACGCATAGCTAGACCTCGACTTAAACAGTGCAATCTTCAAACTGCTGCTCCTGTGTCACAGCTGTGTTAAGACAAAATTACTGATACGACGGCTGCGTAACAAGCCCTGAATCAGCACTGGACAATGCAGTAACAACTTGCACCACAGCAGGTTCACCAACAGCTAATGTGCATGCAACAAAGAAACAGAAACCAGGAAACAAGCAGGACCCGAATGGCACACTATTTAACTAACCTTAATCGATATTTCCACACAGCCCAGTCTAAGTTGCCATGAGAAAGTATTTTTAAAAAACAAGGAAACAAGACCAGTAGAAGCATAATGTACATTTAACTGATTCTAAATAAGCTGCAGCTCACAGCACATGTCGTGCAGTTTTAGAAGATAACTCTCAGTTGACTTTCTTTGAGTAGAAACTCAGTTACATATTGACAGAACAGCAGCAGAGCAGCAGGGCTATGATGAGGTGTACTGGGCAGTCTCCTCCTCAGGGACAGACTGACAGGGCCGGGATTGCCACGAGCAGAACACAACAAGCCTGCTCATCACTAAATATCTATTGCAGATCGTGACAAAAGCACCTCTACTGCGCATTTAGATCCACATGCATCAGCGCGTTCACTTGATTGGGATCCTTTGCACTCAGAACTGACTGACTGTGTGTCTGAGAAGATACTCTGCAATGAAATATTACAGATGTCCCCTTAAATCGTTTGAGAACAGAATATTGGCAACCCGCTGTGGGTGACAGATTTTAAGCAGAGGGTCATATAAGGCCTTGGCTACAACACTGGAACAGAAAAGCTGTGATAGAGGATCTCATGGCTAAGCAATGACCCCACAGACCTTTTGAGTCCACTACAGACTGAGCGATAATTGGATCATAAGGGAGTAATCTGGCTCTGTGAGTAAATACAAACTACATATATCATTAACACATCCCGGTCAGTCAGTACTGCCAGGAGATGAGGTTAATGTCTGTCTGAAATCACTCACAGGCAACTAACCGTTAGGGAAAACTTTCATCGGAGACTGGCCCAGCAGAATTTTACTCTGGGCTTATTTACTGTATGATACAACTTGCCACCTGGTATATGCCAACAGTGTCTATTTAATAATAATCCCTTAAACTCGCCTGCAATTGAGACACAGTAAAGAGTTCATGTGGGGAGCAATAGATGGATTACATTTGTCAAAGCGCTCTGAGTGCTCTAATCTCTAATTAGTCTAATGATCATTTAGCTTTTTTAGACTTTTTGTTAACGCTTAAACAAAACAATAGGAGTTCATAAACAATAAGGCTATCCCCACTACACTAAAAACCCTGAAAAACTGGTGCTTATTCTGTTTCCTTCCTGGCTTCAGTGGCCACTTTAGGGGAAACTACTGTGGCCAACTGCTTATCTGTAGTGGGTGTAGGCTGACAGTCCACTGTTTACCTCAGCTGTCAATATTCGGGTTGTCCATGTCTACTCATTTGATGAGTCAGTGACTCTCACTTCTGTCTGATGTCAGCGATACTGAGGTGAGTTGTTAAGGATATCCTGAATTTTTCTATAAGCCCTGCTGTTTTTGCCTCTCTTAGCCCCTATTAGCTGTTTTTAGCCGCTGTAAGCTGCTGTTATCTGGTGTTAGCGAAACATCTTTAAAGTAAATCTAACATTGTTGGACACAGACACTTAGAGAGTAAACTCTTATACAATGTGAGAATATTATCAAACTCTTCATCAGAGGGAAAGCGTGACTTTTAGGACACTTGTGGCCTAACGTTAGCTGGTATAATATTAGCTTATAACCTGCTGTTGTTGCGTTTAGTCGGTCAGCTGTCCGAAGATGGGAGGGAAACATATCTAATCTGCTGACAACAAGTAATTGTGATAATACTGAGAATAAATAAGCATGTTTATCCACGTTGTAGAGCCCTGACTTCAGTTCAGGAGATGAGGCTTGAGGTGAGAATGAAGAGGATGAGGTGGATGTAAGGGAAGAGAGCACATTGGCGGAGGAGGCAGATGAAGAGGTGGAGGAGAAAGACATATTAAGAAAGACTAAATTATAAGGTGGACTACTTATATGGGCAGTGTCTCGCCACATACATAAAATGTGATTAGGCGAAATGGTGATGTCCATCTCCACTAATGTATTCAACATGGCGGGGCAACATAGCTGGTGCCGCTCCTTCAAACTCTTAATGCACTAAGTTTATGAGAATTCATGCATTTGCTGGAAGATATAATTACACACTAAACAATGTATATTTATGAGTATAACATTCTTTTCTCTGTTAAATCACCTTAAAACAATTACTGTAACGTTAAGACTGTGTTACTGTACTTTCCCCTCTGCTGTACATTACCAAATATTAAACAAAGAGAGAGAGGGGGCTAAAAATAGCTGCTCATTTAAAGATGGGTGATTAGATCTTGAGACACTTTTTTTTTCATTCTACCTCTCCAGTAAATGCCAGGAGAAGGGCTACTTAACACTTTCTCTCCATCTCGTAGAGGATTAGGGGCAGGGGATGAAGTGCTGATAACTTCCTCTGGCACGGGGCACTGGCAAGGCGCGATAGGCAGGGCAGGAGGAACGGTGAGAGGGCAAGCGCCTCGGTGTGGAAGGGGTTGGCCAGCTACCACAGCTGGGCCTTAGAAAGCAAAGATAGGACTGAATCCACGGGGCGCACTCATCAGAATAGGCAATTTAACAGTGCGCAAGCCAGACCTCCTGACCAAGAACTAATATTCAGATTGTCAAACAGGAGTTGGCAACAGCAGGTTTTTTTTCTGAGCAACGGGGAAGTGGCTAATCTGCTGCCAAATATAACTAAAATCCATCTGTTTCCTTAGATTACCTGCCAGGATTCAATTGAGCTGCTCCATATCTCTCTTCCTGAGAGATTTCCAAGTGGCAAAGAGTCAGCTAATCACCCAGCAGCCCACACATTCACAAGTATATTTCTATGCAAAAGCTTACAGGAAGCATATGTACAATATCCATATGTCATTTTAATACAGCAACTTCACCATACAGCGAATCATGTATAAACAGTACGAGAAGCATTTAGTCAGAGGCAGTGACGCACCATGTTTGTGTTTTTGCACACAGTATATGAGCGTATTTGCTTTAATAATGGGTGTGTGTACAACCGCGTCTTTCACTGTATGTGTACGCTTAGCTGCGTCTCCTGTCAGCCCACTTTATTCATCCTGACAGAGATACATTTCATAATGGCTGTGATCAGCACTTTCTTGGCAGCTGACATTGTCCCTAGCTAACGTCACAACTCCTGTTATATGCGAGGCTCAACAGCTCCACTGGGAATGCTCTAGAACTTTAGCCTCAGCCCCACCGTGGCTGGGTCACCACCCCCCTGCGTTTTAACTCAGTCTCTAGACAAACACAGCTGAAGGCAGCTTCATGCCTTCCTTCGTCCCTTCCCACGTACCATAAACAGTGAAGCATCAAGAACACTTCTCAAGCACCAATGCCATTTCTCCATCCCCCCGTATTATTTCCAGTCTCATAATCAGCAAAAACCTAGTTTCAGCCTTTCCTCCTCATGTCCATGATGAGGGTAGAGTGGTGATGATTATGATCACATTCTCTGACACATGCCACTATCCAAACCTTCCCCTCAACAAACCTCCCATCAGCCCCCATCTTTAAACAGATACAACAGCCTCTCGACAGTGTTGTTGTGGTCTGTACTGAAACTGCAGTCAGCTGTCTAATGTCTATAATAATAGCCCAGCCATAGCTAACAATAGAGAGGTAATAGATACCCCGCCTATTGTTGGCCAAGCCTGCTCTACTCCTTCCTGTCACAATTCATCACTATAGCACATCACTATTAGCTTGTTTAACTAAACTGCAAGCAGTGTACCCAGACAGACAAGCACTGAGCCTGCTGAGATCACCTTTCTGCACACAGGTTACACCCGTAGACACCATATGAAGTCCCACACCATGGATCATGTTTTATGTATTGCATACACTACACACAGTCTAAAAGACTAGCATGCTCATTCAAATGAACAGATGTCGCCACGACACTGTATGACTTGAATTAACTTGGACTTGGTGGCTGTCAACATCTGTCTGATGGTGCAGAATGAAGTGTTTGAGTGTAGCTGCTGTAAAAGCTCAAATCAAAAGGATTCCCTTGCATTAGCAGCCTCTGCACAGATTTAAAGCAACAACTATTCAAGCATCTGCCCCCTCGAGGATAAGGACCAGCCTCTGTACACCAACTACAAAAAAACAGCTCCCAGCCCCCCTCCTCATCACCTGATGCTTAGTGGCTTTAAATGCCTGCACTCCGTTTCTTGAGGTGTCGCTTCAGAGAGCTGCATTTACATTTTGCAAAAGAAGGATTTCTTTGTGTTTGTGCAAGGACCCTTCTCCCCTCGCCATCATCCACTGCTACACATCCAGGCCACGTCAGCATCATCATGGCGATGGTGGCAGTATCTCAGTGGGATGGGAGATATTAAGGGATTAGTGGGAGATCCTCCATCAGACTTCAGTGACGGAGCACGATCCCGGGATCACAACATCAGCTCCCTCTGCCCACCAACGTCCTGATCAGTGTCAGACGATGGGGAAGAGAGACAGGCCTCGTCACTGTTTATGTTCAGTTTTGATAGTACACACCCAACAAACCAAGCAAGGCTGAATACGGCAGATACTGAATCTTTTGGATAATGACTTTAAAGCCACCATTAGCTCTAGGCAGAGTGAGCGGTGGCCTATATGCTGTACAATATATCCCACTGTAGGTTACATGGTAGTGCCTGTGTGCAGTGTTCAAATGGTGGGCTTATATAAGAGCTGCGGCTGTATTTGTGACATCACCATAAGCACTGCTCTTTATCCTCCTTTATTTATGTCAGTTGGCTACCTACAGCAGCATCTGCATCCACTGTACATGTAAAGCTGTGTAGCATTACATAATATCTAACCTGACTCATGATGGAAGAACAATAACCATAACAATATATACTATATATTTAAAATAGAGAGCAAGCAGAAAGCAGAAATAATAACAAAGAAGCAAAATATGTATTTCCATTTTTTAGAATGTATTCTGGGCACAGTATTAAAGGACCTTAGATCCATAAGGTTTTTTGGTTGGGTTTTTTTGGGGGGTTTTGCCACACAAAGGCATATTTGAAGGACCGGCTCTGCTGCACGCACATGGTTGAGTCACCAGTTTGCACCTGCTTTGACTAGCTGAGTCTTGAATGAGCATAACGTGGAGAGACACACAATCACGTTGGAGAAAGAGAGATTAGACCGGCCTGTGTAAACTACCGCTACTAAATACATTAGCTCACACACCAAGCATCTCGGGGGTTGGATATTAGCAATTTAACTGTGTGGGTGTTTTTTTTTTCATTTCAACATTAACTTGAGTTGATAGTGATTAAAAACAAACGAGAAAAAAACAAGAAAAAAAGTAGCCAAATCTAGAAATTTAAGTCTGTACCCGCTACTTTTTTTCTGTTCAGGTTCATTTTAACATCCAGGACAAAAACAGTGTGTCTCTTTTGTATTTCTTCATAAAAATCAAGCATATTTTGCCTGTGCATTTAACAAAAAAGGGCCTTATTTAACCTGTGAGCTTACATGTTTAACTTGATCCAAAACACTTCGACAAGTGTTTTAGATCACACTTTTGTTGCTAAGGAAGCTAAAACTTTTGGATTAAGTTTTAGCCTCCTTAGCAACATTCACTGAAGCTAATGCTATTGTATAACTGGATGTTAGTTAAGCTTTGTGACTGAGTTAGCTATTTAGCACAGAGGTCTTTGTGTGGACCTTTCTGTATGCCACAACTCACCATGGTGAGATCATAGTCTGCCACTGAGAAAGTAACTAAATGAACGGAGGGAAGGAAAAGGGCTTTGTGGTATCTACTCTAGGGTGACCGTATTTTGATTTCCAAAAAAGAGGACACTTGGCTCAGTCATGAAGAACTTGCTTAAAGAAACATATTTAACATATTTAAACGATACCTCCTCTGTGCGGTTAATGAATTGTGAAATAAAATATGCCATATAGGCTTTTACAAGTCAACAAGTGCAAAAAAATAACTTGAAAGCTTCTGGAATTAAATAATGGTACATAAATAATGCCTCATCTGCATAAGAAAAATTACCAGTACTGGATCGGTACGAGGGAAGTTTCTTTTGCAGTTTGTCTGAAAAGATGGACTTGTGCTTTGGGATCTTTTAAACATTATTAGGCGTGTTGCTGCGCGCTGTCTGTCCCGTCTGCGAGTGCAGAACAAGCGCTCACAAAGCAGCAGTTCGGGGATGACTTCAAACACATGGGTCCTCTGTCGGAATATAGTAAAACCCGGACATTTTTATCAATCACGAAAATCCCCCCAGACGCCCCGGACAGAACGTGAAAAGAGGACATGTCCGGGGAAAAGAGGACGGTTGGTCACCCTAATCTACTCTGCTTCAACCAACACGACCTGGCTACAGGAGAAAAGGATTCATATATTTTTAGAGCAAAATCATCATTAAAACATTGTTCAAGATTTCAGGAAATACTCTTATTTCCTTACTTGTCAAGAGTTGCTTGAGGAACATTGATACCATATTGCTTAGTATGACGCTAAGTCAGGCTAACAGTTAGCTTGACTTTGCATAGCAAGTGGAAGCAGACATGAATAAAACTAGCCTACTTTTAACTGCTTAGTTTTAAAAACTATATCAAACGACCCGTAAGCCCACTTAGGTATATGTAAAATTTCAGTTTTTCTAGTTTAGTTTTTCTAGTATAATTTTACTCCTTCCTGAAGTTGTTGTTATTTCTTATGAATTAGAACAATTGAATGAGTATTTAGTCTCTGAAGAGTACCCTAACCAAAATCATGTTACTCCAGCATTGTATACCCAGAGATGATGGGTAACCTTCATTTAGCTTTCATCAGAGCATGAAACTGATTACGGCTGTAAGGCAGAAATGTTAGCATTTTTGTTGGTGTATTTGAGATTTTTCAGCTATCAAAGCAAATAAGTATGTTTTTGAATCTGAGAGGACTATGACAGAACTATCTGTGAGGATAAATTTTTATCAAGACTTCTGATGAAAATAAGTCACTTTGGTTTTATTAGATGGGTGTCAGATCTGTTAATGACACTTATTTGTCAAGAAGGAAGATGAATTAATCAATTCCTCAGTTAATTAACATGATTCTTCGTTAGAAGCTCCTTTGTCTTTATGGTTGTTGGAGATGGTTCTGTTTCTTTGCTGTCTGGGTTTCTTGGATGCCTGGCTGCATGCCGGTCACTGCGGAAAGCTGAGTGTCCCCACTATTAATAGTCCAACTAACAGCATGAAGGTTCTCACTCTTTGAACGCAGTCAGCTGGAGATGACCTGGTGCCACGTTCCACCTTTAGTAACTGGCCATTCAGTGGCTTCACTTTCCCATGCAGGTGTCACTGTCTCTCCTGCTTTCAGTTTGTCTCCTGCTTGCTTGTTCACAAAGCATCTACATAGATGTTAGCAGTACAAACATTGAACTATATTTAACAGCTGTAAGTGCTCAATTCCTGTGCCACAGCCTTAGATTCATATTTTGAGAAATCAGTAGCAAAGATTGTTGTTATGATAAATTCATCTCAAGCGTGTCATCACTTTACCCTTAGAGATACATTTAACATTGACGCTACCAGCTATTCTATAGCAGGCACACATGTTCTTCAGATACGCTAGGCTTCCCTCAGAGGATCAGATGCTGTATATCTTCTTCCAAAACGGACTTTATAATGGTGGATGGGGACGGGGGATGGGCAATAAAAGTGATAAAGTGTCAGCTTCGCAGTGCCTTTCCCTTTCATGATTCTGCTCTCTTTGTTCTTATTTGGCTGATGTTCCTTTTTTGCATTCATTATTTATCTCTTTTTCTCCGTTTTCTTTGTTTTACCGCACTACTATTCATTTATAGCTGCATTTCTGTTTCATTGTGTTGCTCTCATTCAGGCTAGTCTTGCACAGCATGCTGGGAAGCTTACATAACAAAAGGCCAGATGTTCTAGTAGTGAAGCTGTAGCTGGGTTCTGTTCTGGCTCAGTCCAGGATCACTAGGATCGCTTTCAAGTACTTTCTAACAGACAAAATGACACACTGACTCACAGTCACATAAAAATTGCAATACAACAGAGCTATGTCTATCTGCCCACCTAACTTCTTGTGATCGGACCCATAGAAATGAAATTTTTAAACACAGTTAATTAAATAAGACATGAAAGTTGCTTGAGCCTTTGCTTAACTATTATTTAACATATAATATTATAATAAGTACAGAGGAATCATCATTTGCTGGGGTAGCAACAATTTAATATGCATTGCTTGTACTAGTTCCAACAACCTATTAAAACATTTCCCTGTAGTCGTGTTTCACCAAGGGCATTTTAGATTGCACAGCCAGGGGCAGGAAAATCCCTTCAAACTTTGCTTGAGGGATAAGATCCCAGAAAGTATAAAACCAATGCTGACAAATGCAGATGTTATTTTGAACAAAGCCTTAAGAGACAATGGAGCCCAGTGCTGTGCTGTGCCACGCAGGAGAATAGCAGGCTATGGGAGATGGCAGGCTGATTGCTCTGTCAATGAAGACTGAGGCTGTCATATCAGCAACGGGACCTGATAGCATCACAGACGTCAATGTCTCTCCTCTCATTTTCTTTGTGATGTTCTCTTCTCCCTTTCCCCTCTCACCCCCCCCCCCCCCCCAGTCCCTGCTCACTTCCTTTCCTCCCTGCCCTTTCTTCTGCTTTCCTAACACATTCTAGCCTATCACGTGTGCTCTCTCTTCTTTTACAAACCCTGTTATTGACTCAACAGGGCATTGTCAAAAAAGTTCTTAAACACTAAATCCCTGTTAACACGACTAAAATGATCCCACCAGCAGATCTACATTACAGACCAAAAAATATTATGAGCCATTACACACTATTACATCAGGTGACATGTTTGTTTATCTGTAGTTAATCCTGCAGACATGCTCCCAGTGCTATAAATAACTGGCAGATGTATTTTAATCCTGAACTGAAAATAGCTACACGTGAATGTTTTATTTGTGTTTTAGCAACATTTGATTGCCCAGATGTTCTGCTCTTATTTGTATTGTGAAAAAAAAGGTTAAAACATACTTTATGGCTAAAAGCATGCATTACAACTACAGCAGCTGCTTGGCTAAGGGTGGATGGGCTCTGCTTTAGAGACAGGGTGAGAAGCTCAGTCATTCTAGAGCCGCTGCTCATTCCACATTGAAAAGAGCCAATTGAGGTGGCTCTGGGACAGACCCAGGATTCGCTGGTGAGATTATATCTCGACTGCCTCGGGAACAAATCGGTGTGGCCAGGGTGAGGGAAGTCTGGGCTTCTCCGCTTAGACTGGGGCCCTTGCAACCCGTACCCAGGTAAGTGGTAGAAAACGGTAGGATGGATGGAGAACGTTCACAAACTGCCTTCATGGCTTTGGACTACATTGCTAAATGCTATATTTTATACAGTGTGGCAATGGAACTGAATTCCAAGATAGATTACAGAGATTAGATTAGATGAAACTTTATTAATCCCTCGGGTGGGTTCCTCCGGCAAATTCAGTTTCCAGTCGCACAGCACCGACAGATGTTGCATGTTACAGATGCAATAAAGGGGAATGAGAGCAAGGATATAAACATAAATATATATATAAAAACATATATACACATATACATATATATAAATACAGAATATATAATATGGATAAATAGGAATACCAGTGGATTGCACATTTGAGTGAGTCTATTGCACAGTGATTATTGCACAGTCGAATATAAGAAAAAAATATTGTGAATATTGCACAGTGGAAAAAAAGCACTACAGCTCAGCTTTGTCCCCCTGTTTCCCCTCCCTCTCTCCTCCAAGGAGGAGTTAAACAGTTTGATGGCGTGCGGGACAAAGGAGTTTTTAAGTCCGTTGGTTCTTGACTTTGGGAGAAGCAACCTGTTGCTGAATAGGCTCCTCTGATTATTTACGACCGTGTGCAGAGGATGCCCAGCATAATGTCCATAATGTCCAGCAGTTTCTTTAGTGTCCTTTTCTCTGCCACTGTCACCAGATTGTCCAGCTTCATGCCGACCACAGAGCCAGCCTTCCTGATTAGTTTTTCCAGTCTTGCTGTGCTGCTCCCCCAGCACACCACAGCATAGAACTGTACTCCTGCAACCACCGACTGGTAAAACATCCTCAGGATGAAGAGGTGTGGCTCCGTACGTTTGTCCATATAGTATAATATGTACTGAATGTGAAGGATGTGGCTTATATTTACAGAGAACTGTAAATCAGCTCACTTTCTCGGTTTTGTGGCATTCAGTCTAAGGGCTTTCATGAATTATGCTGGTTGCAGAGATATTTAGCCACATATTGGCAAATTTAATAAGGAATTTAGCAGCTAAAAACATGATATGTTTATCTATACTTCATGTAAACCGAAACTGAGCTAACAACAATAAACTAAGCTTAGAAGTAGTCTGAGGCATTTTCTTTATAATAATACAATAATTTTTACAATAATACAATGCCTGTACTGGATGCCACATTTTGGCATACAAGCCTTTGTTAGGGTTAGAGAGACTTCATGGAAACAGTGGCTCTTTTGTCGTTGTGTTCCACCAACAGGAATCTTCCATTTGTGCTGTCCAACAGCAGTGGAATATTCCAGTCTTACCCAAGGCGGAAGAATGGAACATTCCACGCATTGGAAATTTTTTTAGGTGTAATATCACCATCCCATGTGACTTAAGGTATTTGAAATCATGTAAAATACAGGTAAACAAGCAGGGAATGGTCTAACCAACTAAAATTACTCCACATGTCATGTTTAAAGGTATATTTCTTAGATCCTGGGAGCATATTCAAAATGAAAGCTGGTACTGGGCCGTTTGAAGAGGACGAAAAAAAACAAAAAACAAAGCATTTACAGACATCAGTGGCTAATATTGTGTCAAAGCTAATATGTATCAGTGAAATGTTCATTAACATTGTGATAAATCTTTTTATATAAGGAAGATATATGGCTTTACACCCACTTGTAGTGGCTTACAAGCTACTTGTAAGTACTTGTAAACAGTGTTGGTCAAGTTACTTGAAAAAAGTAATCAGTAACTAATTACCTCCCCAAAAAAGACTAGCGGTCCTGTTGCTCTATTTTCACCTGTAAAGCAGGAGTAGGGTAGGCAGAGGTTTACCCTGGTGCAGGTGTGCTGCAGCGGTCAGTGGAAGAATCTGCGAGTTTCTCTGTGAGTTTCCCATTACGTTGTTGCGCACTCGGTGCTTGCTCGGAAGTTTAGGGGTTTTTTTCGCTTTAAAAAGAAGTTTTCTTCCCACGCACAACGGACACTAATGTTTTTGTCACTTTTTATGGAATCAAACTCAAAGTAAGGTCAGTACTTCCACGCTTTAAACGCTGCACGCTCATACTCTCTCCCGTACTCAATATATGATGCACCGTTGATCCGCACACAGCTGTTGTCACGAACGTCGCACTCGCTTACATCACTGTCATGAGACATTCTTGCAAAACGATCACGGTTTTAGTAACGCAGTACGGGAAAGTAACGGTAATCTAATTACCGTTTTTGCAATAGTAATCCCTTACTTTACTCGTTACCTGAAAAAAGTAGTCAGATTACAGTTACAAGTAACGTGTTACTGCCCATCTCTGCTTGTAAACATATTGTTTTAAAGTGTATTATATACAGTAAATCATGTCACATTAGATCAAACTGAGCCAAACTACTTAAAATATACCAACTGTCCATAACCAAAACACACAGATACTTTAATTAGCATGATGATGTATTCATTTGGCGTGTGCTCTGCTTTGCAGAGTCAAGACATCTTCTCTTCCACTTTCTCTCTCTATTTTTTCCCTTGGGGAAAAGCGATGGGGGATGGGAGACTCATGACAGAATCTGCTCTCTGCATGGGAAGGCGAGTAAGCATGGGTGAGTGAGCTAAGGGGGACTAGAGAGACAGAGAGAGAGAGAGAAACAGAGAGGGAGTGTACTGTAAACTGTCCAGTGGGAAGCTTATCAGCATTGCCTCATCTTATTTCACAATAATACGACTCTTTTTTTTTTTTTTAATTTGTCAAATTGAAATTTGCTTTATTGGAATTCATTAATTTACCATCAACATTACATAGATACAGTCAGATTTACAGTTTACATTACTGGCTTTTTCTCATCCTATAATATGATAGCTGTCATTTTCTCCCCTCGTATATTTTTGCAAGATTCTGTTCTACATTTAAATTTTGTTTCGCAGACATTACAAGCTTTAATATTTTGCTTGGATTCAGATCACTACTGCTGCCAACATAATCTAGCACGTGGTATTATTTGTTCAATGAAAAAGTATTAAGTTGTAGAGTAGAACAAGAATTTTAGAGGCTTAGACCTCTGTATGATGTGTGTGAGTACAGTACTCCACAACTGCTGCAGCCTCAGGAGGCCTGAGATCCTATAGCCTCCAGGGACACAGGGCCTCTGAGTAACTCTGACCCCAGCTGGTATGTTGAGCTCTCTGGCACAATCAGATAAATGACCAGGATCCAGGGCTGGGGTAGGGGGCGGAAGTTTTTGAGTGTGCATGTATGTCAGGGGTAGGGGAGGTAAGAGCAAGGGAAGAGTTAACGGAAAATGGGACGTGATCAATCAAAGCTAATTTTAGGCCAATGCGCTTCATGTGGAACACCAGCCATCATAGCTGTTGACAGGCATGCTAACCAGAAGTGTAATCTGTGTTTTTAGGCGACTCGTCGTAAAGAGAAGTGAAAAGGAACTGATGAACAGTTTACCCATCACGGAGGGCTGTAGTCAGCCTGTGAAAGTAATGTGTGTAATGTGCTCTTTGTCTCTGGAGAGAGTTTTCCAGCGTCTGTGATGATGTCATTAGGATTACCCTGCTTGGGTTTTGAGACTAGAAATGGAAAATCAACATTACAAACTGAGGACTTGAAATCAGTGACCTTTTATTGTATATGGTGGGTTTATGGCAGAAGGATACAATCAAGCTGCATTCGAGGAACTGTAGGATACAGTTGTTTGAGATCTTAACCCACATTAGAGGCTAACAGTTAGGATACCCCTGCATTTTTGGATATCCTTTTCTTACAATACTAGTCTTGCGAGTTAATGAAAGTGCAATATTACAATGGTGGCTTATTTTGTTTTTTTATTTCACAGCAAATTCACTGACATTGTTTTCACATATGATTTTCTTTCTGCTTGGAATTGTTGCATTCCATGTTTACATAAAAACACTAAAAGCTTTAGTGATTATATTTATGCTATGATACATGATGCTTAAATTTCTAGTGTGGGGGTCTTTTTAGATAAAATGAAAATTAAAAAAATAACCTTAATATAGAAAAAAAGGTATTCCCAAATACAGAAAATAGGTCATACTTTGTTGTGTGCGATTAAATTCAGGGGGGGAGCCCAAATAGATGGCAGAGCAGCAGACACCTCACAGCCCCGGAATAGCTGCATCTCAGTGGGAGTCCCTCCTTCAAGGCAGACAGTATAATTAGCACTGTCAAAGGCGATCCCTGAACAAATGGCACAGTACCCCCTGATCCACGGGGTGAACACGGTCGCAAAGAAGAGGACAAAGTGGCATATTTACTGGGATGCTACTTATGTGGTGTTTAAAGTGAACAGACAATTAAATAGGACAGCGCTTGCTGATGTCACTGATAGGTAGGTGGGGTGAGACTTGTGCCACTGAAGTTATTCAAACAGTTATTCTTCCCACACTCTAGCATGCAGGCCTAGAGGACTAGAAAAGAGGGAGAAAAAAGAAGTGGAGCTACAGGCATTCTGTGGGTAACCCATCATAGGCAGCTGATACCTTGCTGTAAGAAACAGAGTGTCTACATGAGTGGGGGTCCCATAGCCATCATTACTGTACTGCTCAGGGGCTCACTGAACCATGGAAAGCTAGGATAGTTGATAGCTCCAGAGGATTCTCCATAATGGAACAAATGGCCCTGGAGATATGCTTAATTGTCTTTTATAGGTAGACATGTTAGAATTATGCACTGAAATATAATTTAAAGGCTACAACTTTGATGAGCCTCTGGGGAAAGAAAATAAGCTACAGATACGTATGCCGCTGCCTTATACACTTTTCACTGGGGCAGCACATTTTCAGCACACGCACACACCGTGGCACCTCCAGTGAGATGACAGCAAGTTGGCAGGCCCTGCAGCTGGAGGCTTCTCTCTCTTTCTCTCTTCTATCCATCCCTCCATCCTCGCAGGATTCCCTCTGTAATATTACACACTTCAATGTTCAAGCTGCCACTTTCCAGAAAAGCTATCAGAGCTGCTGTGGGATCAGACCAGGACTGCAACAGCAGAAATGCGTGAACCACACAGGCAGGGCTAGATGTTGTTGCGGTGTGGAGGTGTTTGTTTCCAACACTGCTGGAAATGCTACGAACCATCCAATGACAAGTTAATCCGCTGCGGTTGTACCTACGCCAGGGCTGAGCATATTAATGCTACTCCGGGATATGTTCTGCTTGTGTGATTCATAGGTAAAGAAAGTGGGGATCTACTGTTTTGATGAATCAGGATGAGTCACCACATATGTATAGAGAGGCATTCTAAAACTGAGCCAATATCCTGTTGCACGAAAGGAAACTTTACTATCAGGCCACAGAGGAGTCAGACGGTCAAATCAGAGTCTCAATAGATAGCAAAACAGTGCCAGCCACCCTTCAGTGTAAAATCCACCTCTTTTGCCAAATGTAATTCAGTACATGATGTAACTCCCCCCCCCCCCCCCCCCACCTGCACACACACACACACACACACACACACACACACACACACACACACAGTAACCAAGGCATGAAAGGGGAAAACCAAAAAGAAAACACAGAGTGCTTCTTATGCAAAGCGACTCAAACAAAGGCCTCTTTGACCTCCCAACATCTGGTGTCCATTCAGCCTGTGTGGCGTGCATCAAGTTACCCAACATTATGGTGAGACAGCCAGTCACGCCTGTCGCAAAGAACAGCCTCTTCTGCCCATGCTCAGTCATGACAAGGCTTTGACATCACTGTCAGACTAAGAGTGACTAAAGCTGACAATCTCCCTTTACCTCCGGAGAAAGAGAAATAGGAAAAACATGCCGCTGTTGGGGAGTAAGGGAGGATGAGGGGAGACAGTGAAAGGGGAGGAAAGGCAGAAAAAGCCTGGATGAATCACCCAGCACGCACCGCAGCGGCTGAGGTAGCCGTGTCTTGGAGTACATGAGTCATGTTCATCATGCAGCAGCACTGGGCAGGGATTGCACAACTTTCTCTCCATTAGGAATGTTGCAAATATTTACCCTTTGATGGGAAAAAACAATAGCTCTGATCCTTCTAAAGAGCTCCCAGTGATAGTGCCACACATCCCTCACACTGAAGTCACTGGCACCTGCTGAGAGGATGGATGGAACACCAGTCAGCCTGCTGCAGCTCTCAGGCACAACCCACCCCAAAACAAAACAAAACAAAAAAACATTTGACACCTAAACTGCAATCGGATATTTATGCTGCATTCTAATACAATAGTAAAAACCATGCAGCACCAAAAGTGTGTGCAGCTCTTCATTGAAGAAAAAGATAAACCCCAAGAAAATCAACAGGATGGAAACATTTAAGGCCCACATTTATAACCCTCTCTCTTAAAAATCCAAACGGGTTCAAAGCCATTTTTTTAATTAACAGTCCATCAGTAGAGTGTGTTTCTTTATAACAGGTCAAGACGAGTGGGGGTAATATCCCACCATAAACGAGATTTATGGCTCAGGCGGTGATAGTTTTAGAGCCATGATGGCGGAAATACTCCGGTCCACCTTAAAAAAAAAAAGAAAAAAAAAGCTAAAACCCTACAGTGGACAGCGCCGTGGTGCTGAAACAGCTCCGAGCGACATCTGTACACAAGAGGAGCGGGAGGGGGGGTACTTTAACGTTGAAATCACACACACACACACACACACACACACACACACACACACACACACACACACACACACACACCAGCGTGCGCCATTGCCACAAAGGACACCTTAAATGATCTTTCCAGTGTCATATTGTGTAATCTCGATGACGTTCGTGGGGAAAGGTTAAGCTATTTGGCGTGCTTTTTACGTGAAAATGGCGGGCGCCGCTGCTAAAACCCAACCCATTACAGCTATAGCCACAGCCACAACAAAGTGGTAGGAAAGCGCCTGAAATTCATGTTGCACTACAGCACTGATGCCAAGCTGGTAGAATAATATAGGAAAGGCTCTAAAAGGGGGGGAGTCAAGAAGCGTCAGCCAGGCAAAGGGGACCTTGTAATAATCACTCCGGTAGCCTACTATCCGCTAGTGGTCGACAGCAAAAAGTTCTAGCTTGGAAGTCAAGAGTCAACACGGCCACCAGTATCTCAGAGATATGTACACACGCTGTGTCTAATGACAATCCACCAACACACAAGGTTTATTCACCAAACAGCACCGACACCGCCTGTTAACACCCTCTCTTTCTCTCCGCTTACTTTAGCATAGACTGCTCCTTCGCTTCCTCCTTCTTCTGTCGGTCCATGACGCCGAGGATGATCTTCCTCTCCTCCTCGGTGAGGTGGCTGAGGTCCGGCATCTCCGGCATGGCGCCGGCCGCTGAGGGAGTAGCAGCAGCAGGGCCAGGGCCGCCCCGGGGCCCGTGTGGAGCAGACATCTTTTACACACAGTGGCTAAAAAACGAGAAAGTCACCGTCAACCAGCAGCATCGTGGCCGCTATTATTTATTTATTTACCGTTCTTTTCTTAGTGTTAAAGCCGCTAAATGTTCGGTTTGGTTTGGTGTGGTTTGCAGAAGGCACCGCGGCTTACCGACAGCATGACATCTTGGTTAGCGGTATCATGAACATTATTATCATTATTATTATTATTACTGTTGTTATCATTATTATTATTATTACAGCGTGCTGTGCGAATAGGCGTCAAAATAGGAACTACAGGCTTCATCCCCAGCTAGTGCAATGCTCGCGGTGAACTTATCAAATACGCTGCAGCTGACCGAGCTGGGAATATTCAAGCCAATTTTACACGCCAGCATTTGAGAGCGAGTTAAAGATTAGAAAGAAGCAGATGCCCTTAAAAGAAACAAGAGTGCACAGGCTGTAGGCTACAACCTTCAGGTATTCCAACCACAAGCTTCCATCCATCCAGGGATTAAAAAAGTAGAAAAATAAACAGGTTTAGGAAGAAGAAAAAAAGAAAAAGAATGACAGCTCTTGCCTTTTATTTTGCAGTCATGTTAAATCCTGTCTAACCCATCGTTGCCATCCCTTAGAGGGGTTTCACTCGCATGTTGGAATAAAAGATGCCCGGTCCGTCCTTATTTGTCTGCCTCTGGGGTCCTTAACCCTCCTCCGTCACTCTGCTTAGCTCGCCTTCCTCCAGGTTAGTAATTCTTGGAGATTTCTTTAATGCACAAAAATGGATGCAATGAGAGAGGGGGGGAGTACTGTGTATGAGTGTGTGTGTGAGAGAGTGTGTGTGTGTGTGTGAGAGAGAGAGAGAGGTGGAAGAAGAGGCGGAGCAATGGAAACACGTAGAAGAATAAAGCCGAGAGGACGCGCTGGATGTTCATTGACAGCAGGATGACAGCGGCCGCTAAAACGCGGAGTGGAAGAGCGGCGCGCAGCTGGAGCACCGCTGGAAACGGGATGAGCATCATCATGCATATTTCATAACCAGATGATGAGCGCCGTGAGAGTGTGGGTGGGGGTGTAAAGTGGGAAGGTGAATGGGGAAAATGACCTGCGACGATGATCGTAACCGCTGCAGGTGTGGCAGCGGCGGTTCTGCTTTCATGCACCATTTGCGGCACACGCCGGCTTTGATGCCAGATCACGTGAGAGATTCTGAGGGACACGCGCAAGAAAACTGAGGCAGAGCGGCTACACAAGGCTGGTGCACTGCACAGTGGAAACAGGAATATTAATATCAACATTATAGCTGCTGGTTCCATGTATGCTAAATAGACACCTTTAGGGATTTAAAGGAGTTCGTTTCAAGTGTTTTGTGACGTGAGCCATTTCGAATAAAAGTTGGTTGCAGGCATATTTTTAAATGACATTAAACTCATTATACGATCAAAGCAGTTCCACAAACCTCTATCTAGGAGTGTCTGTACCACCACTCCCTGCAAGGCCTTTCTTATCTGGGTGACTTTTATCCTATTGGACATTTCTCAGGTCTGACCCCACAACTATACATTCCTCTTCCTGACCTCTATCACTGTTCCAAAGACAGTCTCCCTCTACCACTTGTTTGTAGGATTTGAAGGACAACATTAAGAGGACAGAGGCTCTACCTAATAAGGGCTCTAAAGTCAATTACCACAAGCGGCTTGATCTGCCATAATAAGCCAAAATAAGAGTGAACTTCTTGAGTTGGATTTGTGAATGACTGAGCTCATAGATTCTTCCAAAGTACAAATAATGACGTTTATTATTATAAATACACATCAAAAAAAAAAACCTGTGTGGATCCATTTGCATATTACATTGAACAGCTCAGAAGCTGATTTGTGGAATTCCAAACATGAAAAAAATACTTCCTTGCACTTTTTTGGTTGTAAGAATTTTGTATTAAACCCGAGGATTTAATCTGCCCAGTTAAAAGCCTTAAATGGAAAGAAATCTACCACTTATTTATGATTTAGGCTTTAAAAGAAATATTCACGGGATCAATTTACAGTTGCAATTTTTTGAGACTTATGGAAATCCATCAATTTCATTTTGAAGACAACATCCAAAGGTAGGTAGTTACCTATATTATGTGGGCTACATTGGTCGGAAATGGACAGAATTCAGAGTAAATATCTTTGTTTTGTGACTTTGTGATGAAAGCCATCTCTGGTAGTCTGAAAATGAAATTAACACATTTTGTTACATTTTATTCACAGAAAATGACGCATCCATTTATCATGCATCACGCTGAACATCAGTGGTTCCAAGCATGATGCATCTTAACTTTTTATAATTGTCAAGGTGGCTCCTGGGTTGAGAAACGCAAACTTGCACAAAGTAAAGTGTGAAACAGAACCAAACCTAACCGAGTATACTTGGTCTGAATGCATTTTATAGTCTGTGTCCTTTTCCTTTCCACAACAGTCAAGTTCAATCTTCTTCAGAAATCTGAAAAAATATCCATATAGATGAAATCTCAGTCTCTAGTTCTTCTCTCCTTCAGCTTTGGCCTACTTCACCACAGTGACGACATGCTTCTCCTTCTCAGACACCACGGGAACGCTTCCTGGTTTGCTGTGTTTGCGAACATTCCTCTCCCTGAAAAATAACACAAGGAATCATGAATGTGAAATGAAGCTTTCTGGTGAGAATATTCAAGGAAGGATGGAGGGACGGGGAAGGGAGAGAACAGCAAACAGTGAGGATGGTGACTGAATATGAGACTGTTGACCTAACACCTACGTCACAGACAACACTGATGCACTCTGAAAATAATGCATAAAGGACAGATAGTTAATCATTCACAGTTCAAACACATGTCTGACGTATCATAATACTCCTGGTAATTAAGGGGGGAAAAAAAGAAGCTATGAATCACTGGACGGCAGTGCAAACTAGGACAATCAATCCAGCATATAAATGAGTATTTAATGCCAACTGAGACCATGTCATAGAGGGCAGTCCCATCTGTGGTATTTTCCATCAGGCTGGTGTGACTGCTTTAGGTCAGACATTTCCTGACATCATGGATAAAGAGTGACTTTAATGTGGCTCCTATAACAAAATCAGTTTCTGTGTTATGTAGAAAATGAACGCGTACTTTCTACGACGAGCCTCCTTCATAACCCTCAGCTCCTTGGTCTGGTGGTAGATGGTCTTTGGTAGATGTCGGTGGCGAGCGATGCGCCTGATTTGTGGGTGGTGCTGGAACTTCTCTTTTAGTTTCTGACTGTAGTTGGCAGCCTCTCTCTCCCTGGGGGCCAGCTATATCACACCAGAGAGGAAGAAGTTATTACATAAAACAAATTTTAAAAACGATGGAAAAATTAAGAGAGGAGATGAGTGAGAGATCAAAGAAGACATCAAAGAAGGCAAAGAGAGAAGACGACAATTAGGAGAAAATGTATACTGGGGTCATTGTTGACCCTGGAAGCCAAATTCCGCAAGTTAAATTTGGTTGCCCTTCTGCAGCTTTCACACTGCGTGACCACCAGCAGCTCAGGTCTGCTTCGTTGTCATGGAGCTATAAAACAATCCATCCTCAGACCAGTCAAAAGACTTCCTATTTCCGTTTGATTTAAAACATGGCGTTCAAGTTATTGCAGAACTGGGCCCTGTACTATGAAGCAAGCCCAGCATATCCAGGGTAGGGCTGTTTGATATAACGATATATATCGGATAACGATATAAAAACATCCATCGTTTCATTTTACGCTATCGTTTGTTTCGTGGTGTCGCAAAATAAACTGTTCACGGCAATATTTTTTCATCGTTTTAATGGTCACTGTAGTGGCTATATTAATTTCTTAAAGTTCTCTCTTTCTCTTATATTTAATATAACCACACTATGGACAGACAAGCGCCTGTTTCTATGCGTTGTCGCTAGCAGCAACGACGGTAAAACCATCGCGTGTCCACTTGTTTATTTTCCACATAAACCTTTCACAATAAAGCTCATGATCCTGTTGAGACTTCTCAAAATAAACTGAATCACGTGAAAAGGTATGCAGAGTATTTACAGATGAGAAGCAAAAAAGAGCCGCCAGGTGCTAAAAAAATAAACCTTAAACGTTAGAACAGGCGCTTGTCCGCAGCACGCCGTGTAATAAATACTCAAAGAAATGGCGGCCGTTACAACTTATGTCTAAAAATGTATGGTTTAATGCATCGGTTAAAACACTTGACTCCAGGTACACGACGCCCAGCTTGAAACACTTCAGCTGCCCGAGATTCACAGAATTTACAGAAAATGTTAAATTTTTGTGATTTATATCGTCATTGGGACGATAGATGTTTTATATCGGGATATGAGATTTTGGTCATATCGCACAGCCCTAATCCAGGGTATATTTCTATTATCTGGATCCACTTACCCCAACGTCGGCAATCAGGATAAGTAACACACACACGCACGCACACGCACACAAACCCTTGTTCTCATCTAACTCTGAGAAAGAAAGTAAATATAATTACATAAATATCTCCTCTGAGACAGTCATGATGTGCAATTAAATCCAGGTTTTTTTCAGTGAATACTGGTGGTGACTTCTTTCAGCCACAAACAGGAACGTGCTCAGTGGACTTGTTAAATTGCTATTCTAACAGTGCTTGTTTAGAGCTGCAGTTACGGTATGTTGTCTAATGTTATAAAATGTTGGACAATACACTAAGCAGTAACTTCTTTTTGACAACATGTTCACTCAAAACTGAATCAATGTCTGTTAAAAAGTTTAAAAAAAAAAAAAAAAAAGCCGGTGGCTCATAAAAACCACTGGCTAGCTGAGCATGTACTGGCTGGAGCTGCTCCCTTAAAAGGCTTTTATTCTAATTAAAAGCAATGATTTGTCTCAGATTCAATTTGCTAGAGAAGAGCTGTCAGATGCTGATCCTGTTGTACTAGACTAATTCCCCTGGATACAAATACTAAACACTGATTGTATAATCAACAGGAAATTCAAAATATGAGACAGTACACAATTATTCATTTCATAGGTTTTGGTTTGGAGGGATCATACATACCGGTAGCAAGGCTCTTATGAGCCAAACCAAAGTTTCTAACCGGTTACAGTGTGGTGTGAAAACAAAGCATGACACGCTACAGTTGGGGAAGTGGGGGGTATGACGCTTGAGATGAGCGAGTGTAACATAGGGACAGCTGCTCCCAGAGAAAACCTGCACAGGGACAGTGTGACAGTGACTGTTGGCAAAACAGATGAATCTATTTAGTCATTTAGTCATCCTGTCAACCCAAAGTCGAGGGGCCTGCACTACATGGTGTCAGTATTAACTGTAATCCTGCTGAGGCTCTGAAAACTTAAGCTATACACACCCAACCCTCTGCAGAAACCGCCACCACAATAAACCTTCCACTGCTATTAAAACTAAACTCACACACACGCCCATTCAGCTATCTTAGTGAGGACCTTTATTGAAATAATGGTTTCCCTAGCCCCTTACCCTAACCCAGACCTTCCCAAAGTGTGGGGCCCGCCCCCTGGGGGGGCAAAGCCATTGCAAGGGGGGTGCGGAATGAAAAGGAGAGAAAAAAACGCTTGGACACTGCTAGCACGGGGCGCCCACAGAAACGCAAAGCAGGAGATGAAGCATAGCTGAATATGTTTCCAAACCAACTTCATTCTAAGCCAAAGACTAGAAAATATGGTGAAGCATATCTTCCCTTTGGCTTCACCTGCACAAGTGCCAAGGTAGGTCTCCCCTGCAGAATTGGTTTTCCCTGCATCGAGAGAAGCGCTGGGCTGTTCAAATCACGGACAAACAATATCCCACAGTTGTTTATGTTTTTAAACCCGTTTTGCACAGAGAGGCATTGCTTAAAAAATGTATTGATAGCAATGAAAAAAACCAAAAAAAACTGCACGTAAAATAATCACATCGTGACGCCTCTGCCTTTGTAAATGGAGGGACAGTAACTGTGTTTGTAAATGTAAGCGTGTAAAACCTGAAGATAGTCAGATTAACAGTATTTTGTCTCTACCTGCCATTCTACAATTCATCTCATGTAAACAATAACGTGGCGCACAGCGTGACGTGAAAAAGGCACATACCTTTGACGTTGCGTGACCAACTCTGTATTCCTCGTCCACACGTAAACGCAAAAAAGGAGTTTGAAAAAAATCTCAGTTTTCGGTGATTCGTAACGTCGTTTACGTGTGGACGAAACAGCTGCGTTTTCAAAAATACCCGTGTAGGTGTGGACGTAGCGTAAAAGAGTTAGTATTTTATTACTACCTGTAATTTATTGCAGATTACTTGTATTTGCTTAATTGCTTACTAAATGTTTGAGGTGTGAAATAAACCGCAATGGAGCAAAATATGGGTGTGTGTGGTTGGAGGATGTGTTTGTGCGTGGGCGTGCGTGCGTGCACGTGCGAGGGGGGGGGCCAACATTTTTCTTGTAAAACAAGGGGGGCCCAGCAAAAAAAGTTTGGGAACCACTGCCCTAACCATTAAAAATGAATTCACACCCCACTTAATCTTTTCTTTTTTAAATTTGTTTTTAACCTTACACTAGACTATAATTTACAAAATGAGCCACGTTTTGTAGCAAGTCCTAAAACTGTCAGCTGACTCATTTGGAAAGTGTTTAGTGAGACCGCTGCTTCTCATAACTTAAGCGGGATCACTTTCCCCACAGACTTCTATACAACTGGATTTCCTTTTGCAACCACCTAAGCTGGCCTCCTACTGGTGTCTAGAGAGAATGCACATCCAGACTGCCAAAGAGGCTTATAACCAAATTGAGAGTTTCATTATGTCCGTGCTTTCATTGTGAGGTAAAAGTAAAAAAGAAAAAAACTAGCAATGTGAGAAATATTCCACTACGAAACAGCTCTACACTTTGACTCTATGAGTCAACCGTCACACACAGATCCAGACTAGTCACTGAATATAACGTTTTGTCGTCTTCTTGGGACACCTACTTCACAGCCTGTCTCCCTGACATGCCCGGTTATATGGAACTTGGCCTTCAACTTGGAAATGGTATTAGGGCTCACTCTAGTAATTCTGAAACTTGGTTTTGTAGAACATCAGCTTGAAGTTGCTCTATGGCACAGATCGAGATCAGTCACATGTGGCATGCTTGGAACACACACCAAGTGACGGCTGTAGCAGGGTCCTTGCTCACAGTTGCTGCTAATCAGGGACTTGACCGTCATCACCAACCAGCTCAACCAACTGATGCCTTTTTCCTTACAAACGTGTAACTATTAAGAGGAGAAACTTTCCAACAGTATAAGCTTTATTACCAAGATGCACAGTTACAACAAAGAAGTCATCGACCAAATGCAAATTTTCTTACTTTTTGTGCAAAGTTTATACATTTTTAGCAGTCTGTGTTACCTTCAATCCAAACTCCACAGACAGGCTGTGGATACCTGTGTGTATTTGCTTTTGTTCCGTCGGTGTTACCCCAAACCATTTTTAATGTTTCCGACTTATCCATGTGTAACTTCAGTCAGCGTGTATTGTGCTCTGTTCTCTTTTGGTAGTTACACTGTGGCTTAAAGTCTACAGTGTACACACCAACAGCTGTTGCTGCTTTGCCGCTTTCCCTCTTGTCTGACTTATGTTTTATCAAATTCTCCATGTTTCCTAATATCTGCTATCAACTGATTAAGTAGAAGGTTATAACAAGATGCAAAAGACTGAAAGCAAAACCCAACTCATAACAAAGCTACAACGCCTTGTTTCAGACTGTAAACGCCTTAAAAAACATAAAAACTAAATCACAAGCACTATATTTTCATGTTATTGACTCAAAAAGTAACAAAGCATGTGAGCATCAATAATTCAGTTGCGTTGACTCTTAACATCTTTTAGGTCTTGGTCTGAAATACAAAGGGTTAAGCTAGAACTGGAGTAATGTGCAGCATCAGATAGAGAACTCCCCGTCAGTGCAGCGTGCTGTACTGATGGTGAAACAGACAAAGCCTTGAGTCGGCGTTTCAGCATTTCCTGATAATTAAAGACCATCTGAGTACAACTTGAATGTTAATGCTTCATTATTTTCAGAGTGGCCCCCCGCTTTAAGTGATTGGCCGATTTTAAACTGCTGATAGGAGCAGCCCTTGTCTGATCTCTTTAAGTGCAAAGCTTGCAAATAAATCTCCCCTTACACAGTTACAGTAGAACAAGTGCCAAAAGCAGGCCAGTTTTCCACTCGGAGCCTGCATTAAGAGAATAGGCGAGAGTGAATCCGATTAGTAATGAAAGATGGCTGCTGGAGATGGCACGAGAGAGGCAGCTGATCTTCGTGAGTCAGCCACGACCAGGATTGACAATAGCACAATATAAATGCTGATTTCTGCCATTAAAACCTACATAAAAAAAATTATTGCATTAACGCTCTCTAACAAAGACAGCTGGAGTGGAAATTTGGGAGAATGCTTTGTCGATGATTTGTTAAATAACTGCACAAGCACTGAGTTTTTTTGCCCCCCCCCAGGAGCCCCTGTGCCAACCGGTACATTGTACTTATTGAGAGAGTGACTCTACCCTAAGTCAGCATCCATCAGGGCACTTGGCAACAGTAGTGCCGTAGCTCCTGGCACAGTCACCCACTCTTACACTGCTGAAGGTGGGCGCAGAGCCACAGCGGTGTCGAAGAATCCAGCTAACTCATAAAACAAGTAATAAAGTGAAGGAGAAAGATATAGTGTGTTTGACAGCTGAGGAAAATACAGCTGCCGACTGGCAGGTAGACATCGTGATGAGGAATTACCTGAAAAGTTGCCAAGAAGCAGCAAGTTGCCTTTGATATGAAATCAGTAGGAATAATGGAGAGAAGACGAGGGCAGACTCACCACTCCTAGTTTCTCGGCTGCGTTGGCTTTCCACAGTCGGATATTCATCTCGTCTGAGCCGCTCAGGATGTACTTGTTGTCTGCAGACCACTTTATACAGATGACGTGTTGCATGCGTTTGGTGTGGTACACCTCCCTAAATTTTAATTTTTAAAAGATTGCAAGGGAAACAACAGGAAGCCAGTAATTACTGTACACTGTACACCTAGAGACACTCTTCAAACCACTGATGAAGTACATTTTATAAGCCAGCCCTCACCAAAACAACTCTTGTATTATGACAGAAGAGGGCTTACAGAAATGTGGTTACACAGCTCAGGTTTGTTGTTGTGGAGCTAGAGGTTTTTTGTGTTTATTTGTTTGTTTTTAAACAGCACCAGGTAATAAACAGGTATCATGATAATGTTTAATATCTGCTTTCTGATTACATAACAGAATTGAGCCTATAAGTAGAGTAATTAGTAACACTTGTGCTCTATCTGCTTTGATCTCACAAAAAAAGGGGGAAAGTGATGCAAAAATACTATATTTCTACTTGCTGCCTACTTACTAATTGCCACGTAAGCCCTCACCAGCCCATGCTGTGATGCTGTCCGGCTGGCAGCTAATGTAACACTACTACGGCTATTTGTTCTGGAGCTTGACAACAGTACAAACAATACAGCATGTACTATTAAGTCACATAGAAACCAAACAACGGGTTTGTTTTTTTGTGGTTCATTATCAACCAGCAGCCATAATCTGCTACTGTGTTCAACACATGGCCTTTTTCACAGGGTGTGTTTGGAGCATTTTGACATTATCCTAGTAGAAAATTCACAGCTGTTATTATTACACTTGCAATTGATTTAAGTTAATGTTTAACAGATATAATAAATAATATACTCAATATTTAATCAATTCAAGCCATCAGCAAAAACACATTGATTTATTGCTGTTCCTTTTCAAAGACATTCTTCAGCTAAAGCCTTAATAGATCATTAAAGATTAAAATATGAGCCAATTAACATTAGCTGTGTAACAGTTCTAAAACAGACTTAAATTGAGATACGAAGATTGTATAATGTGCAATATGAGTATTGTATTATGATGTTCATAAATTATATCATGGCAGAGAGGAAGAGCCAGTAATTGCTTCATTACTGTAGCACTACCAGCTAGTAGCTTCTGGTATGTTAGCTAGCTTTGTGTAAATATACACAGCTTATCTGAGCTGTTATCCTCATCTTCTCCTGATTTTTGCTAAATAAAGCGAATATTTCTTTGTTGCTGTTCAAACAATGTGTTTAAATGTAAAGGAAGAAGTGACACTGAAAACCTTTTTTAATAAAATGTATAACTGCATGCTAATTAGCCAGAAGCTAACGTTATTTTGCTAAATAGCAAACGGTCAGTAGTTAGCACTACAGACATTACGCGAGAGAGAACTGGGAAGTCAAACCAATGCTGAATTCTGAAATGCTAATAATTGTTTAAATTAAACTTCATTTAAATGAGGCTTCAAAAAAAAAAAAAAAATCCTGACAGAGTGTTCATAAATGCTTCAACATGGTTTCCATGTGGCGAGTCCTCCTACAGGTACCCGATTAAAGCCATAGACAATATAAAAGGTGGATACAGCTTCTGGTTCTGAAAAGTGAAGCCATCAGGGTCCATTAGCAGTGGTTGCTTAAACACAGGCAGTCTTATGGAAGGGAAAAGGGACCACCCACTTTTTAAAATGCTCCAAATTCCCCATCCTTTTTCTCCTGTCTTATCAGAAAATCCTTATATACAGAGTTTTGACCCTGGAACCAAACTAACTATCTACAAAAGTGAATAACAAACATTAAAATGTCCTTCACCTTTCTTATAAAATTTAATCCTTTTCCTTTTTGTAGTGTTTATATGGTTAAAAACAGTGATGAATAATAATATTTTTGAATATATTTTGCAGTTTGTGTTGTGTATATAAAGTAATGCAAAGCCCAGTTATAGATCTAGTGCAGTGTTCCTGACCTGACATTCAGTTTTAATCAGACAGACTTGTGGTTGCAACAGGAGCACATACCGTCATTTCAATACTCATTTTACGTCTGCTTTGGATTATTACAATGTTGTGGCTCATAATCAAAAGCCCTATTGAGAATATGAATGGGATTTTTACTTCCTAAACCTCAGTGTTGAGGTTCATAGAAGTCTATGCAAAATCATCGCTCCGACTTTACCTTGGAAAACACTGAGTTTACGCGCTCAGTCACTCGTTTTGGATAATACTGCATAAAACATTAAGTGACTTTTGTAAATTTTGGTCACCAACCAATATGCTCATTGGCTGACACATTTTGATTGACAAAATGGCCTAAAACACCGAAGAGAGCGAAGGTGAAAACATTCATCAATACAGAGCTTCACAAACCAGAAGGCAACATCACGGTTGCTACATCCATTTTTTAGTTGGTCTATAATCAGGCATGGCAGTCTGGTGAGAGCTGCAGTGTTTAAAAGTCATGAAAGTAAAGAATGAAAGGAAATAACATCAGAAGAATTACATATTTTTTTTAAGTTATTCCCACTCAAAGGGGGTCAAAAACAAAGCTATGAACCAAACCAAAGGATTTATGCTATAATTTAATTGCACCACAAATTATACAGCATAGTCAGCAACAGTACAATTTTTCCTAACACTTTGCTGGCACCATAAAGTTTGATCAGCATTACTGACCTGCTGTGTCCACCGTCCTTGGCGAAGATTCGGATGGTCTTGTCAAAGCTAGCAGACACAAACTCCTTCCCCGTGGGAGCATAGTCAACATCTAGCACAGCAGACACATGGTCCATGTGTACCGTGATGGGCTTGGCCAGGTACCTCATGTCATATGTGTAGAGGCTGGTGAAAAGGAAAAAAACAAAAAAACAGTTTCTATGAGCTGGGGAAAAAAAGAAAAGAAAAGGACCAGCTAAAATATGATTAAATCAGAGTTTCTTTCCTAGACTCACTTGTAGTCCTCATTTGCACATGTGAAGTAATAGGCTTCCATGGGGTTCCAGCTTAGCGTGTTGCTCCTCATTGTCATGATGACCTTAAGAAGAAAGTAAGAGCAAAAAGTAGCTGATTATCATGCCGCATCCATGTAAATTAACAGGGAGATAAACAGATGCATTCCTGCACAAACTGTAAGGGAAGATTTACCTTTTTAAGTGGTGTAGATTCCCTCATGTCGTAGAGCACTATACTCCTGTCAGAGGCACAGCTTGCAAGAAGTTCAGTCTGTGGAGAGGATAACCCTTGACTTTATTTATCAGCACATGTGTTGGCTTTAAGTCGCAATAAACACCTGTGAGCTTATACGTCCAAGCAACCTTTTTCGTCACATGACTGGAGGGCGGGGCCCATGTATGTGAGATGTAGCACGTGGTATCTTACCTCCACAGGGTTAAAGTGCACAGAGCTGAAGCTGTCTACACCCCAGGTGAAAGAGCGGATCGGGCTGCTCCTCTGCTCATCCCAGATGTCCACCTGCTGGCCGCACGTTGCAAATACAGGATCGTTCTGATGATGATCCAGACCTGTGTACACAGTCTACAAGGGACATTTTTTTTCATTCATACTTCACTGATACATGAATATGCAATTCTATGCGATGAAACAGCAAAATTATTACAGCATACTTTGCCCAGGATGGTGTTAATTGGCTCCTCTTCTTCTCCGTAGCCTGGTGATTCCATCTTCCATTGTTTGATTGTTTTGTCGTCACCGACCTGTTGCAGAAAAAGAAATCATGTTAGATGTCAGCTAATATGAAGTCAAACAATTCGGAAAAGTCTTCAAAAAGATGATCAGTTACCGTAAAGAAAGAGGTCCCACAGTAACGCACAACCATTCCCCGCACAAAACCTTCATGTGCCTGAAGCGTCCGAACGCACTCGTGTTTGGACAGATTCCACACCTTCACCTGAAGATCAAATCCAAAAGGAGAGTCCTGTCAGTTTGCAAGAATGGCTGAGATAAAAGGAAATGCATCTCTACATACCTCCCCATCACAGGAGCCTGACAGCAGGGTGGAGAGGCTCTTTGCGTGCTTGGCCATACAGTTCACCCCATCTCTGTGACCATCCAGCGAGGCCACGAAAGGCTTGGCAAACACACGCTCCAGCTTGGTGGCGTTCAGAGCTCGAGTGTACTCCCTGCTCACCTCAAACGGATGAAGGGACGGGTCATAGTTTCTGGGGACTAAAAATACACAGCAGTCACTTCTTTATGTGCTCAAAGAAAAGAGCATTTCCATTAATTAAAAAAAAAAAATCCAAGCGTGCAGGTATGTTGCTGCTAACCAAGTCAAGTAACACAGACTGTTTAGGCTCCATAATAAGGAGTTTAGAAATGTGTGAAGCAAAATTTGTAATTCCGAACGTGCTAAATGCAAAGACAGCTTTGCAAAATTAGATTAAAAGCATGACTGTTGTGTCAATAGCTTTAATCAGATGCTAACACTGTAGCTCTTTCGTATGTATGCTGTTAGCTATTTAGCCGAAGAGTTTCACTTACCGCGCTGAATATCCAGTTTGGTCTCCCGGACATAATCATCCGGATTCCTTGCGATGACTTTAACTTTCATTTGGTAGCGGAGGGGCACACGCTTACAGAAAGGGAAAATTATAGCAACAAAAATATTAGCAAGTAGTGAACACACCAGCCATGTGTCGATAGTGAACAGAGTCGGCGATCTCGCGTTGCATTGTGGGATGCCCGGTCCTCCTGGTTGCATCACTCACAAGTAAAGAAACGAGTACTAAAGTTACAACATTTAGAAAGAGAAGGACCGGAAATAGTTTTTTCTTTTGTTTGTTTTCAGCTAAATCAAGGAAAACCAACGCCAACCTTCTGAGAAAGGTTCACGGAGACATCAAGCGACCTTTACCGAAGACACTTGAGAATAAGATATAATAATTAAGGGCAATATTACAAAATTATGAATAAATAATAGATATAGAAAAGCCTGTAAAAGCGCTACTTAAATCATTATTTGAATAACCAAACTGATTATATGTAATTTATGTGGAAAACAGTTTTAATATAGTTAAGTTTTATCAAAAATGTCTCCGAACCATCATACAAAATATGTCGACGTAACTAATCCTAACTTTTGTATTAGTAAAATAAATAAATGAATGAATACAGCATATTTCATGTGTGAATTATTTTTGAAGTATTTAACCGGAAGTACTATTTCAACAACGGGAACTTGTCATTACTTAATAATAACAGCAAGGTCGAGCACTGGGTCTGCGACTTGACTCTTGGAGAGTGCGTTACACCTGTGAGGTACCTCCGGATGTCAGAAACGTGGTGCGTCATTAGCACAGGAGAGATATGAGGACGCTGTTCCGTCCTCGTACTGTATGGAAACTGCAGCAGAGTAAGCGAGGGGTCGCCTCAGTTTTATAGAGAGTTACATTTTGACACGCTGCGTGCTTGCGGTGTTGTAAACACTGCTATCTGGTAGGATCTAGCTAGGTAGCTAAGTTGCCCATGAGCATGAGCTCCGCTCCAAATCACGGTCCCGTTTCAGAGACAGGACTGCCCGGCAAACCCGTGTCCGCTGTCTCGTTCGGCGGACGACTACAGAAGGTCTTTAGCCATGTGAAGGTAGAAAACCTGATCGCGGGACTCAGCGGGGGAGTGGTGTCAACTCTGGTGCTTCATCCTTTGGACCTGGTCAAAATCAGGTTTGCAGGTACGGCATGAAAATATGAACTTTTAAAATCAATTTCCTTAGTGTCTGATGTGTCATGCTGCTATGACTTTACTTGAATCTGCTAAGAAACTACTGCTATGATGTGTTTAATTTGTATCATATGACTTCAAGGTCCGTAATGTCTTTTAAATGCAGTAAGTGATGGACTTGAATTAAGACCGAAGTATAGTGGCATGGTGCACTGCATGAAGAGTGTCTGGCAGCAGGAGGGACTGAGGGGACTCTATCAAGGCGTGACACCCAACGTTTGGGGTGCTGGTGCATCTTGGGGCCTCTACTTCTTCTTGTACGTAAGCTATAAGCTTTAATGAGGACATGAAACGCTACACATGAAAGATAATTTACATCATGGAGCCCTGTTCGCAAAAACTGACGTAGGTGTAACACTTTCTGTGAAGCTAGATCACTTTTGTGCTGTCCCTGGCTGTTACAATGAGTTTTATGTTAAGAAACTGAGGATGTACTGTCCACTTTCACTGTCTGACTCTTTAGCAGTAAGTGGCTGCTTGTTGTTTTGTTAGCTGCACTGAAACTGGAGAATCTAGCTGTTAGCCGTAATGTTCGGGTTTGTACAACACCCTATGAATGAAAAAAGCAGCATGTATGACTTTACAACTGCAAGATGTCTTATTGCCCTTGCCCTGTTCCCTCACAGCTACAACGCAATCAAAGGGTACACAAAGGAAGGTCGTCAGGCTGAACTGAGTGCCACAGAACACCTGGTGTCAGCGGCTGAAGCTGGTTAGTACTACCCGTGTTTGAACGCTGCTGCACTCCCCCACCATATAATCAGCACATGATCAATAACAGCAGCTAGATATGACTGCTACAAGCTGGTAGTAACTGACAGGGAGTTAGTTACTTGTGGTTCAGGGCAGCCTTACATGCTTGTGTGAATGGGGGAAACGAAGGCATTTACAGCCTTCACAAGATTTTCAATGGAAATAAATTGAAGAAGCCGATGACAGGGAGGTTTTATAGCTACCATCAACAGTATAAAAAATGAAACCAAAACAGATGTTTTATTGATTTGATCTTGTGATTTTTTTTTTCTTTTTCTTTTTTTTTCTTTCCCGCCATCAGGCACTTACACCATTCTAATGAGAAGGTTAGAATTATACCTGGGTGGCATTAAAGAGCCTAATGCACAAATGCACTCTGTTGCGCTTCTTGTTCAGTTTGGTGACACGGTGAGCTAATTCCAAACTGTTGTGCACAAACAGCTGGGCATTTGTGTGAGATCTCTAGCACAACTTCAAATAGGTCTTTTTTCCTGTACCACTTTAAAGTCAGGAAGTCCTTGGTCCTGTTCGTCAAGTCATAGATATTGAGTTATAGTAAATGACTCTTCACTGAGGGGCCTGTGTGCTAATCATGGGTCTAACAAAGTAATAGAAGTCACGTGTGTTTCCTAGTGACATTTCCTTTCTTGTCCTTGCCTAGGCATCCTCACGCTCACCCTTACCAATCCAATCTGGGTGACCAAGACCCGGTTGGTGCTGCAGTACAGTGCTGACCGAAATGGCAAGCAGTACAAGGGGATGTTTGATGCTTTGGTTAAGATCTACCGCCATGAAGGAGTGTCTGGACTCTACAAGGTGAGACATGAGTGTGTTAGTGTTCCTTATGATGTAAGATTGCATGGTTAGCAAGTTTAAACATTTGGGAGGGGTGGCTTAAACTGGGAGATTTTTCTACACCTGTTAATGCCAGAATGTTTTAGTAGTCTTTATTACTTCCATATATTTATTCTCAACTTTCCTTCTTTAAAATATTATCCCTGTTGAGTAACACTCACAGACATAATTTCCTCGTCCATGCTCCTTTGTGTCTGCCTCGTCCCAGATGGTGAGATTCAGTGTAACAAGTTGATAACCCTCATTTGTGGCAGCTTTTCTGTCATTTGTTTGGTTCAGCTTAAACATGCATACCCACTCATAAAGAAATCACAGGCATCTCAGCTTTGTTATTGAGATGGCACACTAGCAACAATTCCTTAAAGACCTGACAAAAAAAAGTAGCCCACTGTGGTTTTCAGACTACCTGTTGGTGTCAGAGGAGAGACTGTGCTGTCGCTCTCTTAGATACCAACATGGTGTGTTTGTGTGTGTGGTGGGGATCATTAGGTTTACCACCAAACATTCAGTGGAGATTAGGACTCATATTTCATATTCAGATTTTGGGAGTAAGTACACTCATTGTTAAAGAAAGAAGGCTCGGCCCTGGTGCAGCTTTTGTTGGTTTGCTGAGTGATGTCCTGGCATGTTTTCTTTTTGAATTATTTAGCTTTTTTCATGTTTCTAAGTGGGGGGGACAAATTAATGTGTTCTGAATATCCCATCAGATCTCACTTTTGCTTATTTTGATAGGAATACTGAAGACCTCGTAGGCGCTATTGACTTTAATCACCACTAGAGGGCATCAGCTACCTTTCTAGCTGGAAAAAAACACAACCCATTTATACAGGAGTGGAGGTTTTAAGCAGTATGTCAGCTTCTTCATTAACAATATTGAATTGTAATTTGCTGTCGGAAATGTTATACCTAAAGTTCAAGAGAAAATAGGGCCAAGGGCCCTTAATTTAATTAAGTTCATTTTCATTTATATAACGCTAAATCACAACAACAGTCACTTCAAGGCTCTTAATATTGTAAGGTATAAACCCTACAGTAAAAACCACAACAATCAGATGATCCCCTATAGCAGGGGTCCCCAATCCCAGTCCACGAGGGCCAGTGTCCCCGCAGGTTTTAGATCTCACCCTGGGTCAACACACCTGAATCACATGATTGGTTCATTACCAGGCCTCTGGAGAACTTCAAGACAGTTGAGACGGTAATTTATCCATTTAAATCAGCTGTGATGGATCAAGGACACATCTAAAACCTGCAGGGACACCGGCCCTCGTGGACTGGGATTGGGGACCCCTGCCCTATAGCAACCAGTTGGCGACAGTGGGAAGGAAAAACTCCCCTTAACAGAAACCTCCAGCGGAACCAGGTTCACTAAGGGGAGACAAGACAAAAGACACACTGTGGAAGAGAGCCAGAGATTAATACGAACTAATGATTAAATGCAGAGGGGTGTATAAACACACAGAGAGTAAAGAGATGGGGAGTCACAGATGTGTGGGCTTTTCAGTGGATAAGTCACACTGTGGGAATTTGAGTGTCAAGTCAGACCGACTTACAGAGTATGTCTTTAAAAGGGTTATGTTCCCGGTCTGCTCGGCACGTCTCATGGAGCACTGCAGTTCATGACTTACGAAGAGCTCAAGAGAGACTACAACAAATACAGAAAAGCACATTCAGACGCAAAGCTGGTGAGTCACTAACCATGAGCCACAGACAGGCTGGAAACATTGTTTAATAAAACTCAGCCATAAGGCTTGTAACTTTTGAGTCTAATGAGACAGAGCCCACAGTTGATAACAAGTGACTCATCAGTTTTCCTACACTGCTCTGCTCCCTTCTTCCTCCTTCCATTTATCTGTCTGTGCAAACAGAACCCATTGGAATACATCACAATGGCAGCATTATCCAAAATATTTGCCGTGGCCACAACATACCCATATCAAGTGGTGCGAGCTCGCCTGCAAGACCAGCACAATAGATACAATGGAGTTATTGACGTCGTGAGACGGACATGGAGGTAAGACACCGATCCACTCACAGTGGGACCGAGCGTGCCGGCCCCGTCTCAGGTTCTGAGCACAGTTCGAGTGCCTGTTATGATTGATGCTTAACATTTTCCCACTTGTCTCCTCAGGAATGAAGGTACCCTTGGTTTCTACAAAGGCATCATCCCCAACTTGATCCGCGTCACCCCAGCCTGTTGCATCACCTTCGTGGTTTACGAGAATGTGTCTCACTTTTTTCTCGGGCAAAATAAATGAGGTTTTAAAAGCAGGGCACGGACTGCCCCGAATGCTGCAAACTCGTGCTGACACGTTGGCGCCGTGCGGAGGAGATGCAGGGGAGGACCGTGTTGATCGACGCCGAGCTGTCGTCGTCCAGTACGTGTAAATGTGCTGAAGTGAAAATCACTCATGTGCACTGAAAATAAGTGTTGCCAAATGGAGCAGCAACAGTTTTTTTTCAATACAACTTCCTGACAGTTGGTGAAAAATGGCAGACGCACAATGAAGTTATAGGGAGCATGTCTGTTGCTGTTCACCTTTATGGGGACAATGTTGCTTTAACAGTTTGTTTTTGTTTGTTTTTATTAAATACTGGTAGTGTGAGGGTCTTTTCTAAAGAGGTGGATGAATATTTCATCATGCAGCAGTTTTGTTTACACTTTATGCTTTCTGGCAACAGAGAGATACAGTCTCAACTATAAAACTATGAAAAACTTCATTATAAACATCAAATTCATGATCGGCTCAGGTTCAGATGTTGCAGATGTGTGAAATGATTTGCCTGATGAGTGCTTTTTTTTTCCCTGACGTTTTTGTGTCATTGTATCAGCTGTGCTTTATAAGATTTTATTATAAAATCTAAAATGTGCTTTAAATGCAGTCTCATGCCTGATTCATGTGAATACATTAAATGTTACTTTGTTGTTGCACAGGCAATAAATATGCAGTGTTTCAGAAGTGAGAAGTAACATTTCCTTAAAAAAGAAGTGCTTTATTAACAGTGATAATGCATATAAACAGGTCACAGGAGTACAGAGTTTAAAGGTACTGTCCATGTCTGTTGCTGTACTCTTAACGGCAGCCACAAGCTGAAAAAGCTACAGTACAAAGTTTATTTCCGGTAGACAGAAAAGTACAGTAATCGTAGGCCTGTCGACGGGTGTAGCATTTAAACAAAACTCAAAAACATTCACGTTCCCATCAGTGACGCCTCAGCAAACCACACCTGATCGTTGTGGCGCGTCGGATAACATGCTGTCACGCTACCAAAACTAGGTCCCTCCCATTCGTATTGCTTTATTTTCCTTACTTAGGCAATTCCTCTATGATAATCCTGGATACGGAATTCCAGCCTGTGGATGCGTCTCCTCTTGGATAATCAGCGCAGGTCCCCACCCACACCGCCACATCAACCAGCCCTGCTTTGACACCCTCACACAGCCCCTCAACTGCAGAGAGAGAGACGGAGAGGGAAAAAAAGAGAAGACGGTGCAAATGAATTTCAGGGAACACCCAAACCGAACGCCGAGACAAGTTGTTTTCTGACACAGCGGTGAAAAACTGGGCCTTTCAGGTTTAAAAACAGAAACAAAAAATAATTAAAACCATGTAATCTTTCATGTCTGCAGTCAACACTATTGTCATGTCTGTGCAGTTCATTTAAGGCTGTTCATTAGCTTAGCTTAAAAGGACTGAAGCTGGGGTGGAGCCAGCTTCACTTTCTAAAAGTCCCAAAGCAAAAAAGGGTGATAGATTGTGATCTGTGGCTTCTTCACTTCCTCCATGAACAATTTGAGGAGCAGAAACTTGTTGTTTCAACTGTTGTTTCAGTTGATAACCCCGTATAATAACCCAGTCTTTTCTTAAAAAAAAACAAAAAACTTTAACCCTTCAAAACCTGCAGCTGAGACAGGTTGTCCCAACATGTTTTTGGCTGTAAATCTCACACACAGACTGTGTGTGAGGCACATGAATCCAATGCTCTAATACTGTGAATCTGAGAAGTGAACTGTTCTACACATCTATACAAGCCCTTTTGGGCACTTTCCAGAAAAAGTCTCCAGGTGTTCATCTCTCAGTTTCTGAAAGAACTGGAGCTGCTGTTACTCGCCCAAATCGCAGTAAAGAAGGGGGCTTGGTTTGCCATGTCAGCCTTGGCACATCAGGTCGCAGAAGGCTAATAAACAACATTTAATGTATTAAAAATACATTAAATGTATTTTTACAAGAAATGGGAGAAACTAGCTGTTTCCCCCGTTTCTTGACTTTGTTGTAGCTTAACTAGCTGCTGGAGTGTGCACACAGTTTTCATTTTAGTGTAAAAACCACAACAAAACATGAATTGGTCTGAAGTACAGTTAAAAATGTAAACTACAAAATCTAAGCGTCCTTATGTCCTTCATGTGAACCACTGGATTTAATTACTGCTTGGACTTTTTTCTCTCTTCTTATGGTGGGAAGCAACAGTTTCTTGCAGCAGCAACAGACTAAAAAATGTTCAACAGGAAATTCGTGTCACTCTTCACACAACTGCTTCTCAGGACGTCTGTTGTGAACGGCTCTCTTGAGGTTATTCCTATCTTTAAGTTCTGTCCTCTGACTTGGTTTCTCTAAAAGGTGGATTTTCTTTGAAGACATTCTTCACTAGCTTGACTTTGATGTTTAAAGTTATTGCTCCAGCCAGCATGGTGAGCTGTGCAGGCCCAGAGGCAGCAGAAGAGCTCTAAGACATCATGGTGCCACCACCCTGCTTTCTCCTTTAGAGCCTCCAATCTAGTGTCACTAATTGGAATAATTGGTAACTCGTGGCTCCAACTCTGATGATGCCATCAGCCGAGGGCTTGGAAGTCAAACCTGTTGATCTTAAGTGAGCCTGACCAGTGGAATTCCCATTTCTGTCAGTGTAAAGAAGTTTAATTGCACATTTGATCCCCAAGATATGTTAAAATAAGAAAAGGAAGCACAGTTTTAACAGGTAATCTTAGTTTTTTCTTTTTCTACGTGATAAAGAAATGCTTCTGTAACGGAAGAGAAAAACCTGTCAGCACAATTCTTCAGGCTAAAGTGTAAGAGATGGACATGTTAAATAGAAAATGTTCTTTTTTTATATTATGTATCATCATTTTGGGGTTTTTTGTAAAGAAATTTCTACAGTTGACTGTGAAAAATGTTTTTTAAATCCTATACCTAATGACTTTGGTGTAGCATGAATGGCCATGGGGGAGGTCTTTATCAGTACTGATAAACCTGTAAAACTTATGAAAATACAGTTAAAAATTCAAAACTTTTGCCTTTCTTCACATTTTCCAAAGCTGTGAAATAGGACCAGATTTGAGTCTTTACTGGGCTGATTCTGGCTCCTGGGCCTTACGTTTGACACTCTTGGCTTAGGGGTTCATTGCTTTTCCTAACATGAACGAAAAGAGTGCAACTATTCATGTGTTATGAGCTAAAATATTTTGTGCTTGTTCATAATTAGGACTTGGATGAAGACCTGACATTAATACAGGAAATTCCACTTCACTTAATGTTTCTTTCCATAGCATTACTAGCACCGTGAGGTGGGAACAAGTATTGTTCAGAGTCTGTGTCGTACCTGAGGAAGTTCTGTGGATGTTGATGGTTGAGTTGAGCTCGGGACTCCCTTGGTCTAAGTAAATAATTGACTCTATGGGCAGTGGTCCTGTGCACTCCGCTCCGTTGAAGGTGAAGTACCACCTCTGGCAGCATGCGTTTTTACACTTGAGTCTGAGGGAGCCACTGAAGAGGACTCTGAGGGCGCTGTCAGAGCGCAGCTTGGTGAACGTGCAGTCCTGCGACGCAGAATGGAGCATAAGTGTGTGTTTAATGTGTGTTTGCAGTGATTGAAATGCCTGCATTCCCCACAGATACAGTGAGATACTTACAGCCACTTTACCCAGATCGATCCCGTAGTTCAGCGAGTTCCAGGCACACTGCTTGTAGTTGGGTTTCCAGGGTTCCTCAAAAACTTCAGTAACGCATTCTCCTTTCTCGCCTTTCAGTCCATCGCGGCCTGGGATACCAGGCGTCCCAGGAATGCCGTTGGCCCCAGGGTTACCGTCTCTTCCAGCGGTGCCTGCTGGACCCTGCAGGCAGCTGCCATACTGAAAAAAGAAACAAGGAGAAGAGGACATAGTGAAACAAAACCATACTACAACAACATGATAACAACAGAATCTATTGTTATCAGACTTCCTGTTTTAAGACTGTCTTTCTTCCAGTGAGGTTAAATCCCTGTTTAAACTGCATGCACCACAGACACCTAAATGCTGCCATCCATCCAACCATCACACACAAGGAGCCAGATTACACATCACACAAACAACTGTGCTGAAGGAAGTGCAAAAAGCCGTGTTATCCAAATCAAGCCAAAGCAACATGACCAACAACCATGAAGCCGCCGAGCAAGCAAAACATAGCTCTGCTGTTAATGAGGAACTGAAGGCTCGGCAGTGGCCTAAATTAGTGGCTGTCTGGCCACTCATCCCTTAATGTGATTCATTGTCCTGTTGAACCTTCTGCTATGTTTAAACAGACGCAGCATCCTACTCAGGCTGACTCAAACCCACGCAAACACACACACACAGACGGGGGGGGCGCTTGCCAAGCCTTACCACATGCAAATATAGACACAATGAGGATCTAAATAGATCTGCCCAACGTGTTCCTCAAAGGGACGCTCTGACCAGTAGATTGCAGTGTGTCGTGTAGGTTCAAGCTTTTTTTAGGTGGAGGTGGCTTTTCCTTTGTAAGCAATTAGGGACACAAGTTGACATACAGAAATGTCTCCTCGCCCTTAAGTAAGCATGAAAGGTGAAAGCATTTTGCAGATTTTTGGAAGGTCGTTGTTGCCCTTTTGCTCAGTATGCATCTGTGAAGTAGTTATGGAGAGTAGGAGGGGGGCATGTGTCCAAAAGGCATTAGGGCAAGAAAAAAAAAAAGCAGAGGAGGAGAACAAAGAGCTTTTACACCAACATGGTCAAAGGAGCTTGCAAAGAAAAACACCAACATCTTAACCAGACTTAACCAGACTTGAATCTCTGGGGTGAAGTTAAAAAAAAAAGTATTTCAGATGATGAAAATCTGAAAAATGCCTGGAAGTTAGAGAGTCAGAGCATTTATCATCATCTGCTGTGAAACAGATGGTCCAGTGTCTGTTTTAGCCATTACGCGGCTAACGCTGGAGCAACCTGGAGATGTGAGACCTGACATCATCTGTATAGAAGTCTGGGAAGTGTCTGGTGACAGCAGTAGATTGTGGGTTTGTATGCATGAAACTAAATAAAGCTGGAAGCATGGCTTTCATGCACCTTGGCAAAATTAGGTGGCAAAACGTGGAAACGATGCAAGGACTCCCCATTAGTCTTGGAGTTGGGTAAGGAAAAAGTCTTGGTGTTTTACTAAGATTTTTGGAGAGCTTTCAAAGCAGAGTAATGAATGGATCCTCTGTCCACTTCGCCACACAGCTGACTTTTATATTAGCTCCCAGTCTGCTCTTTCTATAGTGGTGCTGGCTGCCTGCATGAATTAGACTCCAGCCCTGCTGAATATTAGTCGCGTACAGTCTGCTACTGTAACTGGAAAACTAAAAGGCTGCAATTGGCCCGAAGAGCTGAGGAATCAGGAGCATTTTATGGGTTAGTCAACACAGAAGCAGGGCCTGAAGCTCTCCTGGAGCATGCAGAGCGGAGCCTGGGTATAATGCTCAGCTTTGCGCGATTTTTAGATTGAAAGGAAGCCGATGAGATGCAAAGCAGTATTTTCGTGATTACCATGTTGGCCAAGTAAGCAGGTCTTTCTTCTCCAGAGTGTCTAGTGCAGTTGGGTTTTTCGGCATCGTTTCCAGTGCACTAGACACAGATGGTGACATAAGGTTTTTTTTTTTCCTTTCTTCTTTTTTAAAATTAAATCACTGTGGTCACGGTTGTGGAATATTAAAGAGAAACTGCTTGGGCGGGCTCGACTGGGTCCAGAAAAATAAATACTAGTTTCACTTCTGTTTGATTCCTAAAAGATTCAACATCTGTGTGTCCAGTTGGTTCCTTCAATCACTAAACAGATGCATCATTGAGGGTTATGAAATCCTATGCATAAACAATGTAAGATTGATAGGTATCGTGGGACTGTGAAATTAAACAGTTGAACTCTGCCTTGGGCACTGTTAAAAATATCATATTACCCAGCTTTAAACGTACATTTAAGTTTTTTGCCCAAATTGCACCCACTTATAAACTATTCAAACAGTCGGATGGATAACAAAGGCCAGCAAACAGTATGAGGCAGACCACAACTTCCTGTTTAGTCCCCCCTTATGTCCACTCAGTCGTGGAGGACAGCCAGATCTGGTCTGGAGTAATAGAAAAGCAGCTGAGTGTATAACAGCTACAAAGTGGGATTTTCTGATGTGCTGCTGTCCACACTATTCTACATGTGGATAAATCTTTTAAAACATTTTTTCCTTCCCTCTAATGTTTAAAGATACAATTTAAAAATAGCAATGCATAGCGCTAGAAAAAAGAAGCCCAGAATGAGTTGTAAAAATAGGCAAAATAGTCAGTGGATGTTAAATGGGATGCACCGAAAAACAACTAAATGACGGTAAAGCTGAGTGTAATAATTACATGTTGACGTGAGCCTTTTTTCTCTCTCCCAGAGTTATAATGCCACAAAATCTGTCCACTCCTCTCCTGCCACATGTCTACTTATTTTGGAAGCTGTCGTTAACGGCTACACGGTAATCTTATCTAACCCCTTTTACCTTGTCGGCGTCAGGATCCTTTCGGTAGCCTCTGCTTCTCACCTTTTCCACCGCATAAAGAGGCAAAGCCAGGCAGGCGAGCAGCAGCAGGCGGACAGCGAGAGGAGACATCACGCGTGCGACAGAGACGGCCGACTACCGTGCGTTCTGCGCGACTCCAGCCGGTTATAGCCCAGAGGGCTGGACCAGGAGAGGGGGAAGGAGCCAGTCACCTCACTGAAATGCACTCTAGGGAAAACATAGCTGTGAGAGTAACGTTAGGGTTAATAACTGACTCACACACAGTCACATTCATTTCCATGTTTAATTGAATATTTTATCAAAATGAAACAACAGTGGTAGAAAATTATATTAAAAAGAAAAAAAAAGTTCACAAAAATGTTTGGAGTACTGATAAGACTACAGTAGAGCTACATACGTCATAAGAAAGACCCTCATCCACATGTCAGAATAGGAACATAACATAGAAAACATACAAGATTCCCTTTTAGTGTTACTGAAACTGTCCTTTCACTCCCAAATAAATCTATGTAAGTGAACTGAGGGGTAGCTCAGTCCCTTACACAGCACACAGACAGCACAGTAAGGCACTCCTAATGAATCACAGATGTTGTTCTGGAGGTACTTGAAGTAGAGATGCTGCATGTGGTCTTTTTTTTATTTTAACAAAAATGATCTCAAAACTAATCTTTCTATTTATTTATGACAACTTAGTAATCAGTGGATAATGCTACTAATGACAAATAGTGCAAAACTTGTTTTGTTTCGTCGATTTCATACACTGTTGATACTATAGGGATATCGTGATAACTATATATAACCCTGGTATCAGAAAATGAAATATCATGATTATGGTTTTACAGAAATAAAACATTCCCCCACCATGTCCATGCACTCGTACTTTCAGTTTAAATCCACGTTCCAATCTTAATTTCTGCCTTTAAGTTTTAAAAAAACATGAACTCATGCATTCGATTTTCAATCATTTCCAACTAATCAATTTAGTAAAAAATTGAACTTAAAGGTGCTCTTTCATCAATATTCCAAAAGAGAAAAGTAACACAGTAATAAAAAGTAAAGATGAACTTGATCGATAGTATTATTGAAATAAGTCAAGTTCATTTTGTTCATTTTCTGTTGGTATTTCAATGATGTCATAGATTTCTCTAGCCACAGTAACTATGAAGTAAAACTCAGATATCATGACAAGATTTTCTAAGCAAAAATACATTCTTTTAGAAAGCTTCAAAGCTGTATTTCACCAAAATTCACAGCTTTGAAGACAGTTCAGCACAGCATGCATTTCTGTAACAAAAACATGGAGAAATGACCAGAAAATGGAAAAATATGTCTCTTTTAAGAAAAGTATTCAAAATAAAATCACAAGTTCTCTGAAAATCAGCTATATCAAGTTTAAGAGTACGCCTCAAAGGAGTGACACACAGTGTGTTTTACAGGATGACGTTTTAAGACCAATAGGACATTTAAAGACACTTTATCACAGGAAGACTTTCCTTGGATTCAATATTTGGCAATATTTTCACCTTAACAATTAAACTCTCAGTGTGGCGACCAGTCCAGTGAACGACTAAATATATGAGATATAAAAAAAGAGAATATTTACATAAATATTGCAATCGTTTACTAGCATGCATATATGCCACTGAAATCACAAGTTATAAAACAGCAGACTCAATGCATGTAGCTGTGCTGCTGCAACATTCAGGTCAAACACCGAGTAAAGCTGGAAGACAAAGTCATGACTTAAACAGACTAAATCGTCAAACACCGTTAGATGTGGGCTAACCCTCAGAACATCTGAAATACAAGTTTTGGTCTGTTTCCATTCAGTCACTCCAGTGTATTCAATAAAATCCCACAATGGGAACAACAACCAGCATCAAGCATGACTCCCATGTGACTGGTGTCATGGATGGGTGGATGGATGAGCAGACAAATTTGAAAGGTCAGATATCTCAGCAGCTGCTGTCCTTTGGGTCCTTGCGCTCCTCAGGCACCTGGAGCACCATCTGGTGGCTGGCGTCTTGGAGGCTGCTGGTGTGTGCTGGGTTTAAAGCTGAAAGCTGTTGCTTCTCACAGGGAATGTGCCTGACCTCTGATAGCTCGCTCCTTGGAGTTGCCCTAAAACCAGCCAGGACACATCACAGATTACTGCTGGTTAATGCTTGTCTGATGTTGCAGTCCATGTAATGTAAGGAACTGTACATATACAATAAATTTTTTAACATTTCAAAAATGGCATCTCACACCTCTCCTACTTACCTCCCATCTGCCACTCTGTGCAAGCTCTCTGAGCGACTGCTGACTTTACTGGAGCTCCCCGTTTTGCTGCGTCTCTCCCCCCCATCCCTCTCTCTTTCCCTATCTCTCTCCCCTCTCCTCGAGCTTCGACTGGAGGTGCCTCGGTCCAGGTGTTCCCTGGCTGAGGTCTCAGACAGTGAACCTTGCATGTGGGGCTCATGGTTGCCTAAGGCAGAGGTGCCTTGATTGCTGGTGGTGGAGACACTGGTGGGCGTGACTCCGGTACTCGTGCCCATGGACTTGGAGATGACCTTGAGTTTGTGGGAGCTTGGTTTGTAGTGCTTCTTCTTGTGCTGAACCCGGTTGTTGTGCTTTAGGAAGAACTCGCAGGACTCCTGGAGCACCCGACGGCTCTCGCTGATGGGGCTGTGGGTCACATGACATGGCATTAAACACATGATCTAGAATACTGTATTCTCACTCCATCAGTGACTGTGTGAAAGATCTTCCACGTGTTTTGCTGTGGTCAGAGTTGTGTCTTACTCTTTATTGCGGGTCCTGTTGAAAAAGTAGGCCCACTCAGAGCAGGTCTTCTTACTGCTGACCCAGAATACTGCAGATATGCCAACCACCAATGTCATCAAGTATTTCACCAGAAACAGGGAGAGGTCAGGGCGTTCATGATCTGTGGTCTAAAACAGTAACAAACTCAATGGTAATGAGATCCTTGTGATTTAGAGCAACTGGTTAAATAAAAAAATTCAATTTCTTACTTAAGACAAAGTCAAGCATTTCCAGTACAGGCATCAGGTACTGACTGTCAAAACAAGACTAAGCTATTTCCCACTGCAGCGCTTATAAGCTCACGTATTGTATCTTCCACATACCATACAGATATCCACTGATGTATAATTCTTGCACTACTAAAGCACTTCTAATGAATTTGGACCACACCACCAAATGACCGAACATGGGCACTACATGCTGTATGAAACAACGACAGGACAAAGACCTGGCCACTGAAATATCTGAAGGTGTGCGGCAGACTGCTTGGGAAATACAGTCGTCCTCCACCAGTTCCTGAGCTTGGAGAGACTCCTGTTGGAAAACCTTGAATTTTGGTCGCTCCTAAACAGAAGTCCGAACAAACTGGTGCTCAACTGGCTTGATTGAGGAAAAAATGGTTAATAATGTCCATATGTTTTGGACTTGCACCTTTATGTTTTGGGGATTTGTGGGAATTATTTCTAAAGTCTTTTGCTTTAATGTTTGCAGAAGTTTGACATTACTTTATGTTGGATACACCCCCATTACAAGATGCTGTGTTAGTGTTAATGTTGTCAAACATATCCTGAGACATGACATATTGTATACGGCTCCAAAGAGAATTGTGAGAATAACAGAGGGAGAAACAGTGTGCTTATTTGGCCCTTGAGACAAACTGATGATGCCAATTTTTTCTCCCCACCATCTTTTTTAAAATTTATAACCCTGCATTAAATTGTGATTCATCTAAAGACCTCTTGTTCTTTGTTTTTATTTATTTTAATGTGGAAAAATTATATTTAATAAATTAAAGAAAACTCATGTATTCTGCACTACATTTTTGAGGTACCGCAGCTTCTAAGACGTCTGTTACTTCCACACTGATCTGTCATAACAGTCTTGATTTTGGAATCCCTGTACTCTGCAGGACATTATAGATATTTAATAATTGGGATTTTTAAACAGATGAGCCTTTTGGATCCTTCTGAGCCCTGATCAGTTTTATGAAATTTTCACTGTGCTTTGGTTTTGCCCTTTTTCAGCAGTCTAAAAAAGCTTGTCCTAAACTTTCACCCCATCTTTACTGAATGAATAAGTCACAACAACCTGGTTTAAGCAGGGGATGCTATACTCCTGGCAGCGGTCGTTTATCCAGGTGTTCTCCCAGCTGCTGCGGTGGCTCTGTTCGTAGGTGTAGCAGGCTAGCAGGGTGACCAGCGGGACCAGGTAGAGGCAGCTGAACACGCCGATGCGAATCATGAATTTCTTAAGCTTCTCCTGGTTGCGCTCGTCGTGCTGGATGACCTGTCGGACGTGATTCAGAGAAACGATACCTGCCAGGATGAGGAAGAGGCCGACTATGACGCCCACGCACAGTGGCGTCAGTACAAAGTAGCGCAGCGCATCCAGGTCGTAGAGCCCCACAAAACAGACTCCGCTGATGTTGTCTCCTTCAACTTTGTTCAGAGCCAGCAGCATGACAGTGAGTGCCCCAGGGATCCCCCAGGCAGCAGAGTGGAACCACACCTTAGACAAAATAAAAATATTGACTGAGCTGTAACTGCACATATTTCCTTGTTGTGTTTGCTTCCTATTTGCTACTAGGAAACAAACCTAAATACTTAAGAACCTTACCGCTTTCTTCTCAATGGCCTCACAGCTCCACTTGGGGCCGGCTGCCAGGAACCAGGTGATGGTGAGTATAACCCACCAGACGATACCGGCGATGGAGAAGAAGTAGAGAAGCATAAAAAGCAGAGTGCAGCCTTTGCTCTGAGAGCCCAACACCACTGTGTCAACCCCAGCAGGATGGGCCGCTTTGATGCAGGCTGCATTGTTTCCCAGCAGGAAGCCGATGAAGTATATGAGCGAGACAAAGCTATAGCACACAGCATAGAAGATTATGGGCCGCTCTGGGTAACGGAAGCGTTTGACGTCAATAAGGAATGTGAGGAAGGTGAAGAGTGTAGCACCCAGGCAGATGATGGAGCACACACCGATGAAGCTCTTTGCAAATTCTATGTCGTGGGGTTTGAAGTACATGTTGGAGCAAGGTGGAGCACAGTCCTGGGCGCCTAGGAATGATGAGCCATGACCTGGCTTGGTCTTTAGCTGCAATGGGCACCAGAAGCCCAGCTCTCTCTTAGCGGATGAGGAGATTGCTGGGGTGGTTAAAGGGGCTGGAGAACCAGGCACACTGCAAGGGTCCAATCTAAAGCATAAATAACAATATAACAGGATAAGTGCCTCAACATGAATTGTGGGTAATGAAACCGGGGAAGGATATTTTCTTACTTTTCACACATTTCAGGAGGCCAGGGGACATCAAAGGTGTGGATGTTCTTCTCACAGTCGGACCGAACAGCATTGCACTGCTCCCTGCAGGGGTGGATCACCTTATTCTCCTCGGTGCATGCTGGGATAAAGACTTGGCACAGGAAGTGGTGGACATCTGGAGAGCACTTCAGGTTTATCAGGGGCATAAATGGCTGAAATTGAAGAGATTAAACATACTATATTAAAAATCGGTTTTCCATTATAACAACTATTATTGCACTCTGTTCTTCCATTACGTTTAGATGCAAGTTACATCACCTGAGAACTTTGAATATACTGATAGATTTGAAGGCTTGACAGCCCTACTCGTGACCTGAACACTCACATGTGCGTGCATGAGTTATATAGCATTCCCTAAAGAAACCTTTGAAGTAGCTTAAATCTAAGTTTTCCAGCTATAACTTTTCTTTGAAGAGCTTCCAAAGCATTTTCATGATGTTACAGCTATGTACAGTCTGCCTACACTGGTGAATCCAGTATTTCCACAGACTGTGCTGTGCTGGGGGAGTAGGTGTAGGTAGCAGTCTGCACAGTTTGAAGTTTTTAAACATTTTTCTCTGAAAAATAGACAGACAGTAACCTGTAAGATTGTGAAATTACTTTTGTAAATGCAACTGGAAAAGAGGCATAAATATAATGATTTTACTTGTGTTATAAGTGCAGTCTGCATGACTGGACATTGTAATATAATAAGCACTGAGATTACAAATGATCAGGGTAGCAAAAGCTGGTGAAAATATTTATGCTACATAAGCAACAGTACACTATAGTAACACACAAAACTGTCCATTCATCGGCCGGAAACCATGATCAACCAGAGCATTGGAAGGGGGGGTATAGGTGGCAGGAAATGAGAGTGCGGACATTTGGAAACAACCAGGGACAGGCCAAGAAGGCTGGAATGCACAGAGCTGTTCATGGGAAGGTTGCTGAGGATATGTGTGGAGGACAGCCTTATTATTTTTGGATCGACACCAGCTACATCACTTGGAGTAATATGCATGTTCAATACATAACCAGTTAATAGTGACAGGCATGCATTAGCACAGACTAAGTGTGTTGTGCTGTGTTGTATTGTGTGTATTTCAGAGTACTCCACACTCTCGACCTCATCACTGGATAGCTTGCTGTAAATCTAAACTGCCGATATGCGCAAAGGAAATCCACACGACCACACTTGAGCATATTGCACTAGTTGATGTTTTCTCTTCTCTGCTTTTTCTGGCTCCAGGCCCACATCTCTGGGCCCTGGGCTTGCCCCCTCAGACATTAAGCGTCCTTGTTTCTCTCCTCTGGAGGTCCTGGACTTGAGGCTCCTCGTGGCTGAACAATCTGACCTTTATTTTCTTTAGAGCACTTACTGTAAAAACTGCCCTCATTTCAAAAACCTTCCAACAGGATCAGCTGCAAAATTTGAGCTGATTTGCTCTTTAGGGCAAAATCCTTCGCAGAGAATTTCTGCACAATGTACTTTAAGTATTAAGTGAAGTTTTGTTTTGTTTTGTTTTTTTAAAGATGACTCTTACTTTTCAAAGTTTTACTCAAACTTTCAAGGCCCCCGAGTGTCCGTTATAGTGTGTCAGTTTGTCTTTCCATTCTCTCTATATTCTAACACTTCAAAGTTTTTGCTCTTTCCAAAGCTGGCAAACACTAGTGGAAGGGCAGGAAAAGGTTAGCCCTCCTCCGGAAAATCCTACTGATAGGCTGGACTGTGCCCAGAATAAAGCAGAAACCTGCCTGATTCCAACGTCAGAGCTTTGTGATAAATCATTGCACATGTTCAAAGCGGGCTATGTTTAGTATTTAACGTTGAATGAAGGCCAGAGAGTGTAAGCCTGTCACCTGGGAGACAGGACTGCGGAGGTAGGACCGTGTGTGTGTGTGTGTGTGTGTGTGTGTGTGTGTGTGTGTGTGTGTGTGTGTGTGTTGGGGGGGTATTAAGAGACAGAGGATACTCCTTGTGGTATGCACAGCAGGCTTTGTGTGCGACTGGGTGTGTCCCTCCCCTTCCTCCAGAAATCAAAGAGCCCTCACAACAAAGTCACTGAAGTTGCCCGTGGCCAAGGTTGCCATGAAATAAGAAGCTGATACCTTTGCCAGATGCCACACAAAAGACTCCTACAGATCATGCTCAACACTCCACACCAAATGCACGTAACCCAAACCCCCAGGAATGCCAGGAGACAGGATGCAACAGCTAGAGAAACATTTCTGCTGAGGATATGTGCAAGACAACAAATGGTCTTAAAGCACATTAGCCAAAGTGCCACAGGGTTGACGGAGCAAAGCTGAAACACCAGTTACACAAACTTAGACTTTAGTCACAGCAAAGGGTGGTGATTAAAGAGAACACTACTAGTCTGAAGAGAAGTCAAATTTAAGATTAGAATTCTCTAAATCTGAGCAGATATTAAGCATATTTTTCCACTATGAAAAAGAAGACTGATTTCTGTATTCTATGCATGGAAGAAAATTTTAATCTGCAGGGTGTAAATCTCTAATTACACCAGTTCAGTGTCATTTGAGAGTTACTGTTGCTAAGAGATGGTCTACTGACTTCTGTTGTGTAATACTGACTGGAGCACATAACAGCCCAGTACAGTCTATAAACCTTTATACAAGAGCACAGCTTATAGGTGCTTCTACGTATACAGCTAGACTTCTTAGCTTGTGTTAGATTTTTCCTAATTTGTTGATGCCAACAAATGATCAGACAGTTATATCACAACAACAGGTCCTTGAGCTCAGCCCAAATGTTACACTGTGATCTGAATCATGACCTGAATTTACACAATAAAGGGACAGGAGATTTTCCCGCAGTTTCGAATGATGAAGACAGAATTTTGGAGAAATGAAAAAAAAACAAACAACAACCATCAAACATATATATGATTGTGCTTTCTGTTATAATTGTACGTTTATTCTGTTGAAAACAAACACAATTAAGTCGTTTTTCTTCCTGAATCAAGATTACCCATATGGAAAAGATATATATAAATCTTATAAAGTTTGTATCCGTCTTGTGTGAAACTTGTATGAAAAGCATATAAGAGTGAAAACAGATATAAGATCCCTTGAAAAATTATATAGTGAAACTTGTATGTTTTGGATACTTACTAAAACAATGTACAAAAGTAATGAGAAAGTGGCCACTTTCATGAGTAATCACATATAAGTTTTTACTATTTCTTTTCCATATGGGTATACACTGAATTACCACTGGATATTTTGAGCCAATCTGGATATTGACTTTTGAAAGTTCAAAAACCCTGATAACATGTTTGCATATGGTATTTTAAACATACCTGAAAAATGCCGATAATAATGTTCCAAAACCGATAAAGGCGTTACTTACATAAGGATAAATTAACTTAGCTTGGATTCGGATTACATGCCTCATTTCAACCATTCATCAGTCATCCAGGTGTTAGTCAGAACATCACCCACTAATTGGATGGAAAAGTGGTCACGCAATAACAGTCAATACCAAGACCAAATGCACCCCATAGCCACCTATACTTACATGCAATCGCATGAGTGCGTGCAAATGAAGAAAAAAACCCTAAACTGATTTGACTTATCAGAAGATCAACAAGAAACCCACAAATTGCAAAAGTAATGAGCTGAAAAATGTTGATTACCCTAAAAAAGAAAGCTGCCTCTCAGCTTAGCGTGCAGAATTAGCTGTTGGCTCCACTGATCGGCTGAGAGCCATGGATTTTCTGATAAATACCGTTCCACGTTTACTGTGTGTTGATGGCTATTTCACATCCTTCCATTTCTATTGCATTTTTGCCTCTTTAGCAAAGCCCAGTGGAAATCTTATGGCTGCCAGGGAGAATGGAGTTTTTTGGATTTCTACTTGTTATTAATTAAGTACTTTCTGTTTGGTGTCGCTGCTGCAGGCTTTCGATTATTGTTAGGGTGAGTCTGAGCTGATTTCCTGTAAAGTAAACTGTGAATCTTAGCTCTGGTGATATTGAGTGTTTAATCCCTATTTAGCTTCATTGTTGTCCTATTATGTTGCTGTTCTATTATAGATACTTATTATAGTGATAAGCTCCATTTTGTATAGCTTAAATTCTGGTTCACGCCTTGTGTATTTGTAGTTGTAATAATGTTCTTCCCTGTGTTTTTCTTTGTCTCATTTCTGTATCTGTGGTTTGTGTTTTCTTCTCTTGTAGAACTTTAAGTCTGCTTTGGTTATTTCCTCTTTAGCTTTGACAGTTTATTTTCTTCACGTCCTGTGTGTTGCTTCCTGACGGTCTCCTCCAGGTTGTGCTCAGCTGTGTGTAATTACTTACACCTGTGTCTCGTCTCCCTCCTGTCTGATATTCCTTAATCAGCCTCCAGAATAAAAATCGTCCTGGCCTTCTCTTTGTTGTTTTCTCTGCTTAGTTCTGTGCACAATTCTGTGAAATGACTGTGGATGCACCTGTTTTGCTCCCCATCTGGCCTCTTGTTTTTGTGATTTTTGGACTTTGGTTTTGGACTTAGTCAGTGATTAAAGCTTGTGACACATTTTTGTTATAACTAAGAATGTTCTTCTTTCTTAACTTCTTTTACTTGTAAGAGGAACCCTAAGCAGAGCCTTCTTCTACCGCAAAGGTTTCTTAAAAGCCTCCCTTTAGAATTTAAGTGGACAGATTCACAGTTTAATCACTCGCTATTTCTTTTAACAATCAGATGTGATTTGTGGACAAACTGTGGCTGGTAAATACTGTGTGTCAGTTGAAGTCCATTACAAAATGGTAATTATATTTCAATCAATATGTGCTTCAGTATGGGCTGAGAGACACCGTCAATTAGTAACCGGAGCCACAAACAGCGCTGATGGCACTAATAATGACAATTATATGGACATGATATTCATCATCGCTGAATGTGGCCTGAAGTATAATTTCCAATTATAAGGAGAGGAAGCGTTTTTTCAACGTTCCATGGAAACCAAGACTGATGAGAACCTTTGAGGTGGGCCAGAGGCTGCCTGGATAAGTCAATAAACTCTGCATTAGCCCAATATACACTTTGAACAAATTCAGCCTAATTTTACATAAATTCTACTAGAATTTAAAATAAGTTCTGTGGGGTTGAATCATTTTTGACAATTGTTCACATGCTTAGCTTGCTTGGCCCGCCTAATCTATAAAACACTGGACCTTTAAATAAAAATGAATCACTGTATGCTTGCACGATGCATAGGCATACAGATTTCTACAGATAAATGTTGTGTAATGTTACGAGGGCTCACCTGCATGCGGTTGTATGCGATATCCTGATCATAGTGGCCCATCATGTTGGGGAAGAAGGTCATGTTGTAGGACGTCTCCAAGCACCGATGCACTCTGATAGGCTCACACGTAAACAGGCTGTGGGCATGACAGCTTCCCACCCACATCAGTGCCAGGCACACCCACAGTGGTCCTGGCATCAGCATTGTGATGAGTGAGTAGGAGTGGGCGTGTGCACAGTTCTTTTTTTGTGTGTGTATAAACTAATTCGAGTTTCTTTTTAACTGCGTGCGAGGACGTCTTGGCCTGGTTCAGACTGTCATCCGTGTATCATTCCTCCCAGGGACATCTCAGTGGAGCTGGTGGGCGCTGCAGCAGGTAGAATTTCTTCATGGTGAGTCAGCAAGTGCCTATAGGCCACAGATAGGAATTCCACATCCCTGAAAAGAAGGTACTTATTGTGACACAGGTTTATATTTTCAGACACACAGAGAAGTGGACGCACAAACCGAATTTTCAGCAAGATATCCCTTCAGAAATCCCAGCTTAGGAGGTTTTTCTTTTTCAATAGTACCTCATTTACTGCACAATTTCAGTTTTAGGAAAACAACCTGGCATGCATTGTTCCGTCACTTAAAAAATAAACACATTTTCATGATTTCAGTGCATCCTTACAAGTCCGTTGAGGTCTTAAAATCTTTGAGAAGTTTAGTTTGGGAAGCACTGCTTAGAGACTCCTCAGTCAGATGGAATCAAGCTACCAAAATCCAGTCAATCCCCACGCAGGCTTCGAGTGCATGCTTTTTACACAGGGTGGGGAATGCGCAAGATCCATGCTGATTCAGAAGAATGAGTCTCGGCTTGTTGATGCACATTAAACTTCACATTAAAGTGTCAGAGTTCCACATACACACTTGGTTTACGAGCCACTGAGAAACCTGAACGGCAGACAGCCTGCTGTACTTTCCCACTGATGTTTTGCCTTTCATAAAAACAGAGTATGTGTAGGTTTAGGCTTGTTCCTGGTGACCTAACAAGGGGCCCACAGATTATGCATTTATTTGATATAACTTCTGGTTATATTCTGAATTTTAACAATTTGAGCAAAGCTAGCTTTGGATCAGTTTGCACAGAATTCTTGTCCATTGAGACTAAAGAGACACATCGTTTATATAGGTACTCGTCTCTCTGATGATTATCTTATCACTGATGATAAGCGCTTAATATTACCGCATCCCTTTTTCCACGTACAACAAAATTCAGCAGTCCTCAAAGTACAGCATGTAGTCAAGGAGGTTCATAGTGCTAAAGTAGCTAAAAAGTAATTTACGCTTAATAAGCCCTTTGGTTAGCATATTAGCGATATACCAGGAATAGTTAGCAGGGTAAATATTTGACACGTTCCACCAACACTTCGACATACCATGCAGACATGGCTACAAACAGACATAATAAGTTGATATTACTGTCCAATTACTTGCATATGTCAAAGCTAATTACGTTTTAAATCAATACGCGAGTCCACGGCGGCCAGGAAAGCCGTTTGTTTCCCCGTAAATGACACACCAGCTGTGGGGAGACAGTGCAGTCAACATCCCTGCCTCGGTCGCTGCCATGGGACAAGGGGCCGAAACAACTTCGCCACAACCAAGCAGAAAGAACCCATGAGGGGGTAAAAATGCGAAACACGAAAACTTACCCCCAAATACCCAAGAGTTAGCTGACTTTATGAATAGTTGCAGGATCTGCCCGGTGAGGAATTTGGTAGCGTGTTTCCTGAGATAAGCTCCCGCACCTTCCCACCAACTATTCCCGTCCTGCTCTGAACTAAAGATGCTTTCAGGTGCAATTGGAAATATGAAGTGTTTTTTTTGTTTGTTTGTTTTTTTAAGTTAAAATCTAAGTTTCACGGTAGTTTGTGGGTGGGAGACTTCATGTGTATAATAGCCTTTTATATTAAAAAAAATTAAAGGGCAAGTTCATCTTTAAAAGAGTGGCGTACTGTACATACTAACTTTACAGGTCACTAAACTAGCAGTTGAATGCCCCAACGAGAGTAACAATGTCAGTATAGACAGGAAGCACTTAAACGCCGCGTACGTGCAGACGGCAGATAAAGGATGAAACAATGCAAAATACAGCTGAGAGGGTTTATTAACAAACACCAACTTTTCTATTTTTTTACAACAATCATAACTTATAGAATATAATTCTATAATTTCTGTATTTTCCACAATTACCACTAGATGGAAGTGGGTGATTTTACCATTTAAAAATGTGTCATGATGTTTTGCAAGTGACAAAATGCAGTCGTATACAGATAAAACTGCACTGACGTTTCCTGTAATACTGATATCAAAAATATAAGGGTAACAATGATCTCACAGATGCGTGCAACTACACAGTGTTATATTTCTTCTTTTGCTACTTTCAGTGGAGCAGCGTAGTATCGCCAAATTTGCCGGGCACCCCGTGGAAATCCTATGAGGACCCCTGGTGTCCCAGTAGTGTCTACAATACTGCATGTAGCACACGCAGAGGCATCCCCAACAATTTGCCATGCCTCAATTATCCACCTGGAGGCGCTCTCTCCCGACTGTGTCCATATTCATGTGACCTGCCGTGGAGAGGCGGGGTTATAATGTAACAATTTAGGTCCTACAGTGTAACCAATAAAGTGTTGCTGATAACCCTGCGCATCTGGTCGCCGCTGCACCCTCCCTTCGTGTCGCAGCTGATTTTAAAAAAAGGAGCCCAACCTCGGACATCAAATGATCAAATGATCTGTAACGGAGGCGCCGCCAGAGGGGGACGGGACTGACTCATAACACATTCATATGAGGTGCGTAAGCTTGTGGCACATTGAGAGAGGAGGAGGAGGGGTGAATACTGTAAATTCCTCCAAAGCCGTGAGGTGCTCTGGGTAGGATTTGGTACAGATCGTGTGCTTGTGCTCTGCGAAGGATGCAACAGGATATTCTGCTCGCACAGGAGAGGTTGCTCTCTTCACCGTCCCCGTAGTTTGTGGACCGAGGCGCTGGCCTGTTGCTAGGAGACCTTTTGACAGCTGGGAGCTTTTTTTCTTATTATTTTTCTTCAAAGTGACACTTAATGCACTAAGGGTATCTGCTTATCTGGCAACCCAAACCTTCCCTCCTCCTCCTCCTCAATTCAGCTCCCTCGCGCGCTTTTCGTGCGTAAATCCTAATTGTCTTCTGTGCGTAAAAGACAACATTTGCACTGTGGTCGTTTTCGGTCAGGAGATTACAGTGTTTTGCAGGGAACAATGGCCTAGTTGTTGCGATTATCAGATCCTAAATTTATCCGCCTTCCGGACGTGTTTAACCTCTCCCACTGCTCATTTTTTCACTTGGTAAGATAATTTTTAGATATATGTTATGAAAACCTCGTATTCTAACAGCACTGAAGACATTTAGGGAGACAAGGAAGTTATGATTTCCAATTTTATTTGCTTTTGATCACACGTTTTTAGCATGTGTTCAGCTGGACTCAAGGGTAATGTAAGTAACACTTACCTGTGGCTATACATCTGAAGGTCAGTCGTGAATGGATCGATAAGTAAACCTCACTGAGGATGACACCTAAACCAGCAGTACACTCGGCTCTATCAAATAAACTGCAAACATACAGAGGCTTGCTTCTGTAAAACAGGTGTATGAGAAGACCCAGGTCAGCTTATTATTTGTACACTAAGCGAGTGGGGTTTCAATCAGAGTATCCAGAGCAGCTTGGATTTCCGAGTGACCTCTCTGTGCTGCTGGACATTATCTGTGGGATATCAAGATTCAGGTGTGTAGCACATTATGTCAAGGTTGTAGCTACACCAGAAGGACTTGGTGTAATTTGGACTCCCAGCTTGTTCAGAGAAGTGCTGACCTTGTTGATTCACTTCACTGAAGCCTAGCTGCCTGTGGCTGTCGCAGTCCCCGGGCTTTACAAGAAAAGGCCTTCAAAGAACAGCTCTAACAATTGTCAAAGTCAACAGAGAATGGAGAGAAGGGAGAAGTCAGCATTAGGCGTAACGTGTGGTAGCATCCCTTCACACGTCGCACAGGAGGCTGTCACATTGTGGCTTTGTTGAGTAGATGGACTGAGTGAAGCTGACATGCTGTTCTGTCCTATCAGGCTGATGTATGTGCCCAGTGAGGAGACTACAGTCCTCAGGAGCCACATAGCACCTCCCCTCCACCTCCATCTTAACTTCCTTTGTAAGAGGGTATGCCTTCTGAACCGAGCCTCAGGTAGGTCCGCACATCTAAAGCTCATGGCAAAAATAGACAATAACCCTTAAGGAACCGTTACTGTGTATGCACCTCCTGTGGCTTATCAGGAGGTAGAGCGGGCTGTTCATTGATTGGAAGGATGGTGGTTTGGTGTACGCATGTATGGGTGAATGTGGCTACTGGTGTAACAGTGCTTTGAGTGGTCAGCTAGACTAGAAAACTGCTATGTTAATGAGAATCCAAACACAGAATCAACTGACAGTTTCAAACAATGCTGACATTATTCACTTCTTTATTTTAAGCTGAGAAAGATCTATTTAGGATCGATTTGTTGTTCAATAACCGTGCTTGGAGAGCGCAGGCTCTACTAGCTTTCTCTATCTTTCTCTCTCTCCTGGACTGTCCATTCAGTGTCTTTTTTTATCTAACTTAATATATGGATGTAGACAAGGTTATACGAGCGACAATCCACCTATCTACCTAAGAGCCCAATCCGTTGTACCAAACCTACTTACTAAACCTTCAAAAACAGGTCACAGTTGTATTTTCTTTTAGTTTAATCAAATAGAAGGAAACATCTTTTTATTGTGTTATCAGGGAGTCTTTTTTTAGCAGCAGGATGCTGCACGTGGGATTTACTTGGAAAAAGAACTCCAGCATCTACACTGATTGCTTCATTACCTAGCCTTCCGACTCTGTGGTTTATTTATATGTTTAATAGTTTTTGGACACTAAATGAAGCTCGGAGGCAGGGAGAAATAATCAAGTGCTGATTTTGGCCTTTTCAAGAAATAAGAATATGTTGCAATAAACTATTTTCAAACTGAAATCTACTTTTAGCCTTTTAAAGCCAACATATATGGCATCGTAACATTTCTGACTGTTGCAGTCCTTGCGGTGGTACTTTAAGAGTAAACATTGGTGTACTTTAAATTTTAAAGCTGTTTTACACATCATACTTGGGTAATTAGAGAAAAAATAACCTCTGACAACATTATTTCTTTATTTTTTTGTGAGCTGGTAAATTGCAACTTTTGTAACACAAACAAAATATGACACACTGTGAAATGTAGGACACAGATTCTTTTGCAATATGACCCATTCTGAGGGCAGTTTAGCCACATTATTGTTCTTGTGTTGCTTTAGTTTTCACCATTCGGCTAACAGTTTTGTCCTAATATGTTCATTTCATCCTTATACTCTCTTCTTGGAATGTAAAAACCTTTTACTTTAAATTATGGCAATCCCCCCCCCCCCCCAAAAAAAAAAAAAAAAAAACAAACCTACCAAACAAACAACCTGAGTCATCTTTTATCCTACCTCAATCCCAGAGCGCATTAACGCATCCGCCCACACACACGCCCATTATTTCCTCTGTCTTACACCCCATCACCATGAAGGTGACAGAGTAAGCCTCTTGGCAGGCAGCATAATTTAAAGTGATGGCCAGGACTGGAAGTGGACATAGATGGATTTGGGTGGACAGACTGGCTTATGAATGGGCATAAGCGGAGAGGGACTGAGGATGAGTTGGAAAATGGGGTATATTTGCTGTTACATGGATCCTCAGCTTTCTGCCAGTCGGGAAAACTCATTTTGACATGTTCTGTGGTCAGCGCGTTTATCCTGTCAGCTAAACTGTGAGATAGACGCTGATGGGTAGGAAGCGCTGTTTTTGTAAGGGTGGGGGAATGGCAAAAATGTAAATCATGGCAAGCCATTGATTGAGTCACTTGTCTAAATTTCTGATGCAATTTTAACAATGGAAATTAAAGATAACTGAATAATGGGGTGTATGCACTTATGAATGTGTTTGTATCTTGTGGGTGGGACTGATTGAAGGGTTTTAGGCTATTTGATTATATTATTCAAATTATTGCTAGTCCTGTGGATGTTTATGTTTAATATTTTGCAGCCTGGTTAATCTTTTGGGTGTACCTGTTCAGGGACTGTAGATGGAAATGAACTAGTAGCGCGATCTGATAAACACCACCCTTTTTTCTTACGAGATCAGTGTTTTTGTGCATAGTCTTTGATAAATCATCTCATAAACTCATATTTTATTCACAATAGAATATAGAAAACACATCAAATGTTTACATTGGGACATTTTACTATTTCATGAAAATGTTAGCCCGTTTTGAATTTAGCAACACGTCTCCAAAAAGTTGGGACGGCCATCCCGAAAGGCTGGAAAACTAAGTGTTACAGAAAAACAAACCAACTGGAGGAACATTTAGCAGCTTAGTGGGTCATCTGGCAACAGGTCAGTGACATGAGGTGCACCATTCTGCAAAAACCTGTGTCTACATATTGTGGAACAAATTCAGAATAATGTGCCTTGATGAAAAATTGCAAAGACTTCAAATATCTGATCATATGTTTTATTGTGAATGAAACATGAGTATGAGATTTGCACATTTTTGTTCACATTTTACACAGCATCCCAACTGTTTTAGAAATTCACTTATATTTGTGCATATTCTATTCACAGAAAGGGATGCTTTGCCACTGTTTTATCATAAATAAAAATATGGGACAAGCTTATGTGCCAATAATGATACTAACCAGAAAAGTTAAAGCATGACCAAAGTCTTTACATTTAATTCTGAGAAGGCTAATGAATGTTGTAGATAACAAATAATGTAATTATAAAGCAGATATAATAACCTCATGGAGGCAACAAATGCCTCACTAGAGAAAAAACCAAGGATAAATAATTACAATTTATCGCCTGGGAATCATTAATGTTCAAAAAGCCACACTAAATTCTAGGTACAGGGACATTAAATTCATATTAATATGGACTGGACTGGCATGTAGATAGCACTTTTCTGGTCTGACTGCTCGAACCATTCTACTCTATAAGCCACATTTAGCTTTTTCACACACTAATTCATGCAGCACTTAAAGACACACCTACAGCCATTTTTACAATCACTAATTAACCTAGCATGCATGTCTTTGGAGTGTGTAAGTAAGCTGGAGTACCCAAGGAAACATGAGCAGGCAAACAAGCTAAGCAGGCCCCAGATAATCAGGAGATTTAAACCAACTGCACCACCATGCTGCCAAATTATTCAAAAATGTCTTCATCCTCTGGGTTTTGTGGCCACTTCTAGAGAGTTTTATGGCAGAAAACCAACAGTTCCATATAGTTCAGTAAAAAACAAGAAAAATCAGCCTCACGGTGGTGGAAGAGAAAAAATAGGGTATCGTCAATAAGAGTAATCCTGTGTGGACTAATAATAGTTTTAGCGCGTCTGACATTTATAGTAGTTGTCAATACGTGTCTGAACACCAATAGTAAAGTAATCAATGGATACTGATATAGTTGCAGTGGTGTGGTAAAAGGTAGAGGAAACTGGGTTAAGAGATACTTTATGTATGGATAATAATGATACAGCAAGCAACGTTAGCTTGCTGTAGTTCCTTAGCTTAATTCTTGGAGTGTGTGTGAGAGCATTTCATTTCAGTTGTTTGGTGTGATTTTCACCACTGGACATGGGGTAAAAAGTTATGATTTTTCATGTATTTGCTGTGCACATTACATATATTTTAAAAAAAATAGAGATTTTTGTTAAGGTAGGAGTTTTACATGGATATATGTTACTATTGTGCTGTCAAGGTGGTTAAAATGAATGGAATTGTTTAGATTTATTGTAAATGTTTGCTCACAGAAAAGTCTTAATTTGTTTTAATCCATCTGTGGTAAAGGATAAATTATTATTGCTTATTATCATTAGCGCAAAATCTTTGTCTTACCTAGTAAATCCACTAAAATCCAACATCTGTTTTGTATGTCTGTGTGTTGTACACCAGTAGGGAGATGCTGACAGGACAGAGGCTCTGCCAGTCAAAGTCGCACCAGGATTCGGTCCTCTCTGCCCTCAACCAGCAGAGGAAGGATGGCCTGCTGTGTGATGTCACTCTGGTTGCCGGTGAGCAGAAGTTCCACGCCCACAAAGCCGTCCTAGCAGCGTGCAGCGATTACTTCAGGGTGAGTCTAGTTCATGTTAGAGATCTCAAAAACAATTCATCCTGCCAATAAATGAAGTTCTTGAGCAGAGTAGTAGTAGAAGTGTTTGGTTGGAAAATTGGTCATGTTTGCAAGCCCACATGGTGTATTATATGTCACACCAACTGCTACACGTCTTTCACTAACCCACCTGGAACGAGCCCGAGTGTTTGATACCTTTTAAGCCACATACGTTGCTTTAGCTAGGCTTGTGCTGTCAGACAGCCAGGCAGGAGATTTCCTCAGATGGGCCGCACAGGGAAAAGTGCACACATGAGATTTAATTCAGGGACACCAAGCAGATTAGAAGGTAGAAATTAATCCCTGTTGAAAATGAGAGGCAGATTAAATATGTCCAAGTTGCCCGGGGATTATTCCTCCCGTGTGTGTGTGTGTTTGTAGGGTTTTTTTTTTTTTTACTTCTGTCTGAAGAGAGTCGAGGGTGGGCGAGTCACACTCCTCTCCTCCTTTTGTTCATCCCCTTCACATTTGTTCTCCTTTTGTTCTTCGGCTCCTTTTTTAAATGCCGCTCTTTCAAGTCCCAGCTGAGCCGAGCAACACTGTTGTTCCAGCGCTCGGATTATTAGATCAGCCTGCTACAGTAAGCAAGAAAAACTCACTCCGCTCCTCTGTTCCTCTGGAGCAGCCTAACAACATTATGTTCATTTTGTCATCTGACTCCACCGCTGGGTTTCATTTACTTCATTTACTGAGGAGATGAAGGGGCCTTGTGTGGGGAATAGCAACTGTGTTTTCCCCCTCGTTCCACGTCTCAGTCTTCTCACACTCAGGCAAACACCTGCACACTTTGCAGTGATTAGAACACATTATGTAGTCCAGCGGGCATGAGGGATTGTAATGAAATACCTGACCAAGCATGAGTTGTGTACCTGGAACTTGTCCTGAATGTGTCACCTGCCTCTTCCAGTCCCATCACATTACTAAGACGTCTGGACAGCTTGGCGAGATACAGCCACAATCAGTCACACCAGCCTCACAAGCACACCGCTGACAGCGAGAAAGTACCCACACACAAAATGTTGTCTGTTCGCCCATCAGTTAGAAAGGAGCCTTTACCAAAAAACAGTCACTATTTTCAATAGAAATGTCACAAACTACACTAAGTAAAAGTCATATATTGCTTTGTGACAACACTATTTAAAAGACTGATCGGTATTTCCTGTAGATCATTTATAGACGATCTCTCCTCTGTCTAATCCAATATAGCTTGATTTGATAATGGCATCTGTTGTAAGTTGATCCCTGTGAGGAAGTTGGTGCGTGGGGATTCAATGTATACTGTGCTATTTGTAGCAAGCTGTAAATAAGTGGAAATAGATTCACTGCTGCATACAAAATTGAAAGTTTGTGAATTCCCCTTTCAGGTATTTATAGTAGCAACAGCTTATTTAGTTTTTTCTTCTGAATACTTTAGAAAAGGAGTTTGCAGGTACTACTGTGGCACTGATGTCGCATTAGGCAGTTGCATTGCATATTATATATCTCCGGACTGCATGCACAGAGGTACAACACACTACATGGACTGCCTGTGGAAAGAGTTGAGCTCTGTTTAACTGAGCTGTATTGATTTCATTTATGAGAATTTGACACTGTTGGGTCTGTGATTCCACAGGCCCCACGGGTTTAGAGACTTATTCCCGTTAACGAAGCAAGACGAACAGCAATCGATCGATTTTACTTGCTAGCAATGGAGGCTGGTCCACCAGGCTCTTGGAGCTGAACGCTCCTCACCTGTTTCCTAGCCAACTTCAAATAAACAGCCTTCCTTGCAGCCTTTTTATTGAATACAGTTACAGTTTACACTGGCACCACCCATTGCGGTGTGTCGGGCCCTTGTATGTGTGTGTATGTATGTGTGTGTGTGTGTGTGTGTGTGTGTGTGTGTGTGTGTGTGTGTGTGTGTGTGTGTGTGTGTGTGTGTAGGTGCCCGTGAGTGTGTGTGCTTGTGTTTGGGGGTGCATTTGTGTGACCTCCTGCTCACCAAAGGGTCATAAAGGCAGGAAGTTTACTAAACAAGAAAACAGAACCTTCACATAGGATGTGTCCCTATAATAAAACACTACAGCCTCCCCCACCATTCAACAGGCTGGGGCGGGGGTCAGAAACAAAGGAATGTCTTGGATCATACAGTTTGAACCAAGACTTACAAATTTAAGTACAATAATGGCAACATTTAATAATTTGACTCCAACAAACACAAGCCTGAAATGTTCTTTTCTTTAAAGCTGTAGGTACAGTGGGGCAAAAAAGTATTTAGTCAGCCACCGATTGTGCAAGTTCCCCCACTTAAAATGATGACAGAGGTCAGTAATTTGCACCAGAGGTACACTTCAACTGTGAGAGACAGAATGTGAAAAAAAAATCCATGAATTCACATGGTAGGATTTGTAAAGAATTTATTCGTAAATTAGGGTGGAAAATAAGTATTTGGTCACCTCAAACATGGAAAATCTCTGGCTCTCACAGACCTGTAACGTCGTCTGTAAGAAGCTTTTCTGTCCCCCACTCGTTACCTGTATGAATGGCACCTGTTTGAACTCATCATCTGTATAAAAGACACCTGTCCACAGCCTCAAACAGTCAGACTCCAAACTCCGCCATGGCCAAGACCAAAGAGCTTTCGAAGGACACCAGGAAAAGTATTGTAGACCTGCACCAGACTGGGAAGAGTGAATCTACAATAGGCAAGCAGCTTGGTGTGAAAAAATCAACTGTGGGAGCAATCATCAGAAAATGGAAGACATACAAGACCACTGATAATCTCCCTCGATCTGGGGCTCCACGCAAGATCTCATCCCGTGGGGTCAAAATGATCATGAGAACGGTGAGCAACGATCCCAGAACCACACGGGGGGACCTGGTGAATGACCTGCAGAGAGCTGGGACCAAAGTAACAAAGGTCACCATCAGTAACACACTACAACGGCAGGGAATCAAATCCCGCAGTGCCAGACGTGTTCCGCTGCTGAAGCCAGTGCATGTCCAGGCCCGTCTGAAGTTTGCCAGAGAGCACATGGATGATACAGCAGAGGATTGGGAGAATGTCATGTGGTCAGATGAAACCAAAGTAGAACTTTTTGGTATAAACTCAACTCGTCGTGTTTGGAGGAAGAAGAATACTGAGTTGCATCCCAAGAACACCATACCTACTGTGAAGCATGGGGGTGGAAACATCATGCTATGGGGCTGTTTTTCTGCCAAGGGGACAGGACGACTGATCCGTGTTAAGGACAGAATGAATGGGGCCATGTATCGTGAGATTTTGAGCCAAAACCTCCTTCCATCAGTGAGAACTTTGAAGATGAAACGAGGCTGGGTCTTCCAACATGACAATGATCCAAAACACACCGCCCGGGCAACAAAGGAGTGGCTCCGTAAGAAGCATTTGAAAGTCCTGGAGTGGCCTAGCCAGTCTCCAGACCTCAACCCCATAGAAAATCTGTGGCGGGAGTTGCTCGGCGACAGCCCCAAAACATCACTGCTCTCGAGAAGATCTGCATGGAGGAATGGGCCAAAATACCAGCTACTGTGTGTGCAAACCTGGTAAAGACCTATAGTAAACGTTTGACCTCTGTTATTGCCAACAAAGGTTATGTTACAAAGTATTGAGTTGTATTTTTGTTATTGACCAAATACTTATTTTCCACCCTGATTTACGAATAAATTCTTTACAAATCCTACCATGTGGATTCATGGATTTTTTTTTCACATTCTGTCTCTCACAGTTGAAGTGTACCTCTGGTGCAAATTACTGACCTCTGTCATCATTTTAGGTGGGGGAACTTGCACAATCGGTGGCTGACTAAATACTTTTTTGCCCCACTGTAGAACACCAAGTCAGAAAGATGAAAGCATATCTGCCTGTATCTCAATCCTGAAGATTTATGAAAATATATAATATAATAGTATAACTCTATATTATTTTTAGATGAGAACATTTCCAATAAAAATATTAGACCAATGGAACAATTTTACAGTCGTGTGAAAAGTATTTACGAACCTCTTTGCAGCTCTGTTTTTCTTTGTTAGCAGCCATTAACTGATAATCAGCAACTGTGAGCACCTCTACAAATGCAAAAGTTTTGACTGTTTCCTGGTTTGGAGGATCTTAACACAATCCTAAACTCTTCCCAGGAGTGTATGTCCCAGAACATTTATTTTAAGCTCAGACTAAACAATGCTCAAAACACTGCAAAACTCCCAAGAGCTACATGTTAGACTATACAGGCCTCACTGAGCATATTAATATTAAAGTTCTTGAAAATATAATTTGATAAAGACTCAACAAGAATGGCTTAAAGTGTTGCCAGGAGAAATTCTTTACATATAAAAAAAAACATGGCAGCATAGCTTAGGTTTGTATCTTGAGTTGTATCTCAAGAAATCACAAGACTTCTGGAACAGTGTTTTTTGGACAGACAAGCCTAAAGTGGAGCTTTTTGGCCATAATGTATAGCACCACTTTGGTAAAAATAAAACACAGCTTATCAGCACAAACACATCACACCAACTGTCAAGCATGGTGATGGAGGGGTAATGATGTAGCCACAGGATCTGGGCATCTTGCAGTCAGTGACTCGACCAAACTTCTCTCTATAGAGCTCAGGAGGTAGAGCAGGTCATCTACTACTCAGAAGGTTGGTAATTCGATTACTGGCTGTTCCAGTCTGCACGCCAAATATCTTTGGGCAAGATACTAAACCCAATTTGCTCTCCAGTGATCTATCAGAGATTGAATATGTATGAATGTTAGATAGAAACGTTGTATGAATGTGTGAATGAGGCAAGTTATATAAAGTACTTTGAGTGCTCAGATAGAGTAGAAAAAAAGCTACAGTGGGGCAAAAAAGTATTTAGTCAGCCACCGATTGTGCAAGTTCCCCCACCTAAAATGATGACAGAGGTCAGTAATTTGCACCAGAGGTACACTTCAACTGTGAGAGACAGAATGTGAAAAAAAATCCATGAATCCACATGGTAGGATTTGTAAAGAATTTATTTGTAAATCAGGGTGGAAAATAAGTATTTGGTCAATAACAAAAATACAACTCAATACTTTGTAACATAACCTTTGTTGGCAATAACAGAGGTCAAATGTTTACTATAGGTCTTTACAAGGTTTGCACACACAGTAGCTGGTATTTTGGCCCATTCCTCCATGCAGATCTTCTCGAGAGCAGTGATGTTTTGGGGCTGTCGCCGAGCAACACGGACTTTCAACTCCCGCCACAGATTTTCTATGGGTTTGAGGTCTGGAGACTGGCTAGGCCACTCCAGGACTTTCAAATGCTTCTTACGGAGCCACTCCTTTGTTGCCCGGGCGGTGTGTTTTGGATCATTGTCATGTTGGAAGACCCAGCCTCGTTTCATCTTCAAAGTTCTCACTGATGGAAGGAGGTTTTGGCTCAAAATCTCACGATACATGGCCCCATTCATTCTGTCCTTAACACGGATCAGTCGTCCTGTCCCCTTGGCAGAAAAACAGCCCCATAGCATGATGTTTCCACCCCCATGCTTCACAGTAGGTATGGTGTTCTTGGGATGCAACTCAGTATTCTTCTTCCTCCAAACACGACGAGTTGAGTTTATACCAAAAAGTTCTACTTTGGTTTCATCTGACCACATGACATTCTCCCAATCCTCTGCTGTATCATCCATGTGCTCTCTGGCAAACTTCAGACGGGCCTGGACATGCACTGGCTTCAGCAGCGGAACACGTCTGGCACTGCGGGATTTGATTCCCTGCCGTTGTAGTGTGTTACTGATGGTGACCTTTGTTACTTTGGTCCCAGCTCTCTGCAGGTCATTCACCAGGTCCCCCCGTGTGGTTCTGGGATCGTTGCTCACCGTTCTCATGATCATTTTGACCCCACGGGATGAGATCTTGCATGGAGCCCCAGATCGAGGGAGATTATCATTGGTCTTGTATGTCTTCCATTTTCTGATGATTGCTCCCACAGTTGATTTTTTCACACCAAGCTGCTTGCCTATTGTAGATTCACTCTTCCCAGTCTGGTGCAGGTCTACAATACTTTTCCTGGTGTCCTTCGAAAGCTCTTTGGTCTTGGCCATGGCGGAGTTTGGAGTCTGACTGTTTGAGGCTGTGGACAGGTGTCTTTTATACAGATGATGAGTTCAAACAGGTGCCATTCATACAGGTAACGAGTGGGGGACAGAAAAGCTTCTTACAGACGACGTTACAGGTCTGTGAGAGCCAGAGATTTTCCTTGTTTGAGGTGACCAAATACTTATTTTCCACCCTGATTTACGAATAAATTCTTTACAAATCCTACCATGTGAATTCATGGATTTTTTTTTCACATTATGTCTCTCACAGTTGAAGTGTACCTCTGGTGCAAATTACTGACCTCTGTCATCATTTTAAGTGGGGGAACTTGCACAATCGGTGGCTGACTAAATACTTTTTTTGCCCCACTGTATATAAGAACCAGTACAGTTACCATTTGCCTTATAACAGAGTATACTGAAGTCAGATGTGAGGCAGTCTGTCCCATAGCCTAAGCCTGGCCTAGACTGGGCAACAAGACAATGGTCCCAAGCACAGTAACAAGTCTATAACAGAACAGCTGAAAAAGAAAAGAATCAAGGTGCTGCAGACCTCAGCCTGACTGGAATACTGTGCTATGCATATATAAATACCCACTAACCTCAGTGTACTGATGTATTAATATTGTAAAGAAGTATGGGGCAAAACTGTATCACTTATCAAGTTTTTCTAAAGGTGCTTCTACAAACTACAGAGTGATGCAGATTCAAATAAAGAATTTTGAATCTTGAACATTAAAAATGTAAAGATGCAGTTGAATCATTACTACAAGGTCTTTCTTTATGAAGTAGAAAGGAGAACAGAGTGGCTGTCAAGAATAAACAAACTGTTGCTCTTAATCATTTGTTTATTTATAGCAATCAAGGTTCAGATAGGAACACTATAGTCAAAAAAAGACTTTTATTTTAATCTCCTGGAATTTATGTTATTATCCTTTATTTATCCAGGTGAAAAAGTCTCATTGAGGTTAAAATGTCATTTTCAAGAGAGACGTGGGCAATAGGGCAGCAAAAGTTACAATTTGATGGCATGGGCAACTTCCCAGCCCTTCCATGTGCACTGGCACAGAATTGGGCAGGATTCAAGGACACAGACAGATTAAGTCAAATGCAGCATTAAACTGTGTTCATGACTCATATAGAGTGGGTTGTCTGCCTATCAGAAAGTCAGTGATTTGGTCCCTGGCTCCTCTGTCTGCATGTTGAAGTATCAAACAAGATACTGATCCTCAAGCACTTTGTAAGTATCGATACCAGTCCATCCAAAACAGGAGCTGTGGGTTGCAGAGTGGCTTGCAGATGAAAAAATGTGCTCCAAATGAGATTTGCCAATTATATATAGGGATGGGTATCATTTAGGTTTTATCCGATACCAGTACCAAATCGATACTTTTGAAACGGTGCCGGTGTTTAAACGGTGCTCGAACCGGTGCTTAAAGAATGGAGAACTCAAACTTTGTCCAACAATCTCTTATGTTTAGCTGTTTTTTTGTAAAAAGATAACAATGTTAGCCTTTTCTGCAGCTATAGGGCATATATGGTATCACTCTTGGCTGGAAGCAGTGCTTAATCAATGGAAAAAACACCAATTTTGTCTAAAAACCTCTCATGTTTAGCTGTTTCCCAGCGCTTTGGGGTCCTTAGGGACTAGTAAAGCGCTATACAAATACAGGAATTTTACCATTTTGACCGCTTCGCCTTGGGCATTTTTAATCTGTAGCTCTGCTCTAAAAGAACCTACGTACCTGGGCCCGCCTACTACGCTTGCAAAGGTAAAATGATTGGCTAGAATCCAAAGTGTATGACATCTCAGGAAAAATAAAAGCACCGAAATAAACTACCGTTTATGTCAGAACTGGTGTCATAATGGCACCGGATACCGGTACCCATCCCTAATTATATATCAGCTGATATCCTGGGTTTGTGGTGAGCTTTCCTTTATGTTGTGCTCTGTGAGCACTACTTTGAAACATATTAAGCATCTAAATCCAATCACAAAATCACCACGCAGTTTACCATAGAAATGCTGACCATGTTTATTTCTTTCTACTGAGGCAGTTAAGGACAGGAAGGTTAAATTAACAAATGAATGGTTTTCACAAGTTTTTGTGCACAGTCTTAAGTAAAAGTCTAAGTACTCTGAATCCTTGTAAACCTTCCTCATTTCTTGGCACCAAGAACGAGAGCAGTTGGCAGATTCAGTCCAAATGCACTGATACACGCATTGGTCTTTAAAAAGCTTAACAGCTGAGCCTCTGGCAATTTAACAGCTTGCAGCAGTTATGGAACAAACATTCCAATTAAACTTTACCAAGCAGTACCAAAGTGTAGACATGTCTCGTTTAATACTATTTTCTCTGATCTAAAGGTCCCAGCAACATAGGAACATAGGAAAATGCCAGAAAAATCCAAAGAAGAACAAACAAATGCAGTCTGAAAGGTTTATAAGAAAATTCCACTGGACACTCACAAAGCAAAAACACAGATTAAATTGGAGAATGTCTTCCTAAATGGGATATTGTTGTTGTATATGAAACTACTCCACTTTTTTTTTAATTACTGTGCACGCTCATCATAAAGGTAGCCAGGTAGAGGGCAGAACTAATTTCTTTTCAAAGTATTGGAAGACCAGCATACATTTTTAATGTAAAATTCAGTTAAAACAAAAAGAAGACATTTTTGTTTCTCTATTGTAAGATAAGAATCAGTGTAAAATAGAAATATTAAAGTGAAGTGCCTAGGGCTGCCACAAACGATTATTTTGATAGTCGACTAGTCACCAATTATTTTTGCGATTAGTCGACTAATCAGATCATCATCCATTGGACATAAAACGTACAGCTTATTGCACCAGCAGCATCTGCTCTCATATAACTATCATTAGCTTCCAGCTTTAAGTGTTTAAGGTATGTGCTAACTAAAAATAAAGACAAGATGATAGTTTATTAAATTTTAATGAAATTTGCAGATTGTTTTGGTTTAATAAACTCCTTGCTCTCTAAAATATAACAGGACACCGGAGTATATTCTCGAGCATCTCACACTTCTGATAATCAGCTGTCTGCTTGACGTTTATTCAGCTGTGTAAACACTATAACTTTAATCTCAGCCAAACCGATTTACTCAGGAACAAATAAAACACGGAACAAAGCCAAACAATAACATTTTTAAGTTATCTAAGTGACTTATATATGTTTAACCTGAGTAGCGAAAGACAGGTGTTCTCACGGGCTCTAGTGAGGCTTGCCCCCGGCTAGCAATCGAGCTAGTGGGTAACAGACGTCTCTGAAAACGTCGGAGCGCTTTTGAAAATATGTGGTGTCTTGATAAACTGAGCAGATATTTGAGGTTTACACAGCTACATTCTCACCTGAAAATGTGTTAAACGTTTATTTTGCGACCCAGAAAGAACAATAAGAATAACATTAAATCTAACTAGCTGCCGCCATTGTTGGAAACTGAGCTGGGCCGCGCTATGAATTCTGGGACAGAGCTACTTCTTCTTCTTTGGGGTTTAACGGCAGCTGGCATCCTTGAACATGCAGTGCTGCCATCTTCTATTTCATTCCGTTATTACACTCTTAAATCCTACTACTCATTCCTGCGTCTTTTGGGATCTTACAAAGCTTCAAACGACGCGTCAACTATTAAATCAGTCGTCGACGATTTTGATAGTCGACGTAATTGTGACTAGTCGACTAATCATGGCAGCCCTAGAAGTGCCCCAAAAAGCAAAATCATCCATTTACCAAATACAGTCAACTATTCTTTTTGGTCTTTTCTAATAAACATACTTGCAAGTGTAGTCTCCTTCCCTGGAGATAAACCACTACTTTTCTCAGACTGAATACTGTAATTTTTCACTGGGTGCGTGAGGAAGTCACGAGTCCTCTATGGTATGATCAGGCCAAGCAGGCACACACAAATTTTGCCAGCGGGTCAGGCTAACTGCAACGCTACACCCCCACTGCAGCAGTGTGTGAAACGACTGCAGCGAGCATGGCTCTGTGGCGCAATGTGTCTCTGCGATAGATCTATATCCCAAATCAGGGTAGCCATCCGTCACCACCAGTGCTCCCTGAGCTCCTTCACCAAGGTCAGGAGCGCTCATGCTGAAGGCACACAACTTTATGAGCACTTCTCAGGGTGCCCTGTCTCTGTATATCGTAGGCAGTCTATATTGTTTGTCCTCCACTCTTTACTTCCTGCTTGTGTCTCAATGCTTTTTTGTGTGTGTTTTATGTTCTTGCAGACAGACCAAAGCTCAGCCGCTATCACATCCCGGGTGGTGAATCAACAAGACTGAGCTTTGAAGACAGATACGCAGACACTGGTTTAAAACTCAGCGTAGCCCATTTCTCACATCATGCTCACAATACAGAAGGGCCATTTGCCAGAGAAGGGGGTGGGCGTTGGTGCCTGGTGAAAGTTCATGTGTGCTATGAATCAGGGAAAGCCACATTCATTATAAGCGAAATGAATGTGGCTTTCACAACAGAAGGAGATCCTGCGATAACCAGGCAGCCCGGGGGCTTTTGAAGCTTAAAATGCTGTCACACACCAGCGTCTCAGTGGAGATAGAGTGGAGCGACCGTGTTGCACATTGCACTGTGATTAAAAAGATACTTTAAAATTGCAAGTTAGCTAAGATCACTATCCTGAAAAGCAAGGAAACTTTGGATACAGAAACAGCTGGAATTAATTTTCAAAAGCGGTTTAGTGGTGCTGTTTGTCCCATTACAGGAGAAACATTGAGACACCACATTTAAAGATGGTATAACGTTACTCTAGCTCAGAACTCAGGTGACAGGTAGCAGATGATCGTCATCATGGCCATGCTTAACCTGTAAAACTCCTTCTTTCTCTCTTCCCCTCAACACTGCTGCGCACTGCTGGTTGGCCGTGATCAATAGCGCTGTCATCCCTTCATGGTGTGACACCAATCAATAGCTTTGATTAGCGAGCAGCAAGGTGGACTCACACACAGCAGGGCCAGACTGCAGATGCTGTGTCCACGGCTTTGATTTCACATGGAGTTTGACATGTACTGTGCTCATGCACGTGTGTGTGTGTGTGTGTGTGTGAGACAGGATGAGGGAAAGACAGAGGGGTATAACAGAAAGTACTGATTGTGCTATTTCTTTCTGTTGACCTTCAGAGCCAAGGCAGGTAAATCAATACGAAAAGGGTTCTAGGATGCTGCGTCTGGCAGGTTTTGATTAACTATCAGGCTGTTTTTTTGTTTTTGTTTTTTTTTCTCAAGTGTGTCGTAACCTCCAGATATTTATATGATGAACCTCCAGAGCCACCTCTGAAAGACTGGAGAAACAAATGTGAATGGTTGTGATCACTGGACTTTTTCTAATACAGTATTATATGTGTTTGCTTCTTTTATTTCAACAAAGAAAGAAAATGCCACATGAAATATGTGTGATGTAATGTTCCCTCAGCTGACCTCCATGTTTTGGCTCTGTGTCATCAGGCCATGTTCAGCCTGTGCATGGTGGAGAGCGAGGCAGATGAAGTGACTCTGCAGGGAGTGACCAGCGTCGGACTGAAGCACGCTTTAGATTTCGCTTACACTGGACAGGTGAGTTTGAGCCATCGTGAGCAGACTGACAAAAAAAACCCAAAACAACAACAACATTTGCAGAGATGGAAATGCTGTCGACAGAAAATCTCATGAAAAGAAATCACAGTACACCACACAGAAATTTTTAGATTAATATCCAGAAAGTTATTTATCAGTACATATCATTACATTTGCTAAACTGTGGGTGAACGTCCACTACTACTGTTAAATTGTTCTGATGTATCATTAGGTTTAGAAACCAAGTTCTCTGCCAGGTGACATAGTTTGTTGACTCTGATTTATTGAATCCTTATTTGGCTGCCTAATCAGCCTTACTTTCTACACTGTTTCAAGGCTAAGCTACATTGCCTGATCCCATTTGCCTGATTGGCAGTTTCGTCTCATTTGGACGTCTAGGCCTGCTCAATTGATCAGCCTTCGTTGCTTTAAATTTGCAACCTCTCTGGAATGAAATGCTTTAACCTGTAGTGCAAGAAATAATATATATGTTTTTAATATAAAAATATACAGTAATAACGCAAGCAACCACAAAATCCCCTGGGGCCCACCCAAACTTAAATCTTCACTCCAATGAAAATACAAGAGAAAGTGATGTATTTCCTTGACTGTTTTATTCAGGAAACATAAACAACACAGTCCTTTGGCTATAAATCACCACCCATCCATATGTAAAGTGTTAAAGCCCATGTGTGACCCACCTGGATGCAAATTTCAATACAAAAGTAAGTAAATTTAGGTCAGAGCAATGAGTAATATCACAAACTAACAACCTCCTATTACCAGTTTTAATTCACTTTTTATCTAAACAAATTAATTTACATATATAAATATGCAACTGTAAATAATTTCACACTGAATTTCTGTTATTACTACAGCCTACCTGCAGTACTGGCCCCCACTTTGGAATTCACTTTGTTAAAAAGATACTTCTGTTAAACCCCTTGAGTTAAAGCTGAAAGTCTGGACTTCAGTCACATCTTGACTGTTTGACTGAGACAAAATCCATCCATTTTTTAAATATACAGTCCTAGAAAACAAGTAAATGGGCTGGCTAGCAGCAATCTCTGAGATGCAAGTTATGTTTGTTTTCCCTACTGTTCACTGAAATACACCGTATAAAGACAACATAAACGCTCAAGTGGTTTAGCAAATTTATTTAGCCAAGCTAACCAAGCTATATAAGCAAGCACAGTGCAGCTACTCAGCATGCTAAGCTAACCAGCATGTTCTTAGTACTGGCAGACAGTAGCCAAACACTAAACTAACTCCCTCAGCTAGCATAGCAGCACACAACATAACTGGCTAACAAGCTATGAAGAATATTTGCAGAATTGATTCCAGTGCTGTTCTTCTTTGATATATACACTTTACATGTACATGTATATTGTTGTTTAAAGAGCTTGGAAAGAAAAGCATCTGGACTTCTTTGAGTTGCTTGAAGATGTTTCACCTCTCATCCGAGAAGCTTCTTCAGTTCTAAGGTCAAATGGGGGAGAGTCCCAGATTTAAACCCAGTGGGAGTTTCACCCCAAAGAGGGACAAAGGACCCCTGATGATCCTCTACCTAATCACATGAGCCAAGGTGTGAAAGCGGGTGTGGGTCACAATCAGTCAGGGTTTCAGGTGAGCTCATTGTGAAACCTGGTCCCACCCTATCGTGTGATTTCCTGAGGTCAGATGGCCCAGGATGTGAGTGGACGTTAAGGCCTCTTTGACTCCCATCACCCTCTGGAACACAAACTTAGGGTAATCAGGACCCTACACCACCGGGCAGAACATGTTCCCTCTAAGCCTGAAGGAAAAAAGAAGGAACACACACATGTAAAGGAAGCACTTAAAACATGCTTCTATCCTAATTGGGCGTTCATAAAGTCAGCAAAGATGCACAGAAAAGAAGATCAGACACCAGCGAGGGAGGATAAGAAGGACAGACGCAACAACATTGTCATCCCCTATGTAGCCGGTGTATCAGAGAAACTCAGGAGAGTTTTCTCCAAGCACGACATCCCAGTGTACTTCAGACCCAGCAACACACTCAGACAAAAACTAAACACAAACTTAACAATGTGGTGTATGCTGTACAGTGCAGCGAGGAATGCTCAGACCTCTACATCGGAGAGACCAAACAGCCACTTCACAAGCGCATGGCACAACATAGAAGAGCCACCTCCACAGGACAAGACTCAGCAGTTCATCTGCATCTTAAGGATAAAGGACACTCTTTCTAAGATGCCAACGTTCACATTTTGGACAGAGAGGACAGATGGTTTGAAAGAGGAGGGAAAGAAGCCATTTACGTCCACTGTGAGCGACCATCTTTGAACAGAGGCGGTGGTTTATGATACCAACTGTCTGCCATCTATAATCTATAATCCAGTTTTGAGTTCCCTTCCCAGACGCCTTAACGTCCACTCACATCCTGGGCCATCTGACCTCAGGAAATCACATGATAAGGTGATTTGACCTTAGAACTGAAGAAGCTTCTCGGATGAGAGGTGAAACGTCTTCAAGTAACTTAAAGAAGTCCAGACGCTTTTCTTTCCAAGCTCCTTAGACTACGATGACCTGGATGACTGAGAACCTTCACAGATATATTGTTGATTGTTAGTAAATATCTTGCCAAACAGTTTTTTGCAGTTTGGGACTGTGTTGTCATGCATACCTGTAAATAAGTGTTCATCAAACAGTGATGCTGGTAATTGATTTAAGAACAATGAATGTGTGTATTTATTATTTATGAAAATCAGTTTTTACTGTCTCACTATATATGGTGAAATAATAAATAAAAATAAGATAAAAAAATAATAACATGATAAATGAACACACGTCTGTGTTTTCATATATTAGCAAAGCGAACAAGCACCAGGGGCCTGGTTTTTGCTAGTAGTAGAGACGCTGTGGCTGGTCAAAGTAAAGATAAATTTGACTACTTTGAATGCCAGAGGGTTATCTGTCAAAGAGCATTATGTAGTTCATAAGATGACCAAGCTGATGTTAGTAGATTAAAAATCCTATGTGCTGGCTATATTTTATAATTAAAGGGGAGTATAAAAACAGCATACAAATGTGAAATACTCAAATACTGTACATTTACTTTAAAGCTGAAAATAACTTAATATTCTATCAGTGCCAAATATGTCACAAAACTAAATAAAAACATGGATTCTGCAGATTACCTCTTTAATCTCAGCAGCATAAGCTCCTACCGCTGGATGACTGAGTGTGCAGGTGCTTTATCAGATTTTTACTATGAACTATGAACTATGCACCTGCCCTGGCCACTCTGGTTAAAATAAAAACAGAAGAGCACACAATTACATTTCAGTGCTAAAGGTTCTTGTGAGTTCATGTCCTTGTCTTGTCGCCCAGTCGACAAAGAACGAGTGCGTGAGAATTCCTGTAAACCTTTCTTGACATTTTTTGTGCCAATGATTCTTGCTTCACTAAGCAGCCCAGCGGCTTATTTTGTGTACCAAGAGGCCAGGAACTTTGTAATTACTCCTAATTTTATTTCCACAGTGGAAATGAGCAAAGAGTGAGTCGGTTAGCCAGTGTAAGTAGGTCAACAGCAGGCTTGCAAGCCGCCCCGCTTTGGTTGGCTCAGCTCCTGTCTGCCCAGAGGAGATGATAGCAGATGAGATGAGGGCAATAAGCTTACCCCCAGACCGTTAATAATGACCTACTAAAAATCCTTTAGCCACATGTCATAGGCCAGCAGGGTGAAGGAGGAGGCATGCCATCAGTAGCTTCATAGGATTTCTTTTATTTTTTTACTGGCTGCCAACCACAGCGGATCTCTCAATCAATTAAACATCCTGCAGCGCTGCCACAGTTTTATTAGCCACACGGTACCAGATCACATGGCAGAGGACATGCGTTCTGCCTTACACGCATCTTCTTCCATTTTATATCTCCTCCAGGTGAAAGCTAGTAAGCGGCAATAACTGCTGGTTTACACAAGAGCTCATTGTACTCCCACACTGAAGCGGGCACGGAGTTATAAAACTGACTTCTGCTGTGTGAGGTAGAGGTGCTCTAACTGTAGTGGGCTTCTGGAGTGGATAGGAGAGCACGATATGAAGAGAGTTCACTTACTGTTATTACAGTCATCATTGCTGCTGCTGCTGCCTGACAGGATGCTGATTGAGTGAAAAAGGGAAAAAATGCGGGGTTTGATGTTTTTGATAGCATGCTTTCCTCAGTTCATAGTCACAGAATAGATGAAGAGGTGCTTGGAAATTAGTTTTTTCAAATCAACATTTTTATCTGCTCTGTTCTGCTGTTTTTTTTTCTTCTCTAGCTCAGTGTATCTAGATTCTTGTTAATGAAGCGAAAACCACTTGCTATTGCTCTCTGTCTTAATATGTTAAGCTTACGAGGCCCATAGATGGTGCGGCTTGTTAACTGGATTGCTGCCCAGGCCTGGAAGGAAACCATACTGTGATAAATGGGAATGTGCAGATGCAGCTAATTGTGGAGAAGGAGGGTAGAAATTTTTTTTTATCAGAGCGGCTTGCTGGGAATATTTTCTAAGTGGTTGTATATTATACTATTATAAACAAGTAGCCTGATGATTTCAAATGAAGTGTTTACATGAATCCTAAAGTGGCCAAATAATGCGTTATAATGCAGTGAGAGCAATCATGTAGACTGAATGGACAAACATGCAGTAGAATTAAGTAACACATTTGTATTCAGATCTGCTCATTTTGTTGTTCAGATTCATAAATAATCAGTAGGCTCCAGCAAAATTGATACTCCTGAGGCCTGCTAAACAATGTTCAGTCCATTACTGTGGCAACAGTACCGATGGGTGAGAGAGACAAACGATGAAGTCATTTTTCACACTTTCACTGCTGATGCAGTCACAGCTCTGTGGATATGTAGGGCAGAGCTGCTAAAGGGATTATCAAAGGTTTTGTAGGTTGTTTTTTTTGTTTGTTTTTAAAACCAATCTAAACTGTGGGACAGGTGATTCCACAGGATGAGGGAGATAGCATGGTGTCTAGTCTGACTGGGTTACGATTTAAGTGATGCCACCCTCTGCGCAGTTCTCCACCCCTCTGCTCCTAAGAGCTTACGAGAACGAACTGGCTGCGTTACAGAGCATTATGTTGCATATGGGTGGGTAATATGGAGGAAACAGAAGGAAGCTTTCAGTGCATAATTTTCATCTGCTGCTCATTTAAACAGGAAGCATTTTGGAAGAATCTGTGCAGAAACAATTGCCTGAATATGTTGCTGCGCTGCAAGGAGAATAATGGCAAATCAAGCACAATGGTCAAGCAGGGTTTTTTTGTTTTTGTTTCCGCATCATCTGTTGCAGTGTCCGAAACATTTTTACATTTAACCAGTAGAAATCAAACTTAGCCCAACTAAAGTTAAAATAAGAAAGAAATTACAAATATATATATACTTTTTTTTAGTTCTAAGGTTGTATGTGTTAGGACATGAAAAAATAAATCCTCTTTTTCTCACATGCTTGATAGCTGGATTAATGTCTCTGGGCTAAAATGCTGTGTTTAGTTTTTATCAAATGTAGCATGGTGCATTATGGATAAATATTAAAGACATTATTCCAGAAATCTTGTGGTTCTTCAGAGGGAATTTGCTGAAATGTTCCAAGAAAATTGGATGTGTTCATCTCGACATTTCGTCATTCATCCAAGTGACTTCTTCAGACATTCTGCATACCATAGATAAAAACGTGTGCCTGAACCTGAACAGTTAAAAGAAACAGTGATTATCAATAAATAATATACAGTACAGTACTAAAGTTCAGAAAAAGGCATCACTTGAAAACAACCTAGAGCTCAGCTGCAGTGAAACGGACACTCAGACACAAATGTTAAAAAAAGAAACCTAATGACCCTGTTTGAATGCTCTGAACCAGATTCTGCTGGAGCCAGCAGTGATCCAGGACGTCCTGTCTGCAGGCAGCCACCTTCAGCTGCTGGAGCTCCTCAGCCTCTGCTCACACTACCTCATCCAGGTGCGTGCACAAAGCACAGACGCACACGCGCACATGAATGCACGCATGCACACAAACGTTCACATGTTCTGGTGTCCTTGTGTGTGAGCTGGGAACTGCGGACATTAGGAAAAGAAATCAGCGCAGAAACAGGTTCATGCTACAAAATCCTCATCAGGTTAATGAAAATCTGGTAATAACACTGATGTGTGAGAGGTATGGTCCACTCAGGAACAGTTGCTCCGTTTGATCCTATCTGCCAGTTATATCGGGGGAATTTTTACAAATGAGTCACCTTACTTGGGGTTGAATAGCTTACATAGGTCATTTTACACATTTCCTAAATCATTATCCAAACTGTCAAGTATCTCCTGTGTTTCTTTCCAGTTTTCTTTCATTACTATAGATTTTTTGCTTTTTTTCCCTTCAGAAAATGAAAATGAAGATATTATGTGTAAGAACTGTGAGCTGTTGCAGTTATTACACCCTAATTACACATTACAATTACACGTTATTACACACCCTAATAGAATAGAAT